>NC_091392.1:111615893-111927560 GCF_032191515.1 Phaenicophaeus curvirostris
GGAAGAAAAATTAAGATGAGAGATGACTAACTGAGGTAACATGAGAAACCAAATGAAATGCCATGCTATACAGAAACACGGTTAGGGCTCCCATCAAGACTCAGCTGAACTCCTACATGAAACATGCCTGGTTGTTTTGAGCCAACGGAGCCTAGATCACAGGCTTGAAAGAAATTTCAAAAGGTTATACAAGGCATTCTGCTGCCCCCAGGGCAGGATTAACTAATTCTAAACAGTACCTTATGCAGGGCATGCTACTACTGAATCGTAAGTATTTGTTTGTACAACTTTCTCCTATCGGCATTATTTGTCTTTTACACAAGGGAGTAAATGAGGCAGGCAGAAATAAAGCACTTTGCCCTCAATTGCACACTAATCCTCCTGCAAAATTAGGCAGTCATTCCAGATGCTCAAAACCCCATAAAATAACTGATGGATTTGGGTTTTTAGGAGCTGTACTCAGGATATCTTCTCATTTTCAAAATTACTGGAGACCCGGTTCACATCAACCTGTTACATACATGGATAGTCTTATGTATTTTATAAAAGACCATGACAGGTTTTCTATCCAAATTCTAAGCTTTCAGCTCAAGAAATGTCTTTTGAAAGTTAACAGGGCAAAGATGGTAAGGAGAGAACAAAGGAAGGAGGGAAGCAGGTTATAAACTATTTTCCATTTTCTCCATGAAGAGTGAAGAATGAAACTTGCATGCTAATGTTCAAAAACACCACATTTGGATGATGCAAACTGGAAAAGGTTGTGTAATTTATACTTTACTGCCATACCTTCCAGTCAGTTTTGTGCCGAACTCATCTGAGATTATAAGAAAGCATTCAGATCAAGCTTAGGAAACTGCCATACTCTTCTTCGTAGCTGAGCACTTTGCATGCCAGAAGAAATCCTGTGTAATTAAAATAAGATCTCCCTTACAACTGAGAGCAGAGAATATTTAATTAGGCTTTAAACTGTTGAAGAGAGGCTTATATAATAATCTCACTTAGGCTTCACAGTCAAATGAAAAGCGCCTACCAAGACTTAGTCAAACTTAAGGGTCCCTCACTGGTAACTTCCAGCACAGCCTGGCATTATAACCAAATTAACATACTCTTTTCCTCCATTTTAACTTTGGGAATAAAAAGGTTCAAATTTAGGAGAGACATAAATGCTGCAAAGACCACAAACTCAATGGAATTCCTAAAAGCACCAGACTTACATATTACAGCACTAATTTTTAGGAGCCATGCTAGCAGCAGAATGATCACCAAAACTGAACCCAAAACCTCAGCCACGGATGATGGACAAACATCTAGCAGGGCAGACACCTCTACCACAGCCTTGGGCACATTTCATAGGCCTCTGGTCAGCAGGGGCTGCAGCTCTTCACTGGAACAACCACGAACCAGGCAATGCACAAGATACCAATTTTTTCTTCTGTGCCAACATACAGCATCCCCAGCCCCCTACTTTTACAATGTTTTTAGATGAAGGTCTACCTAACTTATGTACTTTTGGGCTGAAGATTCCTCACATACATGTGTGCGACACAGTAATCCCTGCAAAGATCGTTCCTGCCCATAAGGTGGCACAGCCATAGCAGAAGGTATAGATGCTGGACTCCCAGGGAAAGGCCAGCACACCAAACCAGGCAGCAAGCCCTCCCCATTTCTACTGAACATGCAGAGCTCCAATGCTGCCCAGAACCGAAGCAGCAGCCCTCCTTTTGCCCCTCCACTCAAGAAACAAATCTGCTCTTACTTGACGGAGCATTTGGGCAAGTAAAGATAAGGACCAAGCTGAAATAATCAGAGAAAATGCAGCTGCCTTGGAACTTTTATCAACTGTAGCATCAAACACAAGGTTTTGTGCTCTTCCAGCTGCTTCCCAAACATATCTCCAAATAGGATTGTTTTATGAGTGGCATTTTCCTAGCCAGTCACAAAAATCTGGCAATTCTCCATATACACAGTGCATTCTGCTGTATGGGCTCCAGCCAAGTCGCCTGCACCACCTGGATACAAAGCTCAAGAATAAGGGGCTCCTGAGTTTCTGCAGTGATCCAAAGATGCTACTCAGGCCCTGTAGGGACCAGACTGTGCACAGTACACATGTGCAGCAATTTAAGACACGGTCTTGTCCACTTTAGGTACTATTAAAGAGGCTAATGCTTCTGAATAACTCAGTTTTGAAAGACAGGGCTTAAATACCATTGAAACCTAAGATCATAAAGAGAAAAGCATGTGCACATGCTCCTAAGAAACCAAACAGCTTTTCAAAACAGAATTTCTCCAACATACTCCTAAAGCAAGCTTTTTTACCTAGTCCGTCGCCAACTGAAGCGCAGGAAAAAGACTTCAACAAATTTGTCAATACTTCCCTTCTACACAGGTAAAAACATTTTCACAAAGTAATTGAGTTAACTTCCTAATCTGGTAAGATGCCATTATGCATAATATAATTTACAATATATACGCACATGCGATATTTCTTTATGAACATATACATGTACCACAACATAGAGCTTCTTACAACAACTTCAGGAGAGTTTGGTCTGGAGAGTTTGATGACCTACCTCAGGGAAGTACTACAGAGAATGCTAAAGGGGAAGATATTCTCTGATCCAGGTGAAACTCATTGCAGTCAGGAGACCCATCCTATTGACAAAGATCAGACAGGGAATGAGAAGATCCAGCTTTTATGTCCTGCAGTATCATTTCCTTAAGGGCAGCCCCACTATGCCTCCCAAAGCCTCTGCTGCTCCTTCAGGTGTCATCCTTGCTGGTAGGATGGCAGCTTCTTTGTGGAAAGGGCTCAACTTTGCTACGGGTGTGAGCACTCACCTGCATTAGGGTCCTCATCTCCCTTCAAAGGGCCCCACAGGCAGATAAGCTGGCTTCTCTTCTCTGCTGCCCGCTGAACAGAATGTGGGTTAATAAATATTGGGAGGGAATCTGTCTGTAGCCTCAGTAGACTGCATAAATGGTTAAAATTTTCCTAGACCAGCAGGGAGCTCGAGGGGGGGACACAAAATGCACAGCTGCACAAATTTAAGATTAGGAAAGGAGGATGGAAGCTACCAGGAGGTCTGAAATATTTTCTGTGAGATACGTACACAGGCTCAGCCAGTCTCCTGACAAGTCCTCTGATTTTAAAAGGCGCTTTAATCTGCCTTAGATCTATATAAACAAAGATCATAGAAACAATTGTATATAGCAGCCTGGGAAAGAGGAATCCTGGTATCATCTTTCACTTTGTAGCTTCACATTGGAGAGGAGGGAGGAGAAGGAAAGGGGGAAGTAAAGTAACCACGCTCACCATCACGGCTCGACGTGAAGAGGCCTGTCTCTTCTGCTACTTCGGGTCATCAGGATAATTAAATCCTTTATAACAGGCACTGATCCGCATCAGACAGTGTGTATAACCGCAAGCCAACTTCCATAAGTTGCACAAAAGAGCTGCTGCATAGCGCAAAACAGCCTCTGTGCCTTGCTTGGCACTTTCAGGACAGACTGACACCACTACTTCGGCAGCACCACACCTCACCGATTGCCCAGGCTGACAGGCAGCCCACATCGACTACGGCGCACTGCACAGGGACGTCTGGTGCCATTTGGGAAGTAAGGCAGTACCCCAGTGTCTGAGGTACAGCCTGCCTTGTACCACCTGGGGGACCCCGGCGTTCGACCACAGCTCGGACGCTGCACGTATTTCTGGAGGAATTGTGGAGCTGATGGAAGGGTCATTCTGAGTCACTGCACTTGTTTCCACCCCTCCTCCCCCAGCTACAGAGTTTCTAAATTAATCTGGGTCTTTAGGCTTGTTGGCTTTTATTGCCATTTCTTAAAAAAAAAGCCCAGCTTTCATGCTACAAACTACAGGGCTGAAATCCCCAGACAACTTTAAGTGCTTTTTACAATTCGCCTTTGCCCTTTATCCATCCAAGTGGACTCCCTTAAGTGTCTCCTAAAAACCTAAGATAGGAAATGCGCTTAGTTTCTTCCTCATTTTCCCCTCCCTGCAATGTTTTAATCAAAACGCACCAGCCAGCTACATCCAGCAGACGAAGTGGATGGGAGCAGCACCACTTCATCCAGATTGCGTAAGTACCATCAGCAGGGTGCAGCCTGAACCAACAACCCCCCACCCCGTTCCCCAAATCCTGACCTCTGCTACTCGGGGGTTTCTGACTTGCAGGTGTCAAAGGGCAAGAAATCCCGCTTCTGTGCAACAACACATTGTTAAAGGGAAAATTCCTTGGGTTTTGGTTTTGGGTTTTTTTTCCTAAATCCTTGACAAGGAGATCTGTGTGTGTATGGCCCACAGCAAAAATAACCTTACATGTACTGAAATCAAACAAGAATTTACTGACCAGCTCTCATGCACTGCAGGGACCAAGCCAAAGCCTAGAAACAATATAACACCTTTTCTATTTAATTTTTTGTTAAGTACGGGGGGGGGGAAGTTACTAAAAACATGTTTAACTAATAACTGGAAACTTTCTGTTAAACTAATCAGAGCGCTATACTTGGGTAGGAGTGTGCTACAGCTTCCCAGGACGCAGTAACCATCCAAACATAACCCACCATCGGCTCCTGGCAGGATCAGCTGCTCGGCTGCAACAGCGTGCATCTGTTAGTGCTGGCAATTTACAACTGGAAAGTATTAGGAAGGGTTGATTAATTGCTACAATATGAAATTTCCATGCTTTCATTTTACATTAGCAGCTTTGCAGTTAGCAAACACCCAAGGGAAAACCAGAAAGGGAGGAGGAGGAAGGGAAAGAGCAGAAGAGAAAGCAGCCCCTCTCAGACGTGTCCAGGGCCAGGAGCAACCTCGGAGGATGCTCCCTTTCAGCAGCGCTTCAGCTTTCATCAGGAACAAACAAGGCCTCTACACTTCCAAGCTGCGCCAAAAGTGCCACGGGTGGGAGCTGACACAACATTCTCCAGACAGCCCCAGCGCTCCTCTCCACCACAGGGGAAGGCTGGCAGGGCAGGCATCCCAGAGGCACACAGCGCTGTGGACAGACCACAACGGCTTCAAGATGGATGGAGACAACATCATCCATCCTTCTTCCCCACTTCCTTCCTTTTCTTCCCCCCACAAAAAGCAGGGGTGAGGGCTTACGCCCCGGCACCATGCACAGGGACCAGCTGCCTTAAAGTGAGGACAACCAAGAGCCACCTTCGCCTCCCCAGAACACAGAAGTGGGCACAAGCACATGGATCTGAATGGGCACTGAGGCCAGGGACAGCCACAGGAAAATCCCAAATACTTTGTCAGAGGTCAAGCTCACCACTGCCCCAAGGCACAAGGACACATTGCACGGACACTGCTGTCACAGGCTGCCTGCCGAGATGCTCAGGGTCCAACTTGTTAGCATAGGGGCAATTTCTCATTCTGCCAAAGTGAGAAGTAGGAAACCCCACTATGTCTTGCTCCTCGGATGGAGCTAAGGAAGACAACAGCTTTGTTGTCACCTCCCTTGCATTCCTTTCTCTCCCCTCCACACGCAGGCGGTAGGCTTATTTGAAACGTTCTTTGCGACACCAACTCAGACAAACAAAAGAACAAAAACTCTCACCCCCTCCCTCTGGAGGAGAGAAGAAAATTGAGAGTTCAGTCTGCCACTCTGCTGCTAGCTGGCGCTGCCACTGCCACTGCCACGTGTGTCACCAAGCGCCGGGTAATTTCACATGCCATATGTGCAGCAATCAGAAAGCAGCGAGAGCACTGGGCTGGCGCAGCCGCTGCCTGCAAATCAGCAGTGCTACTGGGAGGGAGAAGCAGCAAAACAATGTCCACAAGCAACCTGCCACATACCGTCTTTCCAAGGTGACATAATGCCCCTAGACATGCTCCCAGTCCAATGTGAATGGTGTGTGGACATAGGACACACTTCAGCATCACCCGGCTGCACATGCAGCACCACTGGCAGCAATAAACTTAAAACAAGGCACCAACCCCTGCCACCATGCGACCCACAGGCAGGAATTTGAGGGGCCAGCATGTCATGCAGCGACGGGCAGGGTCAGGGCTGCAGATCAAAGGGCACTGCACACATGGCTGAGCCCAGCAGCTCTGCCCCATCCCCCCAGACAACAGTCATACTCCTGGGATCTCTGTCCAAGACTGCGAAACCACCAGCACATTTCCAGGATTGTCACTGACAGGACCCACACCAGGCAGGAGAGCAGGGTGCAGGCAGAACAGCCCTCAGCAGGGACTGGTGATGCACACACTGAGTGCAAGAGATGAGCATCCTCTTGTCTGGGAGGAGAACCCCCACCCCCTGCAAGAAGCTCCACTGGTGGTAATGCAGCGTTGCTAAGCTTCAAGCATCAAACCCCAAAGGTTTAATTCACATCTGAGGATTCCCAGGGCTTTTATTTGTTCATTTGTTTTTAACAGCTGCTGGGTCCATGTGACAAATTTTAAGCGTGGAATACTCAACTCCTCATAATTAAAGAGGCACAGAAACAGGGAAGACGCACATGATGGCACAACAGATACACACACTTACACTGCAAAAACCTAAGAGGTAGAACAGCCAAAAATTCTTGTCTCAAAAGTAATAAACCTTTATTTTTTCTCTTTCTTGAAAACACCTCAGTCATTGAAGAAAGGAAAAGAAAAGAAAAAAAAAAGAATGAAGTTTTAAAAACACGGTCTGGCACATCACTTATACTCACCTTGGGAAGGTCTCTTATTTTTCAAAGGTCTATCAGCTTCTATGTGAATACAGCAGCTCTGGAAAGAGAGATTTTGACAGTTCTATCTGCAGAGAGACAACTTGAAAGCAGCAGGGCTGTTTTCCTCTGTGTAGTCCCGTTAAGAGATTTTGGCCTTCACGGTTCCTGCAGTTGGCTTCTCCTTAGCAGAAGGGTCCGTAGAGGTCTTCTCTCTGGGAAGCTGGGCTTCAGCAGTCAGGGGTACAGGGCTTATGCACCAAATGGCTGTGCCCTGGGTCGAGCTTCCCCGTCAGGTACCAGCACGGTCCCCTGTGCAAAAAGCAAACACAGAGTTGACAAGTGCAGCCTTCAGCTGCGATACGGCATTTCATCTGTATTTTATGTAACCATTTATGACTCTTATTCAATTATGAAGGAGAGCTTACCATGGAAACTGCAAGGAGGTATTTTGTTTAGGATACAGAACACACTTTTTAAGTAAGAGCTGTTCATCTCTAATATGCAAACATCTGAACTGCATTGAAGGTTTTACATTTAGATGCCTTTCCCAGAAGATGGCACATCCTGCTTGGACACCTATGCCCTGCACGGCACACTTTAAAACAAAGATTTGTAAAATTTTTCCTCCCGAAAGCTAAAAAGCAAGGTGAAACAAAGCAATGGACCAGCCACTGTAGGGTTTGGCGGGAAATGCCACTTTCTACTGAGGCCCCATGGGACTGTAGCAGCTTAGCAGGCTGCCAGCCCACATCAGTCCCCCAAACTGCTAAGCCTCAGGGACCAGTCCCAATCCTGTACAGCCCACAGTCAGTCGGTAAGTGACCTACTAATCCAATTAGGCAGCAACACAGGCTGTCTAAAGAAATAAAACAAAAGGGAACTAGGAAGGGAAAAGTAACAGGAAAGGAATTATGCCTAAAGCAAAGCGCATCCTCATTACTTTAATCAGCAGCTGCAAGCAGGAGCTTAGCCGGGTGCCTAGTGCCTGGGAGAGGGGGACACAAATCTACTGAAAGCCCAGCCCATACCCCAGCCCGGGCTCCCTCTTCCCCCATCACCAAAAGAGCTGCTTGATGGAAGACCAGGCAATGAAGAGACAGTCCTTTCTAGCCAGCCTGGTGGGTAAAGCTTGGCATGATTTCTTCAATCTGTTCTAGCTATTTAAAGTGCTTCTCTGGCTTTTGTTGTACCATGTTCAGCCATTGCCAGGTATTCTGAGTGCGTTGTCCTGAAAACCACGTGGCTGCAAAGGGACAGGGGAGGGAGGGACAGCGAGATTATTTCTTCTGAACATGACTGGGTGGCAAAGGCTGCTCCCACTGAGCGCTCATCGGACTGCCCATCCCTGAATGCCCAACCCACTAGATGTCCAACTCCAAAAAGTATCTCATGCTTTTCAGAGGATGCCCCGCATCTAGCACAAATATGAATGAGCACGCGAGGAACCATCCGTTCAGCTTTAAACGTTCCAATCCATGGGGCATGGTTTAGTGTTTGATAGGAATGGTTGGACTCGATGATCTGGTGGGTCTCTTCCAACCTGGTGATTCTATGATTCTATGATTCTAATCCCTGGGAAGAGAAGGGAAACGCAATTTTGCAAGGCACTGTGAAAAATACCATGACTCCAAAAAGGGGTTTTCTGGTTAAAACAAATGTTTAAACTGCCAGTGGTTTTCATGCACCTTAGAAATAAGCACAGCCAAAGTTTTCAAAAACACATTTTAAGCAACTTCCTAGCTGAGGTCTGGCTTCTGCTGGGCTGTAAAATCATTACAAACTCAAATATAGAGCAAGAGGCCTCAGCCACTGATGGATTTGTTTGTGGGTGTGAAAGCTGAAAAGCATGAAAACTATCACATCAGCTTCCATGCTGGAGGCCCAAACAGCTGCATTATCTGGGGTTTTGGAAAACAACGAAATGAAAGAAAAAACTCCTTATAAATGCCATCGCTCTGAAAAATTAGCATTTTTAATATAAAAGTAAACATAAGGCTTGTTTTATATGACGATAACTATCAGCATGTTGGAGTTTTTTTATGGTTTCTCCGTTATCACAACAAAAGCAAGCTGAGCATCTTGGCTGAACTGTAGGAGTTAAAAATGCGTAACATCGGGTCTTCTTAGAGACAATTTTGCAAACAAGCAGTGACAAGGAAGCACTTCTCCTACCACCGATTTTTTTTCTGAATAACTTTAACAGCATTTTAAGTCTGCAGAGTGATCCAGTGATTTTATCAAGACGGTCCTCCAATCCAAGATCCAAGTTTGAAAGGAAGATAGGTTAAGGAGCTGGGCATCTATCTCTGACTTAGAAAGATCCTTCTCCTCAATATTATCATAAAGTACACACTTTTGCTCTGTATCCTGTGACACGACACTGTGCAGCATCATCTATCAATGAAGCACTGCCTCTTGGTAGCCATTCATCATGCTAGCAAAACCCTGGCTGAGAGTGGCCAGGCCCTGATTTGAGACAGTCACTCTTGTGCTGGTCAAACTCCTATTGCAGGGGCTACTCTGCATCAGAGAAGATCTGGGGGCAGCCCAATTGCCCTCCCTGGCCAAGGCCAGACACCGAGCAGGTGAAGCCCCTTTCTGTCTAGCCACGGACATGTTTTCCACCCCAAGGGCAGCACACAGGTTCACCCAAACTGCCAGGCATGTTCATGTAACAGGCTACACGGGTCTAGGGAACAACTGATTTCACAGCAAACAAAATATTTTTCTGCCCTCTCCATGGACAATTAGCAATGCAAGCCTGAAACGTCAAAACCTGGCTCTTAATTACCAAAGTTAGCACTTAATGACTCCAATTATATTTCCACTGATTTCTGAAAATTAGATTCTCCACTACACTTGCTGTGTTTAAATTAGTTTCTTACCTCATTTGCAGTAATTATACTTTGACAAACCAAATTAAAATACAGTCAAGATTTCTAAAATCCTACTTAAACATAGTGGGGATTTAAGAACGAAATATTTCTTAAGCTGACTGCCATCCACAGTTTTCATTGCCCTCCCTTCAGGGCACAGGAACGCAGAGGGCTGAAAGACTAGAGAGATGCAAAGGGCAGCATTGGTTCCCTTCCAACCCAAACTATTCTACGATTCTGTGATTCTGTGACAGTATTTTGATAAAATGCTGTAGAAACAGTGTTTTAGTAGTCGCAAGCCAGTTTTTAGTTCTGGGATAGAAACTCGCTGTCTTAGCCTCTTGCATCACTGAAATTAGCTTCTCCTTTTATCCTAAAGATCAATGAAAGTTACTTTTCTCAGGCTCACCATCACCAGTACAGCAGAGGACTCCAGCAATGAGGAGATTCAGATGTGAATTCATCGGGAGGAAATGTTTCTTGCTTACGACCAATAGCTCTCTATCTAACCTGCATACTGAGATCCCAGTATCTAAACCTACAATCAAAATATGCCTATGGGATAAGCACAGCTTCTACAGGTTGCAGCTGCACCCATTTGGGGAAACTTACCCTTTATTAGGGAATTATTTCCAAGTTCCTGTTCTTAACTAGTATTAGAACTGGAAAAGGACGGAAAAGCAAGCAGCGTATTTCAAGAAACTAAGCAAACAATGAAAAGCATGCATGAAAACATAGTATTTTAGGGAAAGCCTCTACATGTCATATGATACAGAAAGAGCAGTGACTTCTCCAAAGAAGATACCCTTCCACACATTTTTCTCTTGACAGAGGAAGGAAAAAAGCACTAACCTAATCCCTTTGCTGATCTCAAAACTAAAGCACCTGAAGCCCATACACGTACATTGCAGCAGCCTGGCAACAGCCACAGGGGTTGTCGAGCATCCACAGCAACTATAGCACAGCCAAGGTGCTATATAGCACCTGCCCACTGCAGGCAACATCGCAGCCCTGACAATACGGTCCTAGGAGCGCATCTTAGCACCAGTGTACAAATTAATCCTAATCTCTGCAGGACCAGAGATGTTTCGGGAGCCAGCTACCTGGCGCTACACCTCAAAGGACAAGCGGGCATCGCCGTGGCTGGGAGGTTAGGGCACTGAGCAACTGAGCCAGCCTCAAAGATAGCTGACAGTAAGCTAAAAAGTCTCAGGTTTCTGAGGGACCACAACTGCCCCAAAAGGAGCGATGGCAACAAGTCTGAAGCAGTCTGGATCAATGTGGTATCCCATCCTCTAGTCCCTTATGGAAAAGGCATAAGTCATCACAACCCCCCAGCAGCTCACTACAACTAGAGTCAAGTATAAAGCAACCTGCCCGCACGTGCTCAATGCATAAGTGTTAAGAGGCAAGATGATACAGATTTACAAGCTCACATTTTCAGTTTGGTATACAGATATAATAAGCCTCTGTCACAGCTACTTCTTGCAACAATACCTTTTCATTACATTTCTTTCTGCTTTATTTTTATTCTCATCTTTCACGGATAACCATTACTCAGCAGCAGTTGTTGGATTTTATGTTCATACATGGTTTAAAGAGGTGGTTGTTTAATGTTCCCTGTATGTAAATAACTACATGCTATTTCAGTCCCTGCTGTGCAAGTGAAGAAATTATTAGATTATAAATCTCAAACACAGCAATATGTCAAGTTGGTTTTCATGTACAAATCTATTAGAGCTTACTGTCGATTACATTTTCTATCTTCCTTTTTATCCACAAATTTCCATTGCTTTTAATGAGTACATTGAACAACCAGCAACAGGCAAAATAGCCAAAAAAGCAGGACTCCGGGGGAGGAGGCAGTAGCCTGGGTACAGTCCTCTCAGAGGCGTCCCTCTGCCTGGAGGCAGGGCTTTCACCACCACCCAGGAAAAGCCAAACTGGATGTGGCAATGCCAAGGGACCCACATGCTGAGGATGCCTGGGGAACCTCTCACAGCACAGCAGAGAGCAAGGAGCTGGCTTCACCATCAGCAAGAAGCAACCACAGGACAACACATGAAAACAACAGTGCAGCATGGTAAGAGCCAGGAGGAGCAAACACTATCAATTGAAAGGATTCTGCTTTTTGTGGCATAACCTTAGTACTGTGACTAGAAACGAACATGCGTTTTTCAATGTAATTTTTCATCTTTTTAATACAGCTGATAGCATTCATTTCAAATCAAAGCTCCCATGCCAAGCACATTAAAACCATTTTTACTTTTCAAGTGAACACCATGAGAGCCAGAATCAACATTAACATAACCACTGAGGCTTCCAGCTTGGTCAGTATCAGAAACCAGCACATAGAATAATCTTTTGAACCTTCCAAGGTGGAGAAACGATCTTGAAGTAAATACAGAGGAAATACATAATTCATTGTTCAGTCGACCTCCCTTCCTTCCAAGTCAAGACAAACTGCAAAAAACACTCTTGCTCCCTGCTGCCCCCAGCTCCAATGCTACCAGGCCTTTAAGTGAAAAGGAAAAAAGGCAGAAGGCTCATGTCGGCTATCAAGCAAGCATCCTACAGCCGCAGGTAAATGGGCAGCAGACCTTTCATCACAAGCATCCCCAGACAGCCCATGCTGCAAGACACAAAGTGCTTGTTTAACAAAAGCCAGAGCCTGGACTGCAGAAGATGGAAAGCTCTAATAAACTCTGATGTACCACTGAAAGCAAGCAGGAAACACGGCAAGCAGCTGCAGCAGCATCCGATTTCATTCCAATAAAGAGGGAGTTTGTTGGGTTAAAACTCCTGTCTCATATTAGGAGAGCGAGCATGCAACTGGCTGCCGTGCACGGGCGTGGGACAATGAGCAGTGGTTGCTGCCAACTCGATTCAACAGCAAAATTGTCCAAGTTTATTGGTACTACCACAAACAGGCACAAGCGCTCTCCAGGCAAACACCTGCCTTGGGGTAGGTGGGTGTAGAAATCAATCTCTGGTGAAAAACAAATAAAACCAGGGAAAAATTTGAAAGGCAAAATTAAGACACTAATTATGAAGCCAGGAAGGAATGAAAAATCTTTGGCTCGTGGAAGAGGGCAGTAGACAGCCTGACACTGGATATCAATTCAATCTATACAAATGTAGTCCAAGCTATCAAGTTCGGGCATAGCCTTTCTGTAGTTAGGAGACATCATAGTGACTGCAAGAGCTACGGGATTCAAGAGATTCTCCAAATCACCAATGCAGTACAAGGCCGGGAGGTACCCCAAACCTCCTCAGGTTTGCCTCCTTCCATCCCCATCCCACACCCACACTCCCTCAGTACGCTAATGAGGAATCACCGCCCAAATCCAGTCCCTGGTTTCTGCTGACCTAAAGTTATCCTGCAGCTCTAAAAACAGACAATGGATCTCATTTCCTACCCTAGCAGACTCTGTTGTGTGGCATTGCTCTGCATATTAATGATCCTTAATGACATCTAGAAAGCATCTGCAAAGTCTCAAGTATGGATTTTACCATTTAGACCCATGTTTGGCAGACAGAAGCCATAAAGAGCTCATGATAGTAAAATATATTTAAAGATTAAAACCAAGAAAGAAAAGCATTAGTTAAAATATCCTCTTACTCTTGTGGAAAGGGACATTATGATGATTACTCTCCTTGACCAGCAGCGGCAGGTGAGTAAGAAGATGAGTAATACTAGCCTGAAAGGGATCTTTTAAAAATAAGTATGTTTTGTTTTATTTTAAGTTGGCAGGAAATAAGCCTATTCAGTGGAACCAGGAAAAAAAAGGTCAAGGGAGTGAAGGAAAAGAGCTGCCCACTTGCCCATGACACTGTCAGCTTTGGACAGTGATGGAAGATTAGTCCTTAAGAACATAAATCACCTGTAGTCAGGTCTCCTGTATTTCAGCACTTTCCTTGACTGCTGAAGAGGGACTGTCAGCTGATCCTCATTTCTCAAGTTTGGGATGATGACTGGGAGGGATAAGGCTGAAAAGAAGGGTTAATTAAACAAAGAAGCAAGTAGGAAAGAGCCTTTAGAAATTGATTAGACAATTAAAGTAAATGACTTGGCAAAACAGCCTTGATTTCATTGCCAGAGTTATAAAAACATCTAGAAGATGGAGTGTTGTTTTAATGATTGATATTCTCACTGTATGTTCCTGCAGAAATGATAAGTACTGGGACATTTATTGGTGTAAACGAAATCACAACTCAGCCACATCCTCTCCTATACTGTGAAAGAAGAAAAAGCTGCCAAAGATCTCTTAATCCAGAAACCAAAGCACCACCAAGGACTTAGGAAAACAATAATGTTGCCAAAACAGAGCTCAGAAAAATATATTCACCAAGCTGATGTGGCATTTGTTGTTTGCCTGCTTGGAGGAACGGTGCATCAGCATTCAGGTAGGTGACCAAAATCAAAAACCCACCTTCCCTCTGCATTTCTGCTCTATAGCTAGATTCCACATTTTCCACTCTCCCGTATGGATCTATTACTGTTTGTTTGGGAAGTCACATGACTAGGGAAAGGCCCACAGCCTCAGGAAAAAAAATATATATGTAAAACATAGATCATGCCTATGTTACTCATCCAGTGGTTATTTAATGCCTCTTTATAATATACCAGTAAAGAAAAGAGGCTTCAGTCCTATTTCATAACACCAAAGTCTTGAATCATCATGTTCATGAGGTCATAACTACAACTGGTATAAATGTACTTACCACCACCATAAATCCCAGCATTGTAACAGTGAAATATTACAGCCGTCAGAGCAGCAATGTTGCAGACTGCCCTGCATTTTTAACCTCTATTGTAAGTAATTGTTAATCACTGACCCATTCTCCAGCAGCCCTCAGCAGAGGCGGGTTGCTATCTGACCCGTTTTTGCTCCAGATACTTCTTAAAGCTAGTTTAGAAATGGCCAAAAGTCAAAGTAGTGAGTATTGAGACCCTTGCAAAAAGATCTGAGGTAGAGATGTAAGCATTGGAAGCAAGATTAACCTGCAGCTCTATGGAAGGCATAGTAACATTCAGTGCCACTTTGCTGCGTATGTAAACCTCTTAAAGCCTTTCTGCAGCCCTGACACAGCTGGCGCACCTTGTGACCCGCAATATCAATTCCCTCCTGCTTATGAACAAATTTCTATGCAATTGCCAGCATGAGAAGATAGAGACAAGGAGCCAGACCTCCCAGCACAACTTACATTCGCCCTGCTGGAGAGTCACACTCACATCTCAGAGGTGTAGCGGCTGCAGTCTGGCACAGCCAAGAGCAGACACCCCACCATGCCCACCTACCAGCCCCAGAGGGGTGGCAAGTCCAAACACTCACAGCTCACAGAGCCCTCAGACAACAGGCAACATCCTCCAGACCAGCGTTTGCAGGCACCCGAAGGACCACACTGAACAATAACAGCCTTCAGAAACACAGACAGGGTTTTATTAGGGAAAACCAAGCTGGTCTTTGAAAGCTAATGGGAATATAATTACTCTCCCAGCCAGGAG
This sequence comes from Phaenicophaeus curvirostris, assembly GCF_032191515.1. NCBI lineage: Eukaryota > Metazoa > Chordata > Aves > Cuculiformes > Cuculidae > Phaenicophaeus > Phaenicophaeus curvirostris. The sequence continues at coordinate 111,630,969 of NC_091392.1, forward strand.
TGCAGGGACTTCCTATAGAGCGATGATTAGAAATAATCAGGTAGAATTAATCAAGTAGAGGGCAAAAATTGTTCAGCCTGTGTTTCTATGTCCGTGTCGCCCTGCAGCCTCCCCTCTCCAGGTCCCCCATCAGATGGACACAAGCCCTGCTGGCGCCCGACCACAGGTCTGATGAGCGGCACACCAGGCAGCTAAACCATTTCACATAGAGGACTCTGAACGCTGCCCTATCTCTATTTTTTCCCTTCTCTTTTTTCTCCTTTTATTTTTTTTTCTTATTTTATTATTGAAAAAACAGAATAAAAAAGATGAGCAACATTTACTGTGTTATGTCATCTCAGAGAAACACGTCCTTCTCATCTTAGTATTTTACTCATGTATCAGCATCTCATTAACAACCGCTACGGAATGTCATTATTAGTTACAGGAAACTTAATTTTTGTTCTATAGAAATCAGTGGTTAGAATGCTATAGATTTAAACAGAAGCAAGACTGAGCGACCACATTGTCAAGAAGGAAATGGAAAAGTTTGTAGTGTGTAGTGTAACTAGTGTATCAGTTTAATACATTTATGCAAACATGCTTTTTTTTCTTCAAAACATCAAGAAAACTGAAAGAAGAGCCTAGCTCAACAAGTACTGAGGTATTACAAACAGATACAAAATAAGTAAAGTCTTCCAGCTTGTGCCTCTTTTACTCTCAGGAGTCTTGTTTTTGTCAAAAGCAGCCAGGGCTACAACAACAATGTTTTAGGAGTAACAAAGATGGGTTAAAGAACAATGTCAGCTATATTTTTTAAAGGAGATAAAGATTTGGGTAACCAGATGATTGCCAAGGATAATGCATGCCAAAAAGCAAAGGTATGAGGATCAAGAGGTCAACAGAGTAAACAGAGAGACCCTGAGTAAAGTACTCACCCAATGGAGCTGGTGAGCATTGCCCAGTGGGGCTCTGGCCCGACACACAACAGGGCAGGGGACAGAAATGGGCCCCCCCTCGCCAAGTCTTCCCCCTGACCAGCATCCTCCGTCCTCCTGGATGGGTCAAGGCAATGGGGAGTCAGAGGAGAAAGTGCCATGACCTGGCCTCACCTTCACCATAGGTGAATTTTCACCCCACTCCGAGCACCAGCAGAAGCCTACAGGCAGAGATGTGTAGTACGTCAACCTATGCCACCACGGGCACCTACACACTCCACAAATACCTGGCATTTGTTTCACCTAGCCTCTCTTTTATACCCTTGTGAAAGAAATGCTCTGAAATTATTACCCTGGAAAACAAATGATTAAGCATGAAGAATTCATATAAAAGGGAGGGGGGGAGGGCTATGAGTAATGCTTCTGTTTAGACTATCTTTTACTACTTTGTCATAAAGGACTTAAAACCTTAACCCAGCTCACTTTCGGGGCTGTGCACAGTACCCAAGCGAGCTGTTTATCACACTCAGTGATGCTAAAGCAGTTATGCAGCATAAAGCTTTGTCACTACCTTGTCAGTCACTCCAAGCAACACGATACCATCACCTCCAGCTGACCCCTGGAAGTTCAGTATTGTTTCATGAAAAAATACTAAAGCTTGTTGATGGCAATCTGCCCTCCAGACAGACAGTCCTTACGCAACACCCAACCTGCATCCAAAGCCAAAGCATCACCCAGCGGGATTGCTAACTGGAGATAAATACCCACAGTGAACGGGAAGGGAGCGAGCCAGAAACACAAAATTGGTGACTTCAGGAAGGCTGCTGGGATTAAACAATAACATTTCTACCAGTTCTTCAGAGGAAGAGCTAAAGACAACCCAGAGTAGGAAGCTTTGCCAAATAAAACTGCTAGGAGCTGGATTGCTCACTGTTCGCTTTTGCAAGCAAAGCTTCTAGGAAAAGAAAACAAACCCCTTTCAGCCCTAGAACTGTGTGGAGTACAAAACCTGGGCTCAACTCTGTACCCTGCCTGTTCCTGAGAATAAAAAGGATCAGGTAGGGAGAGTAGCATAGCGCAATATGTGCGTGCACACAGGCATCAAACAGGCGCCACTGCTCAGGAGCCAGAAGACAGAAGGCAGAAGTCATTTCAGGGCCATCAGCCTCTGCAAAACGATAACAACATAAAAAAGGAACTGTACAGAGCTTCAAAAGGCAGCGTCTTGGAGGAAGAGAGTTATTTGAGTAGCACGTGATAAATGTTGCAGCTGTTTAACAATTGATGCCTGCAGGCATCAAGCAAAAGGCCTGGTGCCAAAAGCAGAAGTGACTGCTGAGATCACTGGAAGTTTTGCCTGCATGGAGACTTGAGGATCAAGCCTAAACTTTTCAATGAACTCCCATGATCCCTAAAGAAAGCAGGAAAAAAAAAAAAAAGGCACAAAAAGAGACAACTGGGCTGATCTGTACAGTGCCCTACTCCACTGGATGGGAAGCAAATCTGACCATGCATAAAATATGACAATATGCATTTGGAACCAAATTCCTACTTCAACAGAACTATTAAAACCAACCATCAAGGGGAGCCTCAATCTACTCAACACAAGAGTAAGCATCAGGCAATTGAGTCTGCTGTGGGGAGCCTTGTAGCAGCAGAGGAAGCATGCAGGAGCACTCACAAGTGAGAGTGGAAAATGGAAAGGAATGCACAGACCATTTCTATACAGCAGCAGAGGTGCATGCTACTATTGGTGTCTCGGGCCGATCAAAACCTGTGCTGTTGCCAGATATAACAACTTCTTCCATGTGCACCCTGTGTGCTAGACCCTGTCTTCAGTCTTGGATGCTCCTCCACTCACACAGCTCAGGGTGTACAGGTGGAAGTGAACCCTTCATGAAAATCAACCCTACCAAGAGTGGTTTCAAGCAGACTGGCTCCCTGAACACCCCACTATATGATTGCTAACATTTTCCAAGCTTGTTCTCTCCTTTGTGCCAGCCTCTCCAGGATGCCAGGGGATGGAAATCCTCCCCTTTCTCCTCTCACCCGATGCTGCAGGGATGCACACAGGGCAGAATGCAGCCAAGATGGTGCAGCCTCTCCTGTGCTGGATCCCTTCTGGTAAAGCAGCCTCACATTTCCAGACAGCCCTTAATCCATCACCCTTCAGCTCTAAAATTCATACAAACTATTTTATTCATAATTAATTAAGGTCTCTAAATGTGGAAATTAAATTACCATTTACAGTGTAAAGGGATATAGCAGAGGAAAACCTAGATAGCGGCAACAGCTCTCTCTCCTCCACGAATCAGGAGAACATGTGGGGGTGGGGGCAATCTGGCAGTAGCTTTAAGTCGTAATACAGATTTCTGCATCTTTGAAAAGCTACTCAGGCCCAGTTACCTGATGTGCCAAATTAACCCCAAAACTCAGGTGCCGCTCAGCTGTACTCCCAATAATCCTTAGGACTCTCGTATTAGGAGCACATTTGCAGGACAGCTAGAAACCTGGTGTTTCTTTTATGATTTGGCTCCTCTGCTGGAAAACAAGCTGTTTGAAGCACAAGAGAGCCGCTCCTCGTCATGTGTACTTAGACTCACCTTTCCATTCAAATCAGACTGCAGCAAAAGACAGAATATACAGAGAAACAGATGGCCCTGCACTGAACACAAGGCATAATTAACTTCAGGGGCTGAGAGTCAGGGAGGGAGATAGGATGAGTAAGCTGCAGATCAATGCCTCCATTGAGTCCAGCCTTGTATTTACAGCAGAGCCCTGCTGCAAATACTGTAACATATACTACAGTTGTGTCAGTTTTCTCATTAACTCAGAAGGGGAAGATTCTGGCAGGTTTATTTGTTTCTTGCTTCAATGGCAAAGCACCATTTGCATCAGTGATGGCGATGATGACGACAGCTTCAAAGACAACTTTCCCTTATCTCTGACAGCCCACCGATGAAGTTAGTGATGGAATCCATTATAGACGTACAAGGATCTTTCTCCCTTACATTCAGCTACCACTGAGATGATGGTAGGAAGATGGTCTGTATACAGTTCCTCAAAGACACCAGGAGACAGACGTGTCCCAAGACATTGGCGTACTCAGCCAGGAAGCCAGATTGCAGAAAGGGTAATAGCCGTGTTGAAATTAAGCAAAGAAGAAAAGGTTAATATACGTGACCTTTCTGATTCTGCACAGCCAAAAATATCAATGCATAAACTACAGGAAAGTTTCAGGGTGAGATTCCACCCCCTTGACCACCCTCATGTCTCGCTCAAGTCAGCGGGGGCTGAGTTGATGCCTATGCTAACAGTACACACTTTTCCTTACAGAGGGAACAGGGGAAGGCTCCTCACAGTACCCCACAGGAGCCTTTCAGGATCAGTTCTTCATTTGGCAAGACAAAAACCACGAAGTCAAGTAACAGCAGAGGCATGTTTGTTGCTGAAAAAGCAGGCTCTGAAAAGATAGAAAATGTGGATAGCAAGAACAAGAAGAACTGCTCCGTCTGGTCTCTCTTCCTCATGCACCCATCTCCATGAACCTGCTGTCTTTGTGAATCCAACCAACTGGTAAGTCCCCTTCTGCCGCTGACGCACAAAGGATGCAAAACTCAATTAAGGAACCCTGTCTCGCAGGCTGTCGTAGTTCATGCCTTTAGGCCTGTAGGACCCCAGGTGAATTCCTGATGGATAGCTGCTCTATAAACACAGTTCAAAGGCTAGAGTTTCCAAAACGCCTACAGACATCCATGCAGAGGTATAAAATTGATGCCAAAAGAAATGCAGTCGTGGAATAGTCAGGTTTTTTTTAACCTGCAGCTTGTTTCTTGCAACATATCCATTAGGCAGAACGAAAACATAAGTAACTTTTTCCATTTCAGTTCAGGCTATTCCACATTGCATGGTTTAAGTCATCTAAAGGCCAAGGCATGTGTTTGGCTTTACATATTTATAGATAGACTATATTTATACACCATGAGCATAAGGGTTAAGCAGATGCCCAGATCTCAACAGGACTGTGGTTAGTATTTCAGTGCCATACCCAAAGGAGCTTATCTCTTCATCTCCAGCATGAAGTGGCTCCAGCAAGCTGGGTGATCATAGTGGAGCTGAGTGAAGCTCTTGGCTTTCAGCTGGAATGAACTACGTAATTTTACACAAGAGATGGCTCAAATTGATGTCAGCATTGAGACGCAATAAAATAAGGAGATGAGCATGAAAAGTGAACTGCTGAGATGTACCTCAAAAGGCGTACTGCATATAACATCACTGCAACATCAAGGAAAGCCTAAAAGCCCCACAAAGGCAGCTCTATTATTATTTTCTTTATAAAGGGCAGATTGAGATCAGATACTAGGAAGAAAATTTTTACTGCAAGTGTGGTGAGGCACTGACACAGATTGCCCACGGAAGTTGCAGATGTCCCTTCCCTGGAAGTATTCAAGGCCAGGTTGGACAAGGCTCTGGCAACCTGATCCAGCAAGAGGTGTCCCTGCCCATAGCAGGGAGGTTGGGACTAGATGATCTTTAAAAAGGTCCCTTCCAACTCAAACCACTCTGCGATTCGTAGAGTTTCTTCTTGAAACCCTCAAGAGTTGCAGCCATGTCCCAGGTGCCCACATTGCATAAGCACAGACCCCAGCCCCTGTGTCCAGAGAGCCGCTGTAGGCAGGTGCTGTCCCTGTCCCTAGCCACACAGGCAGGTCCTCACAGCAGCGGGGCCAGGGCATGCCTCCCATGCAGTCCTCTTGCAGGGACTGCGTTAGCTCCTTCCTTAGCCTCTTCCTCAGCCAAGGACACCAAGCCAGCCAAGCTGCTGGGACATTTGCCTGCCCAGGGTATCTGCCCGCTCCCAGGAGGCAGCAGGGAAGAAAGGAGATGTTTCCATACTCCCTTGCCAACACAGCTCTTTCTAAAAAAAACCACTGTTTGGTGAAGGCCAGTTTAAATCAGACCCCACTCCTGCAAAACACATCCTCACCTCCCATTCCTGGTTCACAAACCCAACAACCTAATGAGACAACTTACAAACACAGCCACACATGGATGTGCCATGCAGTTCTCAGACCAGCAGTAGTAAGTGACACTACAAGTAACAAGTGACATGCAGAACACCTGGATTTTGTTTGCATATCTGTTTTTCATTTAATTCCAGATCATCCCAACCACACGGGCTCCCATTCGCTCATGGACCCACTGAGCTGCCTGTATGGTCTGAATGCAGCAATATTGCTGCTATCCTAAATTCTGCCCTGAGCTTTGGGTCAGGGGTCCCAGTAGGAAGGGGGCTACAGCAGAGCCACCTCCCTTCCAAGTCAGAAAGCCAAAATCCACCATTTCCAAGCAGGGCGTACACAAACTGCTCAACCACAGCAGACAGAAAAAAAGCAGCTTCCCGGTCAGTACCACTTTTCTTAGCAACAGGACCAGAAGCAGCAAAAACACCTTCTGCAAACCACCTTCACCAAACCAACAGCACATTACACTTCATAAACACCACTCTTCACCTGGGGATCAAGCACTTTTCTTCCTAATGAGCCTTTCCAAACCAGAGCGGACAATGACCACAAAACTACTACAAAGAATAATACTGGAAATCACCAGTTAGGTACAGTATACAATAAAAAGCTTCAAAGAAGAAAAAGAACTTCGATAAAGACACTACTTATTTTTACCCAGCTACAGACAGTAGTTATTTAAAGGAAAACAATTTGCTGGAAAACACATTTGTTTTAATTATATAACTCTGACTTCACACAAACTCAAGCTACGGAAAACACCATACCTAAGCTTTTAAAATGGCAAGTGTTGAGCTAAAGAGAATATGCTACAGTAATTAATGATTCTTTGCAGTCTAAAAGGTATTTACCATTTGGTTTTGCCCACGGGAAATAAACGTTCTCGCAGAGCAATATAAAACAATGTTCCAGAGTAAAATCTGCCTCTGCCCTGTCCTCATTACTTCCTGGAAAAAAGCCTGTGCTTGCACGTAAACAGAAAGAAGTGGGTAACCTCATAAAGGCAGAGATACTGCCTCTTCTCTCTTTCCTAGTCCGAATCCCACCTTGCTCCAGGAGCATCCAGGAGCACTGCCCCTTGCTCCCAGTGTGAGTGCTGCCTGGCAGCCTTCATGCCAGGGCACTCAGGGGGTGGCTGGGGCAGCAGCAATACTGTGGCTGGTCCAGCCGATGCAGCCTATCATGCACATACCCGGGCTGCCTTGGATAGCTTTTGGACACTCAGCGTGGGTCCATTTTTCCCTCTGAGGGTAGTGAGGCACTGGAATAGGTTGTCCAGCGAAGTTGTGGATGCCCCATCCTTGGAGGTGTTCAAGGCCAGCTTGGATGAGGCTTTGAGCAACCTGATCTAGTAGAAGGTGCCCCTGCCCATAGCAGGGTCTTGGAACTAGATTATCTCTAAGGTCCCTTCCAAACCAAACTGTTCTATGATTCCAAGCATAAAAACTTTTTATTTCAGCTGCATCTTTATATAGTTGAAGCATCCTAAATTGCCTGAGATTATCAGTGCAAACATCAAACATACAGAGCTGTATCAAACTCATGAGCAGCTGGCCTAGTCAGGTCTCTAAAAGCAATGCCAGCACTGGCAGAGTAAGTTGCTAACCGAACTTAAAGTACCAGAATCCAAAGGGAACTGGATGCAAAGAAAAATTAGATAGATACACAGAAGAAGAAGAAACCTCAGTAAGTAATTAAAAAGAAAAGAATAAGAAGCCTGTTCGCATCAGAAGAGAAATCATCATCCAGGCTGTTTCTTGTCCATTATCTTTTTAGTAGTACTACCAATTCAAGTCAAATACCATGTAGAAAACTCATACTTTCAGACTTTTGAAGCAAATCTTCTTTCATAAAAAGGAAAACCAACCTGATCGCAATTCATTGGCAGTGGAAAAAGAAAAGAATTCCCTCTTGCACACAGCAAAGTCCGTAGCAAACTCTATAAATACTGTAAACCAGTTTCAACAATACATCTGATTTGAAAGGAGCTCAGAAGCCAAGGTTTAAAACAAGTCATTAAAGTCAAAAACTCTCCCAGTGAAAAGAAGGCTGGGAAACAGAAGTCAGGCTTGCGATTTTTACTTTTTTTTTTCCCTCCCCATTTGGTGACATTGTTATATCAAAAGCTTGATCTAAATCCCAAAGTGGAAAATACCAGTAGAGGTCTTGTTTAAGCCACAGAAGATGACTATTGGACCCTTCCATCAGGTGGCAGACCCAGTTATGAGCCAGGCTGCTTCCAGCTAAGAAGCCAAAAGCTTCTTCTGTCAGTGAGATGCTCACCCAAGTAAGTCCCTTTTGCTTTAGGACTTAGGAGTTAGCACCAATCTCCTTGCTCACAGCATGGGAATTCAAGAGTTACAAGGACAACCTTGGCCAAAGAAAGGAGAGAAATATCAACTCATAAAGCCACGAAAGAGATGCAAAACAGAACAACAACAACTACCCACCAAAGATGTGTCCTGCTATTTCTGCACAAACTGTTTTTATAAAGAAAATGGGAAAAAGGAAACTGCTGCTTAAAATATTCTTTGCAGATTACACAGTGGCTGTTTAAAAAAGAAAAAAAAGATAAAGATCCATTAATTCTTTGCTAAAAGGAAACATCCTGAATAAAAGTCCTAGGGAGAAAAAGAAATAAACTCATTACACAATTGCATACCATTTACTTAAGACCGCTGCGATGAATGCACACAAGTAGGCAAGGTTTCCCCTGAACTTCGGAGTGTTCACCTCTCCTGCTCATAACACTAAGTAAAATAAATAAATAAAATTTAATACTGTATGCATGACTAACTCCTGACTTAAAATATTTATGAAATATTATTACCATTACCCCCTGGCGTGGGTCATTCGCAGTGCGAATAAATTCACATGCACAGCACAAGCAGCAAGGACTAGTAAGAAAGAGCAATAGAAATGTTATTTTGCTACTTGTATCATTCATAACTGCTGGCAGGTCCCAAAGCTACTGATCATCAAAGAAGGGTTCAAACAGTCACAACGGGTTGGTTTGACTGCGGGTTTCCGACAAAAGTCTGCTCCTAAATGTAACCCCGTATTAAAGCATCCACACAATTAAAGCATCAGCACGATTAAAACGAGCTGAAACAATCCTGTTACAGCTAGGCTTGCTAGTTTCTCACACAGACAAGCTTAAATTCATACTTAATTAGCTATTTTAAGGAAGCTCAGTAGCCTCTTTCCAAGACCAGCTTTCCAGAACTGAAGGGACCACCAGCTGTACTTCCAAAAGGCAGCATGAGAAAAAAAAACACAAACCATTTCCTTCCGTAGAAGAGATCCCGCTGAGACCTCAGGGCACGCAGATGCTTCTCTGCACCAAACCCCTCTAAAGCCATGGGGCCATGCAAACCTGCACCAGCTGCAGGCAAGGCAAGAGGCTGCCTTTAGGCGCCTGTGCCCTTGCTGGGGCTGGCTGCCGCGCAGCAGCCGCATTCCAGGTATCAATAGAAGTTTCACTCACCTTGGCAGATAAAAAAAGCACCCAGGATAAGCAGCTGACTCTCTTACTCTCATTACACAACATAAGAGAGTGATCTTGCAGCCCCTGTCAGGGTCATTACTTAGTACCACAAGCAGTGAAACTGAACCACGGGGCAGCAGCATCTTGTGATCCTCAAAAGCTCATGGTCAGACTTCAGTTTATATTATTCATTAGTGTTTCCTTTATGAGACTGGGGCTATTTTATGTGAAATGCTTAAGCACAGTGGGCCTTCGAGTTCCCAGCCTGACACCACTTTAACACAGATAAGTACTGAGAGTATGCCAGGTTATATTTACCTCCAAAAAAAACAGCTAAAGAGAGTACTTGAACAAAAGTAGCAGTAGGTTTAGGCATCTGGAGTGGAAGCAGGTATTACAACTCAAGTACAAAGCGCACTGTAAGTGGCAGTGGGACTCTGATAAGACTGCGAGATTAAAACAGACCCAAACATCAGAACAAACCTTTTAGGAATCTGAAAGGAGAAACCCAGGGTCTGACAATCACTTTGACATCTCTGCAGGTTTAGCTGTATATATGGATGGATAGGTATCAGTGTTCAAATTCCCTTGAGGACTTCTACCAGTTTTATCTTATTCTGTAAAAAGTCATACAATACGACTTTCCTTTTTTTGAAAGTTTTCTGTGCAACAACGGCTACAGGTACTTCAGTCTCCTCTGGCAGTGCCGCGCACTTTCAGCCCCTGAAATGCAGAATGTTTTTAAGTTAAATGAGAATGGGAAATCCAACACTTTAATCTTGGCTAGGAGAAACAGTATTTCAAATACAGAAAACATTGGCATGGATTAACAAAGGACAAATTGATTCAATCTCCTCAAACACTTAGGAAGGTAGAAATGATCTTATTCTACCAACTACTACAGAAGAGATTTTAAAGGAAAGCATCCACTGATGAGTGACACTGCTATATCTAACTTGCAGACAAGATTTAAGGCTAGATTAAGGTTTTTTTAGCAAGCCAGAGGAATTCCATCAGTATCTACTGTCCTACCGACTTACATGAAGCCAGGACTTGTTTTATGGCACCACACAAAGTGACCTCAGTTTTGAGCTTGTATTAGCTACGAACAGCACGTCCCACCGAAGCAATAAAGTCTAGAGACACAGCCAAATCTTCCATCTCAATACGCCACCAAGTCAAACCAGTAACAATTATCATCCCAGTCTTGAAATATTCCATAGCACAATGCAAGAAATATGCTCCACTTGCTCTGGAAGACAGATAAGATGCCAGCACTTCTTAATTCCTTCAGAAACACAGCCACCTTCAATGCCTCAAAAAAGAGACCTTTCCAGCAGCATTTAGCTGTCACCACTTGGTGAGACAGAAGAAACATCTGTTTTCTTCAACAGGCGTTTAAAGATTGAGAGGGAATGGAGCATCCACCAAGAATCCCTGGAAGGAAAGCAATTAGGCAGCAGAGTACAGTTTGGAGGGAAGAGAGCACCTCCTGCAAAGACAGGATGGGAAGTAGCATAGTAGTGAATAACAACAAAAACATCCTCCCCCCAACATCACCTGTCCTGTACGTGTTGGTGCTTTCTTGTTATGGTGTCAGCCAGCACAACTGGAAAGCAGCAAGTTGGAGCACCCCACAGCCTTGCCAAAGCCCAGCGTACGTACGTGGTGCTGCACCCATGCCCCCAGGACGCTCCCAGGCATCCCCTATGCTTAATCCACAAGATGGGAAGATGAGAAGCAAGTGACATTTCTCAACACATTATCTTCAAATTTCATGCTGGTTAAATAAAATTCATCAGGCAAGCATTTAGTGGCCATTTACTTGCCACAGTCAACTGCAGGAATGAAGAAAACAACAACCCACACACATACACAATTGCCTCTCCTTTCCTGGTATCTTCCTATCTTGTGTGGCTTGTGACACCATGAAGCAAAGGGGCTAGACTTTCATGGGGAAAGAAGGAAGTACAGTACCTGCCCCTGAATTACAAACAGGTTCAGATACCTCTTCTTAGTTTCATATACAATCCCTCCCACACTCTCAAGGACTTGGGGAAAGAAGGAAGGATGCACTGAGAGAAGATTGTACATTAGCATCAAACATTTCAATGGTATAAATATTTCTGTGTAACATTTATTACAGAGAAGATTATGACTGACATACATGCATGAAAACAGACAACAGGCCTCACCAAACACAGCATGCAACATCGGTGGCAGAGGACAACTCAGGACTCCAGAACACTTTGGTGAGGGGAGGTCTTCTACAGCATCACATATGCACCGCTCTAATGTTGACAGGTCCAAGACCACAGCAAATGAAGGAGGAGGAGGGAGAGAGAGGGAAACAGAAAGCTGGCACACAGAAAGGTGATGAAATACTCCCCTCTGATATTATGCAGGCTAAGATTGCACTTGAATAAAAACCTAGGTAACATGAAGTGAAGATTAAGTTTACGGACATGCTAGAAATGAAAAGAAATGCTTCAGACTCGCTCATCACTCTGAGACAACTTGTTCTTTCTACCCACAATGAGGAGAAATCCAGAGTTGCCTGTCCAAGCTGGGTGAAGACACTTCCAACTTCCCAAGAGTATTTTCATGATCACTTTAGAAACAAAGGTCTTCTCAACACCTGAAAACCTGACTAACAATACATTTAAAGCTAACAGTAAAGTAATGGCGATTAAATTATTCCTCTTCGCAAAGACCAAAGCAGGCCTAGAAACAAAACAAATTGAGGACAGATTTTTTCCCTGTCTCAGAAATATATGCATGCCCATATTGTGACCTGCTGGTGCTGGCTGATTTTCTTCATGCAGTTCAGTCTTACCAATCTTATTTTTCTCCCATTGTTTGTCACTTGCTGTAACTGTAAAACTGAGGTATCATTCTTCTCTTACTAACGCCTCTAGACTATACCCAGTCCTCTCTTATTGCAGATTCAGCTCCAAGAGGTTTTTGGCACAACTCTCTAAAGGAGGTATTTTCAACACTGAGGCACAACTGACAGCAGAGACCAAGAAAATAATTTAGTGACATGAAAAGAGATGCTTAGCTTAGCAGATCAGCTAATGAGCACACTAGTGCTGGAAAAAGCATATGAAGATTTCAGGCAGGGCAACACTGTCAGGCAACTTTCAAAATGCTTGATGACTCTTACCGCTTGCTTGAAAATCCTTGAAAAGTACAAAGTATAAGGCAATTTCCAGCTTCTGCTTGAGAGAAGGTGTGCATCCTTTTAAAGACAGCCACCAGACCTAAAGAGATACTTCCATCTGTTACAGACATTATGATGAATCCTCATTTCCATCATTTTTTCCCCTCACACCAACACAGAACATGCTCTTAGCAGCTATGAAAGGTAGCATCCTTGCAACTGAAAACCATATCTGTGTACAAACAGGGTCGCTCAATACAGATGCCTTCAGAAGATCCCCCTAGCAAGAACACCATGAGACTCCTCATGTTTGCAGCTGGATGCTGAAATACTGCTTCAAATGAACCTTCTTCGTTCAAGAGAGGAACTGAAACCCAGCTGGAGGTTTTCCAGCCCCAAAACCTAAATATTATCGGTGGCCCAGAGGAAAGCAGGATATATGCATCCCCTTCTATATGCAAGTGCAGAGGATACTGGAGCAGAGGAGGCATGAAGCAAGAAACCCACACATTCCTTCTGTCAAGAAGGATTTGGGCAGATCTGAGAGAGCTATCAGTAATGAGTGAAAGCCCCTGAAGACGTGTTGGACTCTGCTGACACAAACAAGCCTGCTCTTGGCCTGCGGGCTGCATAGCTCAGAGACCACATATCCCTCTGACCTCCCACCCCTCACCCAGCTCTGCCTGCACCAGCAGCCCTAGTTTGCTGTCAGTCCTTTTTTTCTGCCCAGTTGGCAGGGTCATGACATGTCATGCTGGAGCGGATTTGTATGCTCCCTCGAGCTGCCTCCTTCCCCTTCACACAGGCCTGATGATCCACCTGGACCCATGCTGTTACCTCACCTGATATTACACAGATACGCCTGCTTCGCATTGCTGGCCACAGCTCCCCAGCACAAAACCAAAGCCTCCGGAGCTCCCCCCGGGGATGCTGCTTTTGCTGGCTGTCACGGAACATGGCTCTTCAGTTGTGCGAGTCACTGAGCAGGATCCCCAGCCCGAGACACTCGCACTATGCTGCTGCTCACTCCCTCTTGTACTTGCCAAGAGGCACCATGCATGAGCTCTTCCTTCTCCTGTCCATCAAAAGAAGGAATAAATTACCTCCCAGCGGACTAGGATTCAGTTGTTCACCGACTCCAGAGACCTCGAGCATCTGCAGCAGGCAAATCTCCCAAGGGATTTCATGTACTGCCATTCCCAATCCTGCTACATGATGATCCCCATTAGGGTGCCCCCACCTCCTCCACAGGCCTCAGTTAGGGTTTCAGCTGGCGTGGACCCTCAGGGCACTCTCCATTGGCAGCAAAACTGGGCATTCACTACTGCTGCTGACCCTTACGGCGTGCCAACAGAGCAAAGCTTAAACCGTTGTAGAGAAATGCTCTTTTCTGTTCCCGGTACAGAGCTCCACCGATATTCTTTATTTTTTCCCCACTCAAGGATGGAGGAAACAGGTCAGGCTGAAGGACAACCTCCCACACTTCCAGCATAAGGTGGCAAACGGAGCAAACCAAAGCATCAGTTCTTCCCCTCTCCTCCCATATTGCAAGATGATCTCTGCAGAAAAATCATGAGTTTGCTTCTACAGATGCACCAAGCTGAAAGTTTTGGTTTTGAGCATAGGATTCAGTCATCTTTGCTGCCGCTGCCCCTCCTGCTCCCACTGCAGGATAAAAGGAGGCAACAGGCAAAGTGCTGACAAAATAAGTCATTCAACTTGTAAGACTACACCATTCAAATGGAACAATTCCAGGCAAAGAGAGAGTAGATATTACCCCAGCAAGCCCATATTTCATGTCTGAGCCCCAAGAAACAGAAGGCCAGATACAGAAAACAAATTAGAGAGGCCAAGGCCAGAAACAGCCACAGCAGTTCAACAACAGGTAAGCAAGCATGCAAGCCAGTAAGAGTACAAGCTCACCCACCTAGCTAGCTTTTCAGGTGTCCAGCAGGAGGAAAAGTACCTGCAGAGGACTTGCTTTTCTTCCCAGCAGCGATCTGTGCTCATCCTGACACACCCACTCTACACAGACCCATGCAAAATCTGGGAAAACAGGAGAAGCCCTCCAGTATTCCGGGATCCCACCAGCAGATCACAACCATGTGCCCCAGGAGGCTTCACAGGACTTAACCAAAAACTTAGTTCTCTTTAAAAATGTCAGCAGAACCACAGAGCACTAGGGGTCAGATGGGGCATAGATAAGGGCCTCCATGGGGTAGAGGCTAAGGAGAAGAGACCTCTCCTGCCACAAAAATGCAGACAGCTTATCTGTTGTACCCTGGGGGGTCCCTTCTGAAGGCTGTTTTTTCTTCTTTCCCAGGAAGGAAAAGGAGAGAAGAGTGACTTTTCACACTTAGTTAAAAAAAAAAAAAAAAAAAAAAAAGAAGAAAAAAGGGAGAGAGACCTAGTCTCTGCTGGCCAAACCTACAAGCACTTTTTCCACCCCCACTTTGATTCATCACATTCTCCAGATGTGCTCTCACTGTCCCCTAGTCTTTCACCCTCTGGACAAGGCCATAGGTGGAACACATCAGGGCAGACTCCATCCAGCAATGCGGAGAGGAGGCAAGGGAAGGGGACGACGTGTGGGATCCCTCAGCTAAGTCAAGCATTTGGCTTCACAACTGCATCTCACACCAAACGGGTATGTTTTCCTTCTTGGCTTAATTCAAGGATGCCCATATTCACAGCTTTTGTTTTAACAAGATCCACTTTGTTAAAAACAGAGTGTTTTCTAATTTAACACAGATGGAAAACAAGGTACACCAAGGGATGGTTTTGTCATTTCAGAAGATCTTATTCATATATTATAAACCACAATTTCCAAGAAATTCACCTACCACACACATGCACCCCAGCTGCCACTAATTGCACTTGCTCAGGGCAATTTTTACCAGAGGCCTCCCATAGCAGCCTTCCCATGTTTGCCAGATTTTGCTCACTGTCCTTCAATCCCTCCAGTTTTCCGCAGCTGGCAGGAACCAGGCTTGCTTACACACAAGACAGAGTTACTGCCTGCCAGCAGACAAACAAATACAGAAAAATATTGGGTTTCCTCAGTAAACCACCGGTCTTTGTCTGAAATCTTAACACTTCATGAGCATTTTGTAATTTTTTTTTCATGCTCAGCTTCTTCCTACAAGCTTGGAGCGCCTACAGACCCTCTGTTTGGAGACTTGTCCCACACCTCCCAGTCAATCTATTTGTAGGGGGCAAGCAGACAGATGAAGCCCAGCTCTTCTTCTGAGTAATGCCATGGGAGAACTCAGCAAGAAACATCTACAGCCATCAGACCTTAAGGCAGCACAAGTTAACCACAGATGGCCCAAGCAAGATGAAGTGAGTAATGTAATTAGTGAACCGCTAAGTACCTCCACGGTCACATGCTTCAGCGACGGTCTTCAGAAGGCTGTGAATGGCCCACTGCAGCTCTGCCC
Source organism: Phaenicophaeus curvirostris (assembly GCF_032191515.1). Lineage (NCBI taxonomy): Eukaryota > Metazoa > Chordata > Aves > Cuculiformes > Cuculidae > Phaenicophaeus > Phaenicophaeus curvirostris. Next base: position 111,647,000 of record NC_091392.1, read on the forward strand.
AAGCTTTTAACATCCAAAGTTAAGTCATCCTTGACCCGAGGCACAAAAAACCACCACCCACACCACGGATTTAGTCATCAACTGAACTGATGACTGCTGGTCAATACCATGCAAGCCTTTCCTTGACCCATCACAAGCCTCACACGTAACGTACACTCAAATACAGATGATATACACAATGATGGTACTGCCAAATTTCAAGTTCACATTATCCAGAGAGAAATGCACGCAGTCATCACAAAAACTGGTGCAGACCATCAGAAATCAAGTGAGAGAGGAGAATCAGCATTTGGGTACCTGTAAACTGGAGAACACAGTCTCTGATGCCTTGGACAAGGACATGGAACCCCATACGCCAGAGCATACACAGTGAGGCGTGGCTGCCTCATCGCGGATGCTCCAGCATAAGGGATTTCATGTCAACGTCACCACAAGCTGCTATGCAGACATTTAACCCAAGTACCACTCCTCACACAACTAGCTGAAACAAAAAACAAAGGTAGTAGTGAAGTAAACCTACACTTGTGTCTAAACCATAATTTTTTCCTCACTCTTAGGCTGTGGCTGCACTGGAGACGGATAGCAGCAGCCAGGTGAGCTCCATGGCCATGTCACTCAGGGCCACCTTTGGGACTTGTACCACCCAAAGGTCTCACCGCCACTGCCACTCACAGGAAGAGCAAAATAACATATTGCTTGGCTCCCTCTGGAAAAAAAAGCTATTAAGTACAAAGACACTGATGCTGGCCTGTGAAATCCCCAAATTGCTCAGTGCTGGAAGCTGGGAGAGCACTTTGGAGAAGTGTCACTGGCATCTGCCCTGGTCTTAGACTCATCCCTAGGACAGAAGGGTCTGGCACTGTTTAGGAGCCCTCCACAGATACACGTCACGGAAGAAAAAAAATAAAACATAATGTGAGACGGTATTCACAAGACCCCATGGGAAGAGGAGGCTGCACAAAGAACCACTTCATTCATCCAGTTTGAGCCTGTCTTCAACTCATACCCCAACAGGTATTTCCAGACACTCACAAGTGACCAAACGAAAATTGCTTTATCATTCTCACCAGCTTCTTAAGCCTTCCCGTGGTGCAAAAAGAACAATTCCCTGAAACCACGTTTTGCCAACAAACAATTCCCACATGCAGAAGAAAAGTAAAAATTTCAGACCAATTCAAAGTTGAAAGCTAACTAATTTTAATTGGGGAAGCAAGGATGAACAAATGAATTGCCAACAAATAATTGTCCAAAGTGATACAACACACGTACCTCCTCTCACACCTCCACATGAGCAAACACTTTTAGAGAGGACACATGCCTTGTGTCTACACACATTAGGAGGGCTCCGGCAGAATAATTACAATTAATCCATTACTTAATCTCCTAATCACTTCTGAGCAAACAACACTCCCAGACATTTGTTAATGCCACATTCATATTTATACCATCCTACTCATGAAAATTTAACCAAGAAAATAAACGGAAAAATGCCTGGCTGACACCAATTACCTCATTCAAAGCTACAAGCAAGAAAGACTCATAACCAAAGGAGCAACTCGACATCCCTGGTGCAGGCACAGAGAGTTCCCCCACGCCAGGAGGCTCATCGCCAAGCTGCTTGTGCCAGCTGCAGCAGCCGCTCTCTGTTTCCAGCTGCTCGGGCTGGGTTTTAAGTGGCTTGTGGTCCATGAGCTGCATTGGTAACTGGATACACAGAGTATCCCTGCAATTCCCCTCTTACTCAATATATTCCACCTAGCATACATATTGCAGATTTAAACACGCAGTGAACAAGTTTAACTGCCCCATGGGATGTGAGAACTAGGTGTTACTAGGGAAGTCTGAGAGCAGACAAGAGTAAGAACAGAAATTTAGCAGTCTTTGCGACACTTGAGTTCTGTGTCTTGCTTGGTAGGTTTAGAAAAGACCTCTAACATCAACTTTTTTTTTTGGTTTATCACCAGAGGAAAGAGAATATTCCAGCATGGGAGACCTGAAGCTAAAATTAAAACCCTATCATTTGGGTTCAGTAGCAGTTGGTATAATTCAGATCCCGGCCACAATGAGAGGTCTCAAACATTATCAACTGTCAACAATTATTACTGGCTAGGCACACAAACCAGCTTTGTTCTGAACTGGAAGCCACCACTGCAAGCAGCAGTAATTGCTACCAAATGCAAAACGCATTTTAAAAAAACAGCTTTTTGATGCAAAACACTTTCCAAAGAGGAATACAGGAATGGACAGAAGTGTCTTAATATCTCCACTCACATCTTTAAAACACAAAGAGTAAAATCCAAGACTGTCTACCCAGCCAAGGAGAGGGCTAGCAAAGAAAAGAGATGAACACACATTTAACGAAACACCATGTTCATTAGTTACTGAACTTCCATTACCAGGGAAAGCTACACGTATAAGAGGTAAAATGCAAAACAGTTTCTTATGAAATTGCATACATTTCCACACTAATCCTCAGCCAGTTCGTCGCAACAGATATTAAAAACCAAATCATTTAATACTAATTGCTCACCTATATTTTCACAGAGGGAACTTTGCACTTCAGCAAACCTCGAAAAATAGGAAAAACAGCTGTTTGTACAAAAGCAATTTACTTGTCTGGTCTTTTTATATCTGTTTAGCTGTGCACTTTTATATTCATTTAGCTATATACTTAATTATTTTGGCAGATAATTGTGTCAGCTCAAGTTTCCTTCCTCACAACTACCCTTCTGCAAACTGACAGCACGAAGCAATCACATTTTCATAACCTCGCAGCCTATAGCAACAGAATAAACAAAGTTTACTGAGTCATGGGGCAAAATCCCAAACCCACTGACTTCATTAGCAGACCTGCCATTAAATTAATACAACCCGTGTGACTTTCCCAGGAGACACTGATGACCAAGTGAGGAAATGTATTCCACTAGTAACAAGCAAACCTAGCAGGATTTATATTCCATTTTTCTTCAACACAACACATACCTTTTTAACATATGCCATACAGATAGCACAGAGTAAATGGAAGCTACGTTTGTCCTCCTCTGGGGCCGGTGTGCAACAGGTTTCTCACCATCACATGCTGAGTCTTAAAAAAGGTGTTCTCTTGGAATCATAGAATCACTTGGTTGGAAAAGACCTTTGAGATCATCAAGCCAAGCTGTACCTGTCCATTACTAAGCCACACACCTCAGCACCTCATCTTCCCATCTTTTAAACACTTCCAGGGATGGTGACTCCACCATCTCCCTAGGCAGCCTCTGCCAGTGCCCAAGAGCCCTTCTGGGTGAATAAATTTTTCCTGTCGTCTAATCTGAACCTCCCTTGGCGCAGGTTAAGGCCATTCCCTCTTGTCCTATCACTTGTTACATGGGAGAAGAGACCAACATCCACCTCACTAGACCCTCCTTTCAGGCAGTTGTAGACAGCAATAAGGTCTCCCCTCAGCCTCATTTTCTCTAGGCTAAACAACACCAGGTCCCTCAGACGCGTCTCTTCCTGCACTCCATATAACCACATTATATTTCAACACACATACCCACCAATAAACAGGTCTTGACAATTTTTTTTTACACAGGTCCATTAATGTCTACGAGCAAAATAAGACAAATAGCTGTAAAAAAAAAGTGACTTAATGCTGACAATCTGTCTTCCTAGTTAGTTTTATGTCGAAATACTGCCAAAATGGCTCTCCAAAATGCTATGTAACTTGGACCTGCATAGCCCAAATCAATCAGTGACAAGCACGTGTCAGTACCAGTCAGGCTCTGGGGAGGCTTTAGTTAGGGGCTAAACAACAAACAGAACATCTGCTGAGCCTCAACTACTGCCGAGGTTTCTTCCTGCCTCCAAAATCAATGCAAGGAGCTTGTGTTTCACATGTCCCAGCTCCCAGAGACGTAAGAGATGCACATCACCACCAGACACTGCCAGGCTGAAAACCTTTGGTGCTTCTGGAAGGAGACAGATCAGGCGCTAGAGACAGTAACGATGGCAGAGATGCTTTTGGAGCTCTTTATCTTCAGTTGTATCTGAGCAGCCAAGTGACTAAAGCAGAACTAGTAATACGGTGGGGATGCGGCAGCTTCAACTCAAAATGCTTCTTGCATCACCCAGTTTCTGCAGCTTCTCCACTGTTTTGCATTTTTTTCTCCCTCACTTGGTGTTGGCTAATACTGCAGGGAAGCCAAGTCTCTTTAGGGAAGAAGCTTAACCTTTTTTTGCTCTCAAATTGGAACAAGCTAAGCGCCACTAGCTGCCATGCTGCTTTGTCATCATAAAAGAACCCCAGATGTCTGCCTCCCGGCACCCCATCAAACCCTCTGGATCAAAACCCACTGTCATCTCTTAAAAGCATAATGATAAAAGAACATGATACCAAGTGGAAAAAGTAACTGGAGTCAGCCCTCGGTGATTTTTGGGTTGTTTTTTTTATTTTTACTGTGGCTCTCCGGATCACCTGTCACGCAGTCAGCAGAGAACAGTTTTAAAAGTTCTTCTGCAATCGTGTCACACGGGCATGTACCCAAATTCTAGGGAAGGCCCATGATCAAGGAACAATCTTCTACACATGGAGGCCTCCTGCAAGTATTGCAGGTGCAGATGGAAATGCAGACAGGGTATGAATTAAGGCTTTCATAAAAGTTCCAAACAGCACCAAAACTGCGCAGGAAGTCGTCGGGTGGTTAGGAAGCAACACTCTTCAAGGTTTTAAGACATGCTTTAATAAGCAAACTGAGCTGAGGAGCTGATGCCGTGAAGAAGAGCCCAGCTGGAGCACTGTCTGCAACACGGAGGGAGATGCCTTTTGCCCACGGCTTCACTGGTGACTAACGGCAGCAAGGCACAGGGAGACTGGTGGCAGAGAGGACAGCAGTGGGACTGAGCAGTGGGGCACAGCACAGAGAGCCTGGCCTGTTCACAAGGCCATTCATCATGAAAGAATGACTGGCAGCACGATGGCCAGCTTTCAGAGTTCAGGGGGTTTCCACAGCCTGGGAGATCAAAGCAGTGCTGGAGCGGGAGGAGGTGGCAAACAAGAGAGAGAAGAGCCTGTTTGGAGATCAGGATGACAAGAGCTGAAGTTGGAGAGGAAGCAGCAGGAATTCTGCCTAGGGTTAACGAGGAAACTCACATCTCCCTCCAAACCATGCCAAGGGATAAAGACAGGCACATGTTTTGCTTTAGAAGAAGCAAAGGGAACTAACAGTGATGGACAGGGCAAGAGATAATTCGAGACAATAAAAATCAGCTGCTATGATAATGAATGGGTCCAGCAGTAACTGGATCCAAGAAGGAACTGCCCTGGGTTGCTGAAAGCCTGGTACCTGACTGAGCATTGTTTATCAGAGAAGGTGGAAAGCCAGACTGTTCCTTGATCATGGGCCCTCCCTAGAGTTTGGGTACGTTAATGTGATGGTAAATGCAGAGGGTCAGCCCAGTTACTGCACCAAAAAAAATAAAAAGGGGGTGGGGACAGGCAGGGCATGTCAAAATGCAAAGAGGAACTCCCACAACATCCTAGGTTTTCTTCCTATTTTCCTCTGTGAATGAAAATAGACAAGATACACACAATCAAGGTTTTCGTGTTCTTGTAGAGTAGTGCCAGCATAGGGAGAAATCATGGGCAAAGTATAAGGCTACAGCTTTCTGGTATGAGGTTTTAAATCCCTAGATGTAACATGTTTTGAGTGAGAGATGAGAAATGTTTCCCAGCTGTGGTTTAACTTTAGCCTAGAGATATGCAGCCACTCTATAAAGGTAGTTCCTAAGAGTATTTTTCACAACAAAGGGACAGGAAACTCCAGTCATCTGAAAGTGCTATTGTCAGCCAGTCTGAGATGAAATGGCACAGCACTGACTGATAACAATGTCGGATGAGATGGGTCTCATACAGAAAAAAAGAATTCTCTCCTTAGGTAGTTGGTTTGGGTTGCTGTTCTCCGCAGGCAGCTGTGGAGCATGTATGGCTTTACACGGAGAAAGCAGAAGAGTTGTTCCTCTTTGATAAGACATTTTGGAAAGAAAATTATCAGAAAGGACTTTTCCTGGATAGGGAAGCACTCCAACCTCCCCAGCAAGGGGCACTTCTGCCCCCACCAGCACAAAGATTTTGCATGAGCCCTCACATGAGCCCACAGCAGCGAGAACAGCGATGGCAGACGGCGAACGTGACAGCTCCTGGTCCCTAAACTTTTTCCAACAGCACTCTTCACACCAGCACTAACTGTAGCCACCCCTAAGCAGCTGCTCCTGGCATCACCAAGATGAGCGTGGACTTTCTGGATCAGCCACCCACTACCCCACAAGCCCTGACACCGCTGTTGCAGGATGGCATCAAGCTTGGCCCAAAGGACCCTGGCATCTTCCCGTGCCATGCCAGGAAAGAAAGGCTGCAGGTAATGTGTGGTCAAATCCAACCTTGGAAGTTGCCTCAGACCTTCTGCAGTCAACTTTGTCTTCACAAGACACCCACCAACAGCGCAATCAAGCTACTGCACAGCACAGACCTACTTTACATCAACATCTTTGCCATCATTCTGTGAAAGGAAGGTCGGTCCTGCCCTCCAGCAAGTCATACAATTAGGCAAAGTAAACGAGTTGTCAATAAACCCTTGATTGTTCAATGAGACGTTGCTAATGGGAAAGCAAATGTACACTGCCAGAATCCATGACATGATAGCGACAATTTTCAAGTTATGCTTGATGTTTCTGTGATGAAGCTATTTTCAGTTGCTTTGAATCTCCTTTGGAAAAGTCAGTCTTTGAATAAAAAAAAAAAAAAAGTCGTGATTATTCTGAGCTCAGATGCACGCATTTAATCAGCGCAGGTGTTTAAATTATTTATCCACGAGGAGGAAAACTGTACTAATCTTAGGAACAGAGCATATGAAGGGGAAAAACAATTAGACATAAAGACATTCTCAATAACATGAAAGAGTAGAGAATTTGGTCATGCACAAGGTAACTGTAACCAAGGCTGTTCCAAGTATTTATGCTACTGCAGCCCGGCCTGCAAAATTCAAAATACAGAGATTTGCTGCTATTAGATGAAATGTTTCCCGACCATAAAGAAAAAATGATTGTTTTCAACTAGCACAAAGCCTCAGTCAAAAGTTGGTACTTTCCCTAGTTTGAAAGAGCAGAACTTTTTTTAATGCTTTTCCAAAACCAGAAAAGCATCTGAGGAAAACCAGAATACTTCATGAACTATTCTTTCGTAAGTAAGTGTGACATCCAGTGCTCTGGACCAGACTGTTTCTCCTCATCACTTAGGCATGGACAACAATCTGTTGTCTTTCTTCTTTCATCGTAACCTTCTCCTCCTCTATCTCGCTTTCCAAAGCCAAAGGTCTACCCTAGCTGCAAGGGGAACCTCCTAGGTGGAAGATACATAGGATGGGAACGACATCCCAGCCTTCTGCAGCCTTGTCAGATCTCTCGTCTGGCAATGGTTACCACAGAAGCAGCTGGTCAGGCACTACAGCTGCAGGTCCCCAGGACAACTGGTTAAGAATACAAGACCTTTCCACCACCCTTACTTACCGCCCGTTCTTTCAAGGGAAGAAATTCTTAAAACAAACCTGCTTTAATGTTAATGGATTAGGTGTCTTGTTCCAACTCTCAAATGCCTAGTTCCTCAGAAGACTTGGCTTTATACACTGCAATTAATGGAGGTCAAGAAAGAGGTGTATTTATACTGAGTGCTGGAGAAAAGTAAAACTAGGTGTGCTGCTGCCAAGATAGATGCATTTATGCAACGCTGAACCCCAGCATTGGAACATTCACCTTGAAAGACTTAGCCAATTAAGTTGATAGGATGGCACACACTGTCATTTTCTGAGCATGCAGGAAAATAAACAGGCAGTTCTTATTCCGGCAAAGAATCTGGCACTTCTCCCAGCTTGTTACCAGCTTTCTCTGCCTCACCACCCGGCATGCAACATCGCCTGCCACGGAGGTGGGTTACGGCTACTGAGCAACAGTCTGCTCCCATGTGAACAAGCTAAAGTGCTTTCTCAGTCTGTGCCATATCGCAAAGACTGGGCTGACTACAGAAAAAACAAAATCTCTACCTTTGAGCAAAGAGACCCAGTGAGAAGTTCAAGGTATTTTAACTCACTTCAAGCCATTGCCAGCTGCTGTTTCAATCATTTTGTTTCTATAATCTGGGCAGTGCACCAAAGATCACAGGGTCTGGGTTTAGGTTTCATTTAAAAAATATCTCATAGCAGAAGACTCATTCCTCCATTTTATTAAGCAAGAACAGCATTGGCTGCTGACAATGCTATTATAGGCGGTAACATCAATAGAACATTATATATATATAAAATACATATATAAAAAGAAAAACATTGAGCTGGAAGGTTACTAACAAAAACAGAAAGGAAAACCCCCGAGACATTCTCTTTGTAATTCCTTTTACACACAAGCCAACACTTAAAGCCTCCTGGCTGACATTCCCCAGGTAACCTACAAACCATTTTATAGCATCATTGCTCAAACCAATCACAGTAACCAGTAAGGCAGTTTGTAAGGGAATGACATGCCTATTATTGACAGAATTTGTCACAGGGCACAGAGAAAACCTACAATGCAGACACGTCAATGTTTTGGAAAGTAATATTGGCACAAATTGAGTTACAATGGGAAAGCGACCTGCTTTGATGCCTCTGGCATTACTGCTCAGAGGATTAGTGCCTGCAAAACACTGCAAGAGGGACCTGCAAGAAGCAGGCACCAAATGAGAGGGGAAAGGCAAGGAAATCATCATCATCATCAGACCAAGCTGCAGTACCATGGCCTGCCCACCTGCTCCCAGGTACAGGAGATCCTGAGTCTTCTCCCCTCTCAGGATCGATTTTTCAGCCATAGGAATCCTTCATTTGACGTTTGCTTTCAGCCAACATCAGCTTTTTTACTCAGCTTTGCCAGACTGCACTTTTGTCATTAGTTCTGGTTAGAGATACAGATGAGATGGCACTCTCATCTCGTTCCTTTTTTTTTTTTTTAAACTAAAGTGGTTTATGCTGTAACTAAGGGTAATTACTTTGGGGGCTGAAATTTCTCATTCTTGTTCTCATCACAGAGGTATATATCTCAAGAAGATCTGCTTGGTCATTTAAGGTTTTTAAACATGTTCTCAGATAAGCACAAGCTGCATTTTTAACAGTAGCTAAAATTACAGAATTTAAGAAAGGAAAATTTGATGTAAGGTTTTGTGCTTTCGTTAACAGTCATCCAAGATACAAAGCTCCAGTTGCTCTGGAAACTGTAACTTGGACACAACCATGTAGATACATCAACCCTCTGGCTATAAATGAAAATTCTTTATACACGCTGCGCATTCGTGTGACAAACAGTTTTAGAAACAAGCGTTGCATCCTGATCTTCATATAGGAAGGGCATGTCCTGCAGACCTCCACACAGGCCATAGTTCTCTGTCCGTATTTCCTTTAAGTCTCAAGAGAACTGACTAGGCAAGAGCCAAGAGAGGATGTGGACCTACCACCAAGACAACAACCCTTCATGTAAAGGCAAGACAGTAAACACAGGTGGGTATTTGATGGATATGCCAGGGATTCAAAGCAGGGCTCTTTCTTCCTGTGTTTGTGTGGTGCCTATCACTCCACAGAGGCAACTAAAAACAAGCGTTGGTATCAAAAGGATGACTTAGAAAATAAGGGAAAATGTTGGACGGGCTGGGATTTGGTACACAGAGCCCTCAGCTGCTGACCCAAGGGAAGCCTGGAGCTGGGAATGGAGCAAGACGACAGCCATCAGGAGAAGGAAAGATGCTCAAAAGCAGAGTAAGAAGAATGAGAGTGGGGTGTTTGTGGAGGAAGATTGGACAGAGCACACCAGAAGCCAGATACATTTGTGGGGTTTTTTTTAAAAAAGGGGAAATACTACGTATGTAAAGGACAGCCTGAGTGCTGGTTGCTGTGGAAACTATAACTTTGAATTCAGTGGCTAGAACCTAGCATTGCTATTTATACTGTGCTCCTCACCACAGCATGAGAACTTTATCTGAGAAACAGAGAGCTCTGGTACCAGACAAACCTGTTCCCTCCACCTCGCTACACACAGTGATCCTTTCCAATCATGCCTCACAAAGATTTCTGCCGTGTTCTTGGCCACTGAATGACTAGAGGGCACAGCCACCTCTGACAGAAAAAAAAATCCTATCACCGCTGTGCTTCCTCTTCCAAGCAAGACCAGATGACAGATATCAGGTAGGATTCACCAAATTCTACTTCAGACAAGAGCAACCAGACGCAAAAAAAAAAGCCATCTAAAGCAGCAGTATATCTTATTTCCCTTAAGGCAAATCACAGTCAGCATTGCATGAGATCACGGAGAGCCTGATCCCAGAGTCAGTTGCCATTAAAGATGATGAAGGTTTGTTTAAGGACTCCAGAATATTGCCTTTAATATATAGGAAAGCATAACTGGATCACTAATGCAATTACAACAATAACAAAAAGGTTACAGATTAAACTCCTGTTGGGGCAAACCCTTTAGAAAGAAATAAATTTTTAATTGCTCTGCTGTTTAAGAAGGAAACGGCTTTTTCCCCCATGGGATTTGTGACTGCGGTGTAGCAAGTGTTCCCGCAGCCTAAGTGGGAGCAGGACTAATCTGCCTGTAACCAAAGCAGAGGTGAGCCAAGTCTCCACGGGTATGTCACATTCCTCTTCCACCTCCAGCATTCCAGGGCCTGGGAGAGAAGAAACAATCCCATTCCCCACCCACTCCTAAATCTTGTTTTCCCTCAAGTAGTATGGAGGTTCTAGTAGCATGTTCCGTGCCGCTACCAAGCATACACTGTGACTACCACAGGGGCGATGACCAGGTTTTAAGACACTTCCCAGGAGCTGTGCACACATCGAACCCCAAACCAAAGAGCTCTCTATAACTACCTGAAAGGAGGTTGTAGAGAGGAGGGTGCTGGCCTCTTCTCCCAAGTGACGGGGGACAGGACAAGAGGGAATGGCCTCAAGCTCCACCAGGGGAGATTTAGGCTGGACATTAGGAAAAAATTCTTCACAGAAAGGATCATTGGGCACTGGCAGAGGCTGCCCAGGGAGGTGGTTGATTCACCTTCCCTAGAGGTGTTTAAGGCACAGGTGGACGAGGTGCTAAGGGGCATGGTTTAGTGTTTGATAGGAATGGTTGGAGTCGATGATCCGGTGGGTCTCTTCCAACCTGATTATTCTATGATTCTATGATTCTATGATAACAGGGCAATTAAGGCAAAAGCTGAGAGAGAAAACCAAAGTGCTTTCCAAAGTCACTCCCACATTCAAAATCCCACAGGACTGTCCCGTCTGTGCGGACTCAAAGGGAAGCAGCAAGGACAATCATTCTGCGCAATCCAATAAACCACGCTCTGCCTGAACAAGGCAGCTTTTGCCAGGGGAATGGCAGCCGGGGGTTGTGCAGGGAAAGGAGCGAGGACTCGGCAGAGGGGCTCTGAGTGCTGCCAAACCAGGGGGGTGGAGGATGTTGATCTCTGCAGGATTGGGCCCTTCCAGCTAAAGTGAAGGAGGTCTCGTTTGCCCTTGTTCAATAATTTATACGGCAGCACTGAAGTGTCATCGAAATTGAGAGAAGCGTTTTAATAATACAGGAAGGGGAAAAGATGCTCTAATCACAGATTAGGCACCCAAGTAATCACTCCATAGATCTCAGCCTTCTCCAATTTATTCCAATACATTTTTTAATCAGGATTTCATACACAGCAGAATGATTAACAAGTCACGAGCACTACCTATTTCCTAGCTGTAGCTGGCTCTCACTACCCCAAAGTCCTCCGGCTGCCGCTGAGGGAGGGAGGTGGGAACGAAGGACTGAGGAGGAACAGAAAGTCGATTTTGAGGCAGTACTGATCCGCACGCTGGAATTACACTCCTGCAACTCTTGTGAGACCGTGTTTGTGCCAGCACTTCCCGCCAGCATTCAGCTGTCCCCAACTTCAGCAAGGGCAGTGCGGGCAGGCGGTGCCAGCCCCACGCAGCCCAAAGCGACCCCCTTACCTGCCCCACGCTCACTAGGGGAGCGCTCCCTAAGGGACACCCTGGCTGCCACCGTGCCCGCTGCCGCTCCCCGACAGCAGCAGCCCCCGGCGGAGAAGGGGCACGGGGACAGCACCGGGCAGCACCGGCTACTGCGGGGACATTTCAAACGTGGGAGCAGCGCTCCCCGAGCTGGGGGACCGCAGCCCCGGGCATCCCGGCGTGGGGAGCGACCAAGCGGGTTCTGGTGAAGCGGGACAGCGAGACCCTGGCCCTCAGGGCAGGCGCTGAGGCTCCGAGCTGCCAGCGCGCACCGCCGGGAGCGGGGATGCGGGACGAGGGTAGCGGGGTGACGGGAATGGGGAGCAGGGATGCAGGGAGCAGAATGAGGGGAGCAGATGAAGGGAGCGGGGATGCGGGGCGAGGGGAGCGGGGTGACGGGAATGGGGAGCAGGGATGCAGGGAGCGGGGAGCAGAATGAGGGGAGCAGATGAAGGGAGCAGGGATGCGGGGTGAGGGGAGCAGGGAGCAGGGATTCGGGGAGCAGGGTGAGGGGAGTGGGGAGCAGGGACGTGGGGAGAACGGATGCGGCGAGCAGGGATGCGGGGCGAGGGGATGCAGGCAGTAGGGATGTGGGGAGCGGGGATGCGGGTAGCGAGGAGCACGGAGCAGAGATGCGGGACGATGGGATGCGGGGAGCAGGGATGTGGGGCGAGGGGATTGGGGATGTGGGGAGCGGGGATGCGGGTAAGCGAGGAGCACGGAGCAGAGATGCGGGGCGAGGGGATACGGGGAGCAGGGATGCAGGGAGCGGGAAGGCGGGGATGCAGTGATGCGAGTCGAGGGGATGCGAGACGAGGGGAGTGGGGATGCGGGGATGAGGGGAGCGGGGATGAAGGGAGCGAGGGTGCGGGGATGCGGGGATGTGGGACGAGGGGATGCGGGCGAGGGGAGAGGGCACGGAGGGCAAGGGGATGCGGGGCGAGGGGAGAGAGGATGCGGGGAGCGGCGGACGGGGATGAGGGGCGCGGGGACGGAGGGCACGGGGATGCGGGGGACCGGGTTGCGGGGATGCCGGGCGCAGGGGACGGGGATGAGGGGATGAAGAGCGCGGGGATGCGGGGGACGGGGATGCAGGAGGAGGAGGGCACCGGGGACGCCGGAGCGGGGGACGCGACCCGCCGGCCACTCACCTGGCGCGGGCGCTGCGGCCGCCGCCCGCCCCGCGCGCTGCTCCGCGCGGCTCAGCGCGCGCCGCCACCCGCCGGCGCCGCTGCCATGTTGTTCCCGCGGGCGCCGCGAGGCGCGAGGGGCGGGGCGGGCGGGGGCGCGCGCGCGGGAGGTGGAGGAGGGGGGGAGAGCGGGGGCGGGGGGGGGGGTCGGCGATTGGCTGCGCGGCGCGTCCGTGGCGGTCGGGGGGAGGCGGGGGGGGTCGTCGAGGCGGGGAGGCAAAACCGACGTGCGCGGGCGGAGCGGAGCCGCGGGGCGCGCGGGGGCAGCGGGGACACAGACACACACACACGGACACACAATGGCCCGGGCGGCGCGCGCGCGCGCGCGTGCGGGGAGGGGGGCGTGGCCGCCGCGTGCGGACCGCGCGCCGCGGAGCCCGCGACAAAGGCGGCCAATGGGGAGGCGCGCGCCGGGGGCTGCCCCGCCAATGGGGGCCTCGCGCGCCGCCCGGGAGGCACCTGGGAGCCCGTCCGGCCCAGAGCCCCACGACACGGGCGCGGGCAGCTCCCTCCGAACCGGGGTGCTCAGAGCCCCGTCCAGCCGGGCCTGGAGCACCTCCAGCGAGGGGGCAGCCACAGCTTCCCTGGGCAACCTGAGCCAGTGCCTCACCACTCTCATAGTGAAGAAATTCTTCCTTATATCAAGCCTAAATCTGCCCCTCTCCAGTTTAAAGCCATCCTCCCTCGTCCTGTCAGTCCATGCTTTTGGAAAAAGTCCCACCCCAGCTTTCCTGCAGCCCCTTCAGGCACTGGAAGGTCCCTATAACGTCTCCTCAGAGCCTTCTCCAGGCTGAACAAGCCCAACTGTCTCAGCCTGTCCTCATACAGGAGATGCTCCAGCCCTCTAATCATCTTTGTAGCCTCCTCTGGACTCATTCTAACAGCTCCATATCCTTCTTATGTCGAGAACTCCAGAACTGGACACAGCACTCCAGATGAGGTCTCACACGAGAGGAGCAGAGGGGCAGAATCCCCTCCCTCACCCTGCTGGCCACGCTGCTTTAGATGCAGCCCAGGACACGGTTGGCCTTCTGGGCTGCGAGTGCACATCACTGGCTGACATCGAGCTTCTTATCAATGAGCACTCCGAAGTCCTTCCCTCCAGGTCCTCAGAAGTATCCTGACTGCTGCAAAGACATTAAGAGCCAGGAGCAGAAGCTGCCTGACCACCTCCATAGTTGTTTTGACTTTGAAGCAGTCGGGAGCCATGAGTGGAAGCTGCCTGGCTACCTTGGCAGTCAGGCAGCTTCCAGTCATGCTTCCCAACCCCCTCAAAGTCCTCTGGAGCAGCACTGAGCTTTCCCCATCTCTTTGTCCTGCACATTCACCACCAGATGTTAACAAGGAGCTCAGGGGCACCACCCCCACCCCGGTCCTGCTGGCCACGCTGTGTCTGACCCGAGCCAGGATGCCACTGGCCCCTCGGCCACCTGGGCCACCGCTGGCCCATGCTCAGCCACTGCCACCTGCACCCCCAGGTCCTTCTCTGCCTTCCCAGCTGCTCTCCCCCAGGCCTGTAGCGCTGATCGGGGTTGTTGTGTCTTGAGTGCAGAATTTGGCACCTCATCTTGTTGAACCTCAGCCCATTGGCCTCAGCCCATCGGTCCAGCCTGTTCATACCATCTGCAGAGCCTCCCTTCTCTCAATCTTTGTGTTCCTCCTTCCAGGTGCCATCCCATGCCATGTTTCCCTTCCTTTTCTGCTGTTTACCAGAGCACCTCAAGTAGTGGTGGCTATCTCCACCAAACAAGGTGGAACAGCTTTTTCCCTGTGCCAGCCTGCTCCTGTGCTATTTCTGCAGATAAACATTTCAAGGGAATTTAAGTCAATGCTTTAGCTGTGCATCACACACACAGATTCTATTCAGTGGGATGCCAGGAAGCCAGAGAGCACCTTGTCACAAGGATTGCCCCAGCTGCCAAAGCTTTGGGTTTTTTTAAGTAATGACTCAGCTCAAATGCAGATAAGTACATTTTAAAATGCATTAATAAATAAACATGAGCTGTGTTTTGACTAAAAGTATTGTACAAAACCTGCCAAAAGTGCACAAGTTGATTTTTAAACATGAAAAGGTGGAAGCACCTCCCCATCAACTTTGAAAGTCAAGATGGGGAAGTCCATATCAATTGTCACTGTCATCTTGATACTTGGACGTGTATTGAATAAAGAATATTTATATTTAAACTCTGTACATTTGTTCTGCCTTTAAAAATCAAATACAAACCCTCAACTCTCTACTCATGAGCCACTATTTTGCTTACAAATAAAATCCAAATATAAAACATCAGTTTTTTTCCTCAAGCCATTGATTAATGGCAGGTTTTAAATGGCATTACCACACCAAGCACTCTTAAGTCAAACAATTTAATCAGCAAGATTAAATGCAGGTCCTTTCCTGACATTGATTTTTAGGTAAAATTCCCCACTCATTCAGCCAGGAGGTCTTACTAAAATTTGATAACATGCTACAGCCCAGATTAGGAAAGTTCAGCTAATTAAGGTGCCATTCAGAACAATTGTACAAACCCAAGCAAGTGACAGCTACCCCAGCCATGCATTTTGCTTTATAGTTCACAATCAATCAGCAGTGTAACTTAAAACTAGATCTTCAAAGTGTCCACTAGCTTATAAACAAATGTATCTCGTGAGACTGCGGATCGCTCATCAAAATCTCTGTGTACCTAAGAGTACACACTCAGTGGTGTACAGGAGTCCAACACCAGAGGGGTACTGTCACCTCCCGCCACCACAGTGCATGATGCTGGCACGGTCATGCTTAAACACCGCTGCGATTTTCAGCAGCTGCCCCAGAACAGGGGCAAACTGAAAGTATCAAGGATATTGACTTACAGGTGACATCGACCATTAAACTCAGCCAGGGAATATCTCTGTTTCCGTGGAAAGCTCCAGGTGCCTGAGGGAAGAGGGAACTGCCCCTGCCCACACCACCTCCTGCATCCCATTCCAGTCTACACGTGCTCATGTCAGCACCAGGTGGGGAATGAAACAGGCCAGAGGCAGAAACTCCTGCAGGGACTGCTTTTCCCTGCCATGGAGCAGGATCAGGCACACATCAAATAACAGTGCAGGAGAACCATCCCCCACTCCTCAATGCTGCTACACCCCTCCCCTGCTGTGGCCCCACACATGCCAGATGTGGCTTCTGCCAGCGGGTGCATGTGGGCAGGCGGCTGCATTGCAGCAGACCTGACTGCGCAGCTGGGTCTTATGCCAGCTAATATAGGCATATTTTTAAGTAATCCCACTTCATTAGCTACTTTTCCAGGGCCACAACATATAATGTGTGAAATCCATTAGTCATCTGACAGTTCTAGTTATTCTGCGTGTCAAGACCCATCTCTTCATTTATATATCCAGACTGCTACGGCAAGCCGGTGTGCTAGTTGTACCCCTCCACCTACTCAGTGCTAATTTAAGAGTTGTTATTTTTGGCTTGCAGTGATTGTGTGCATAAAAAGTTCAGTTTCCTCAAAAAAAAAATTAAAAGGAAGCAGAACACGGGGCTGAGCAGAGAACTCCTCTTGCTAAACACCATTTGCCCAGGATTAGCAAACCTTGCTTTCAGGTAGCATAGCGGAAGTAAAGCATCCTCCCAGGAAGACTCTGTCCAAGTTTATGAATGACTGAGTTGCAAAAAACAGCTGGTAGAAGAGGCATCCAGGAATAGCTCACTCAGAAAAAACAGCTTGGTGATTCACAATGAACAGAGTATAACTTATTGCAACAGTGGTAATTACGTGACTGAAAATCTGAAATAGCATTTGCTTATCAAAAAATTTGTATGGATGAAGAAAGATCAAAAGCAAAGTTCTGTCTCTACTCCAGACATTCCCTATTTGTTTCTAAAATCAATTATCTGTATATAAAACATTTTTCTCTTGCATTTTTCTCTAATGCACGTTTTGATAGTTCTCCACACAAAGGAATGTTTTTACTTCTGAGTAGTGCCCCTTTGTACCTGAGAGACGGGAATGGCAGAGGACATTTCAAGTCAAAAAATTGAAAAAGGGGTTAAACAAATCAGGGAAATCGTTCTTTGAAAAACAGTTGTAGACTATCACCAGTACATCCTTTCAAGGCTGTGCTGTTGCATGCATGTAAGCTGACATTTTATGTCCTGCACACAGTTAGCAGAAGGATTCCTTACCACAGAAGTCCTACCCAGGCCATCAAAATTGGATTGAACCAGGACTTGTTCTGTACTGATGAACTTCATGCCTTCTGCTTTTCCCATTATTTTTGCCTGTAGCTTAAAAAAGATGTTCACTACAGACCAGAAGTTGTTGACTTCTTTTTCATTTGAAAACAGGAACAACAATGTAATAGTGGAGGCTTCTTTCTGGCTTTTAAGTAAAAGTAACTCCAGCTGGTTCCAAGACCCTGAAATCCATGCATACCAAGTAACTTACTCTGCTTAGCGTCCCTCTTAGCAGGGACAATCTGCTTCCATGAGTGTTAAATACCCATTAACACTTATAGTCCCTTGAAGAAGCTCTCCCAGGTCTCTACGTGCTTCAAAAGTTAAAATAATGCCTGGTTATTGAGACAGTATTTGTATGGATAATTTTCAGGCTGCAGCAAAGCTAGCAATAGGATCACATCCTGGCACATCCAGGATTATGTAAAGGAGGAGATGCATTTGATGATTTATCATCTACCTTAGCCTCTGCTTTGAAAAATGCCATTATCTGTGTTCACTGCCAGTTGCAAGTGAGGTGGTATGTAAAACCACAGAGTACTTTGGATAATGGCAAAGTCTGAACTTTCCCAGGGGTATGATTGCTCATGCCATAAGGACACACATGGGGAAGGCAATAGCCCTTGCTTCCAATCCCTGTTTTGTTGTCGGTTTATGGTATTAAAGGGTATCTTTCAATGTCATTGCTAATTTATGGATAAAGAATGCATTACTGAAAAGCCTATATGACAATGAGAAAAAAGGAACCATCACTGAAAATATTTGTCTCTTGTTGGATTAGCTTAACCCACACATGTAAACCTAAGCAAAATCCGTGTTATTGCATTAGCCTCTTACTACTGGAAACCTGGCCGCAGCCCTGATGTAGGTCACAGACTGAAAATCATTTACTATCCTTAACTAAATCCCAAAGGGGACATTTGCCCTTGCGACCACCTCACTAAAACCCCAGGAGGCTTTGGTCCCAGCCCTGTGTATCTGGCTTTTGCCTTTGTGAAAAGAACCACAAGGAACCGATGGAGGTCGGCAGAGAAGACAGGGGTGACACACTTTGTGGCAGCATTTTCCTCTTCTGCTTTTCCATCTGCAAGCACAGTAACACAGAGGTGTGGGATAAACCAGTAAGACATCCACGTCTCAAGTGCATGAGTGATAGTTTCACAGGGGGCACTAGTACTGCCTGAAATATCAATGATGTGCTTTAAGAGGGTAGAAGTAATGAGAAATTTGAAGGCCAGATGCAAGGGGAGTGCCTACATGAAAGATATCCCTGGTAAAAGACAGAGGAAGAAAGACAGCCTGCCAGACAGACAGCAGGCTTTGCCATCAGAAGACACAGGATTAGACCACAGATTTCTGTGGCACCTCTCAGCACAATCTCACTTCTTCTCTTGGGATGCAGCTTGACACTACATACAAACCACCCTTAACAGCCAATGACCATGTGAAGGGGTAGCATTGATCCCTCTCCCTTATTACTTGCATAATCTGACCCTGGTGCGAGCAAGATCAGCCACCCAAAAATTAACTCTCCAAAATCAAAACATCAGCTCTTTCTTGGTCTAGTTCCCTGAGCAGGCTGGAAGGATGAACAGACAAGTGCTAGTACCAGCAAAAAAGGAAAGGAACACCTTCCTCTAGCAGATAGCTGTTATACTAGTTCAACTATAATGTAAAGAGTACAGAAAGCAGCAGCATGAACAGTGATGTCAATGCAACAAAAAGAGATGATGGAGGTAGGACAGGGTGGGAAAGTAGAGAGGAACCAGAAGGCACTCAAGACAAAAAGCATAGTCTAAGTCCACAAATCAGGTGTTTGCAGGGAGAGGCAGTTTGGTTTGGTGTTGGGCGTTCGTTTTTTTTCACTAGATCCATCCAGCGGCTTTTAGGCACACAAACCCTTCCTCATTTCTGCTACAGATCCAGTAATCTTCATATTAAGAACAGATTAAGATGTGTTGTTCTGGATTTAGTTGAATTACGTCCATCAGTTGGACAATTTGAGAACAAGTTCAGTGAAGTGAAGCGCAGTGATAAAAAAGTCATAAACAAGTTTGTGAAGTGCTCACAAGGGAGAGGTGGTAGGACGGGTAGGTAAATACCGCTTGTGGGGTATACTGAGGCGTTAGTAAGAAGGGAGCATCTACAATACATCTTAAAAATCAGTATCTTCCTTGTAGCTGGGATGTCTGATGAGCCAGTAGTTTCATTAATTCCAGATTCACCTTCTGAAGGTGTTTTCTGTGTCCCTCCGAGTGTCTGTTTTATGCAAAATGCTCCCTTAACCTCCTCCTGCTTTTCATTTTGCAGCTTCTGTCTCTATCATAGAATCATAGAATCATAGAATAACCAGGTTGGAAGAGACCCACCGGATCATCGAGTCCAACCATTCCTATCAAACACTAAACCATGCCCCTTAGCACCTCTATGGGCTGTTTATGGGAGTTAAATCTGGTGATTAATGGTTGCCTGATTCCCCCATATTATTTCTTCACAGGCAGTAGTGCACTGAGTGGCGTGGACATCCTTCAGGTGCGAGCACATGCATGCTGCGTCCCTGACTGATTTGGTGCTTGGGGATGTGCGATGGCAAGTTTTGGAGCAGGTGCCATGCAGTAATCCTCTTTAAGGGGAGAAAAGAGCTCGTCTGAGTAATTCAGGGGAGCTGCTGATGTTCTGCAGGTATTATGTCTAAGAAATACCTGTATGAGTAATAAGAATGGATTTTAAGAAGTAATTTTATCTCGAAAATGGTATTACTCAGCTTACAAGTATGTGGACTCCCACAGAAGTAGCTTTCAGTGCTTTTGATGGCTTGCTCTGTAGCATCATCTGGTGGTAGCAGCAGGGAAAATGTATCCCACCAGAAGCTCTCCTTTCTGTATCTTCCATTACTGTAGTGCTCCCTATCCTCCCTGCCTCTTTTTCGTCTCCCCACTACTCCTTCTTCTCCTTTAGGTAAGTTATTTCTCCTACAGTGCCTGTAGCCATAGGAAAAACTTGAGGAGGACTCTTCCAGCAACTCTGAAAGACTGCTGGTCCCACAAGTGGCATTGTGTGAAACTTGCCCCTTGGTAGAGGGTCAAGCAGAGGCCAACGTATCATCCAAGCCCTTTGGAGAGCTGCAGAGGATTTAAACAGCCCACAGACTACACATAGTCCTCAGGGGAGGCCATGTATCTCACCACTACTATCTGCAGAGCAGATACGGTGCATGTAAAACTTAAATGAACGTTGGCTTGTGCTACAGGGCTGAATTTCCCCTTACAGCCGGAGCAGCAGATCAATAAGGTGTCTCACCCTTGCTCCCCTGCACAAAGAGAGCGGTTGTTGCTGCAGGCCTGGGGCTCCCACACCAGCTGAGCATGGTAAGGGGCGAGCAAGCAGCAACCAGCCATGCAGAGTCAGGATGCTGCCTGTCAGTGCTTCAGACGTGGGAGAAGCTGGGCACACCTCAGCCCTGGCTGTGCATAGAGATTATTTCAACCTGTTTACTCCCCAGCCTGTGTTCCGCAGCAGCAGGGCGCTCGCCTGTTCATCACAACTCTGTAACTTGTTTTCCAGATTGCTGAAGTTGACTCCGAGCAGCATGGAGATTTGCAGGTCTCCCACAACAACTTCTATGGATGTAGCTTTGTAGCCCACTGGACTTGCCTGCTGTCCTGTCTCCTGAAAAGCCTCACCCAACCTCCAAGCCTTCTGTCCCCAATGATATCAAATCAATTTGCCTTTTTGAAGCAAACTTACAGCACAGGCAGATTTATGGAGAATTAATCATACTTCACCTGTAATGTGTCAGGACCATGAAACAGAGAAGCACAAAGCTGCTTATGAAAGGATGAGGAGAGAGCACCCCCTGCCTCTTTTGTTTAAATCACTAGCCTGGAGCTTTTCTTCCTCAAATATTAATGTTTTCCTGATTACCTGCTCCTTAAGAGAAGGTGATTATGCCTGGAGACTCTGAATAATTCATTTAAAATATTAAAGCCAGAGAGAAGTGAACTATGACTTAACAGAGCGTTAGAGCACGGCCTGCCCATGCCATCCTTGCCCTGGTGACGAATGCAGTGGGAAGTAGTCCCAGCATCCTAGTCCTTTGGAGGTGGCAGTACAGAGAGCAAAAACAGTAGTCAGAGTTGCTACAGACCATCTTCATCTACAGACATGTGTGAAGGTGTGGAGTGGGGAAGGAAGGCAGGAATTGCAGGGCTGGCAAGAGGGGGGGGCAGCTGAATGAGCTTTCTTTTGCTTTAACTGTATTTTTAAGCCATGCTTAGCAGCATCGCTTCTGTAGGCACCCACCAATGGGGTCACTGCCTTTCCTCAATATAAACAAATCAAGCAGACAGTGTAAACCTGCATCATTTTTACTCCTGCTCTCTGTGGTGCCATAAGCATTGCTAGTATAATACCTCATGGTTTTTTTTCATGGCAGTTTGCAAGGTCGACCAAGAACACAGATTCACCTACTGTAATTTAAGACACAGCTTAACAAGTGGTTGGGCACATCAGACATCACATAGTTTGAGCAGCTGGCCCACACATCCGCACCTACAGTTCTTTTGGAAGGACGTGGTCTTGAAAGTGATGTGATATACACCTAAGATGTGCTAGGAGGTGAAGGACGAGGTAAGAGAAGAGACAACTCCTTCCATATGTCTGACCCAACTTGGTGACTCTTGGCCTTTGCAGGAAACCACTGGGTTTGTTCTCTATTGCTAACTCAGCTTTGAATGTGCTGGCAGGAAGAAAGAAGAGATAACTATAGAATCAGAGTAATAGAATGGTTTGGATTGGAAGGAGCCTTTACAGGTTATCTAGTCCAACCCCCAGGCAGTAAGCAGGGGCATCCTCAAGCAGACCAGGTTGCTTAGAACTCCATCCAACCTGACCTTGAATGTTTCCAGGGAAGGGGCCTCCACTGCCTCCCTGGGCAACCTGTTTCAGTGTTTCACCACCTCCATTATAAAAAAAAAGTCTTCTTTATATTCAGTCTATGCCTACCCTCCCTTAGTTTAAAACCATTCTTCCATGTCCTGTCACAACAGACTTGCTCAAAAGTCTGTCCCTATCTTTCCTATAGGCCCCCTTTAAGTACTGGAAAGCTACTACAAGGTCTTCCCACAGCCTCCTCTTCTCCAGGCTGATCAACCACCATTTTCCCAGCCTGTCATCATAGGAGAGGTGCTCCAGCCCTCAGATCATTTTCATGTCCCTCCTCTGGACCCACTCCAACAGCTCCATGTCCTTCCTGTGAGTGAGGAAGAACTGGCTGGGGTGAGAGCATACCCATCCATCTTGCCCTCGCCTGCTGTGATTAATACTAGATCTCACCTCAGAGGGGACCAGAGGGTGTTAGGTGTTGCTGAACACTTGTGCCTATTGATTTGTGCTTATTAGCTCCATTATTTCTATTTACACAAGCACATTTTCTGTCCTCCCATAACTCAACCCTGTCAGGCTAATGCAGGCAATAAGTCACTCTACCCTCTGATTCCAGCAAATGGGTTCTCCATGATGGACACTTGTTCTCTACCTACCTGGACAGACTGCAGCCTGTGTCTCTGCTAGAAGTGGAGGGAGCAAAATGGCTCTGTGCCAAGCATAGTGCATATGACCAGCCATAAGTTCTCCTCTCGCAGCGTTTGGCTGAGCAAGGGAGAGGGGGAGGAAAAAAACCTTGAAGGCTCCTTGTGATATCCAGCCCCAGTAATGTTAACGGGTGCCAGCACTGCATCTGCACCCTTTCATTACAAAATCCTGTTATGGGATTAGCTCGTCTTGGCATTTTGCTCTCATTTTTCAAGCAGGGTGAATCGTTTAGTGGTCTGCATAATTGGGAAATGGTACGTTGGAGGATCCAGGTGTTAACTGGATTGGTATTCCCATCTCATGCATACAAGAGGACTTTTGTTACATGGGGTTGCTACATTCCCCACTTCTCTCTGTCCTGGTGTGGCCTTATGTGTTGCCAAAGAGCATCCTGCCATTTTTGCTGAACCTGTTGACATATACATGATACTTCAGTACTAGAAAACTCACAAAATATGTCTGTGCCATTCACGTTAAAATCCATTTTCCCCAGACAGACCATGTGAGCATGACAGACTGCTTCCATGTTCTGCAATGGATGGGTTTCCCTGCCCTCAAGCAAGTCCTTATGCCCCTTGTTTTCGTTACAGTCTGATGTAAGATGCCATATAAAGATGTCCTCTGTGTCTCCAGGGGAATTAGAGCAATCATTTGTATATATGTGAAGGCTTTCTGTTATCTTTTCAGACTAGGTGTTTTCAACCCTTGCACGACAGATTCTCTCATCCATAAAACTATCAGGTATCCTCCCCAGGCATTATGGGAAAAGGAAGGAAGTATTTTTTCCCAGTTTATATTGTCACACAGCCAAAGATTCATCAAGGCTTTCAAATTTCAAACCTAATTTTAAACAGGCAGATTTATTTTTGTCGAGCTGATAAGCCTACATAATTTCTTCCCTTTGATTCCTCAGACCCCGCACCCACAAATCTTAACATTATCAAGCATATCCAACAGACAATTAGGTCTTATCCAAGTCCTGCTTTTGCTGGATGGTATGAAGCTGGAAGCTGTATAAAATGGGATTAGACATGAAGCATGTCGGCTGGGTAAAGGGATGTACTAGGAGGAGGGCAATAAGGAGCCTACCACAACAGTTCTTGTTTAATAGAGTAAGGACCGTCTTCTCAAAATATTCCTTTTAAGTCTCATTCATTTTAATTGAAATGGACTGATATATGCACCAACAATGAATTAAGCGTGACCTATAAAATCTTTCCTAGCTCAGCTGGGCTTCGGTTTCTCACTCCCTAGATCTTATTGCCTTGCAGAGAGGTGCAGGGGTTCCCCACAGAGGACTTCCTCAGAAGAGCTAAATACTTCCCAGGGCCTGACACCAGCAACTTGCACAGTGCTGATTCTACTGAGCAAGGCTCTCCTGAACCCAGCACTGGGTTGTAAGTGCCCAAAAGCTGGGATGAAACGGGTTGCAGAAAGGCAGTGGCCATTTCAGAAAAGCTGGTGGCTGGTCTGCAGCTTATGAGGCGCAGCTGGAATTTCTTCTCTTGCCTCTGTGCTTCCAAAAGAAGGATGCAGGTGACAATATTTACATAAGAGAGGGCAGGGGCAGTTGTGTGTATGTATAAGATAACCAACATGGCTGGTTATCTTACTTCTTTTTCTGGCTACTACAAATTTTCCAGTGTTTCAGCAAATGAAGAGTAGAAGTACAGCGGAAGGTAGCATCTATCAAACGAAACTCAGACCACTAATGCCATCCAGTGGCTGGCGCACACTAACACACTTGCCATCGCTAATAAAACCTGCATTGATTAGAACAAACATTAACTCGAAATTCTTCCCCCACACAGTTTACAAACTTTCAACACAGCAGCTTTTTTGCACTCAGTCCCATCAGTGCTCAGTCTTATACTGAAAAAATGTAAGAAAACACATATATGTTGTATCTATCTTGTTTTAAGCACGCTTTTCCTCTCCTACAACTGATTCCTTTAGAAAGTATCGTGTAGAGCTTAGTCTCTGTGAAGTAATCCCCATAGATGTCATACATGCTGCTCAGTTTGTACCTGATCTATCCTCATGTCCTTGATGCAGTAAGATGTTCTGCCCTTGTACAGCGAACACTTTCAGCCAAGAGCCATGGGGGAAATGTATTAGAGCTAATTTGGGAGACAGAGAAAAATGTGCTTTGTTTTATTTATTCCTGCAACGCTGTGTTACATAGTCACATGCTGTTGCCCCAGCATAGCTCATATAGCCCCTATAAAACAGGTAGGCATGACAGGAACTCTCAGTGTCGGCTGGGAGAAGGCAAGGAGAAAGCTGCAGTTGCAACAGGTTGTATTAGAGAGATTAGCCTGGCACCTACTGTTACATCCTCCAAAAACACAATTAGCCAATTGCCACCACAGTCAAAATATGGCCATCTGCATCTTGCTGTGGTCTGCTCCTTTCCCACATCTTCTGAGAGAGAGCAGGGGGAGCTGTAGGATCACAAAACCTGACCAGGACACGTTTGTGCACCGGCTCAGGCACTTGTGTAGTGGACTCACAACAAGCTCCTGCTTTCAGGGTGAGGGAAGGAAGCAGAAAGGTGCTGTGGGGAATTCTCTCTCTGCTTTCAGATAGAAAACATTCCATTTTTTTCATGCCCCACAGGGTTGAGGAGCCCTGACCTCGGCTGCTTTGACAGCCAGGCTGCTGTCTGCACTCAGAGGAGGAGTTTGGTGTTGTTGAGGTGAAAGCGATGAGAAAACTCTGTAAAGAAGCAAGGTGGTGGCTTGAAACTGAGGGTCCCACAGTCAAACCAAAGCAGGGATGGTATCTGGGGAGATAAGGGGCATAACTCACTGAGCAGCATAGACATGATCCTTCTTGTGGGCTGAGACTGTGCTCTATGTGCGGACCTGAAGAAGTAGGCTCAAAAGCTCCCTCACAGGCAGACAGTATCCTGAGCATGCTGGATAATCATGGTCCTGAGCATCCAGATAACATCTACTGGGCTAGCAATAAACCATCTTCAGGCTCTCAGCTACCCAGAGCCAGGTAGAACAGGGATACATGACCAGAAAGCCCTGCATAGGTGGTCTCTCCACAGAGAGATCAGCTGTAACCAAGACCGTGAAATGGATATAGATCTAAAATGCACCTCTAGAAATCACGGATGTTGTGCACATAGCTGATGCAGCTGAGGTTGTTGTGCAAAATTGCCTCTGCCATGAGGCCCCACAGCATAGTGGAGCGAATCCCACCATGGGGATAGTGATTGCTTCTCCCACAGATGGCAGGAAGAAAACAAGTATTCCCTGCAGTGACCCAGGAGCAGCTTCTCTAATGGCTGTTTCTCCTGAATGCAGTCTTGATGCTCAGGATATCACAAAAGTCAACAGCTCCTGGGGAAACGTGGCAGCAGACAGTTTTGCATGCTTCCCGATGGCAGTTCCTTTAAGGTACTCACCAGCTCTTAGCTGTGCTAACCGCAGTCGGTGGGTGCCAGGCACTGCCACAAGGCAGGACTGCCAGAGGCTGATGCCCGCCCATGGCTGAAATGAGAGAGGGGGCCCAGAGAGAATGAAAACTGAATATCCAGAGCGAATGCTGTGGAAGTGGCAATCCACATCCTGAAGCAAATGGCCTCCTGTCGACCATCACCCCTCTGTAGGATAGCATGTTTCTACAAGGTGTGTTGCTGGTGCGTGCACAGATCCCAACACCGCAGCTGGCACTCACCAGTGGCAATAGGGACTTGCTGTAAAAAAGGCAGGAGAATGACTTGGTAGGAGCTGGCTGGCCCAATATTTCACCAGAGGATTGCCAACTGAGTCTGCGATGAATGCTTACGGTGGTAGTTTGGGTCTGCAGCAGCATCTGGCACTCCATGGAGGGGGGGCTGCATTGCACCTGCCCATGCTGAGCCGCTCATTCAGCCTACCCTGAGCAAAGGTTGCTGTTGTGCCTCAGACATCCCAGCATAATCACATGTGGAGTCACTCCTTAACCACATTAAGTCAGAGTGATCCCATCTGGCAAATCCTAGCTATTGGAAGTCTGCGAATTAGCTTGGATCATAGTGACAAGACAAGATTAGGGAATAACTACACATGAAGTCATGGAGCGGTGTTTCTCTCCAGCAGCTGGGTGCCATAACCTCATCCTCCTCTGCAGTCGCAAGCAGACTGGCATAGTCGAACGGTTTGCAGGCATGTGATGCCGCAGGCTGTCTGCCAGGGACCGTCAGGAGGTTTAAATTACTCCAGTTCTGGAAAGGTACGAGGGCTGTCCTGCTGGGCGCACGTGTCCATCGGAGTCCGTGGTGCTGGCAAGCTGGAGAGTGTGCCGACAGGGCTGAATGCGGTTCAGTGCAGACGCAGGTTTCAGTGGATGCTGCGGCCTATTCCAGAGTAGCAAAAATGTTTGGCCCTGGCAGAGAACTACAGGCAGGTTTTAAAAGTCTCTTGACACTTACAAGTGAATGTGAAAGGGGCTATTTTCATTTGTCCACCAAAACCTACAGTCACAGTGCCTGAGTCTTGACTGGGAACTTGCATTATCTACTCTGGCCACATTTTATGAAGGCATTCCAGATCACACAAACCCAGAGGGGCAGTGGCTTTCAGCATGCACACTGAGTGCAAAGTCTGCAGGCTTTCTCCTGTGCTGCACTTCGCCCTTTTGGCAAGGCTGGAGATGCCTGCTCACCCACATAAAAAATGTCCTAACAGATGCCGAGAGGTCACATAAATACTAATTATGCAGTACTGGGGAAAATGTATTACAATACCTGGCTATTGCATTCCGCAGCTGCATTCCCACTTATTAATTGCTATATTAAAACAGCACCCAGAAGCCTTTATTTCACCAACAGCTGTACAAACCCAGGGTGAGTTCTACTTATTGCTCATGAAAGAACTCATCTGCTCCCCAACCACACTGTGTATCTGAGAGAAGAAATCATGTATTTAAAAATCAAACCACATCCTTGTTATTCTAGACACTCACCTAGATGTATTCTGTTGGGCAGTCTTGATTTCCCACTGCAGAAATAGGATAGTTTACCCTGTTGTATCACATATGTATTTTCTAATTGCTTATTAATTAGCATTTTCACTGTGGTTTTGTACTGAGTGAAACAACTGCATCTCCAGAATTACCCAACACAGCTGAGTTAAGCAAAGGAAAAATACAAACCACCTCATCCCTTGGTGTACTGACACCTGCTATACTACTAAACTGTAAATGTGGTAAATATTGAAGAGGGAATGCAGAACAGTTTGTGTCAGGGGCTGCTGAAAAGTGTATCCAAATGAAACTGCACACGAAGTTACCTCTCGCATATGCTTCTGTGGGCTGGGATTTGCCAAGCAACTTATAGATCAATAGATCAAGACATTTACAGTAGTTACAGCTATAAAGACTTCTACAAATAAAACCCTAGCTA
Source organism: Phaenicophaeus curvirostris (assembly GCF_032191515.1). Taxonomy (NCBI): domain Eukaryota; kingdom Metazoa; phylum Chordata; class Aves; order Cuculiformes; family Cuculidae; genus Phaenicophaeus; species Phaenicophaeus curvirostris. The sequence goes on from NC_091392.1 coordinate 111,675,455, forward strand.
AAAATCTAAGAATAAGCTTTATCTACGCTGTTGAATGGTTGAATGGTTGAATTGTTGAATGTTGTTGAATGGTTGGACTCGATGATCTGGTGGGTCTCTTCCAACCTGGTTATTCTTTGATTCTATGATTCTATGATTCTGTGAATGAAATCCTTAGTAAATCATTATATAATATATGTATATATATAGTGTATGGAAACATATATGTTTTCTTTGGACTTTATTGACTTTTATCCTAGTTGATATTTTAAATATACTTTTCTAATATATATTTATACACACACAAATGCATTTATTGGTTGCATTCATTTAGGTGCCTTTTAGAGGACAAAATAACATTCCTGAATGCATGAATATCCTGACAATCTCTAATTTAAAAAAAAATTTCCTTCAGATGAGCTTTCTGGACAATGTTCTGTCTTTGACCAGCCTCAAAAGTAGCATTTTCACTTTTTCACGATAAAAACTTTAACCGCCAGCAACCCAAGTAGTTCTGTAGTCCTGGTTCTTCCTCCCCGCAGAAGCAGTCTCGCCAGACACCACATCTGAACACACGCGCACCCGTTTTCTTCCTGATAGTGCATATGCCTGATAAGCACTGGCTGCGATGCCGAAGCTGGAGCACCTCCTGCTCCTCTGCTCCTGGGCTTGGGGCTGGCTGCGAGTGTGGCGTCAAGCCAAGGAGCTCTGCCTGCGCAGCATCAAGAGATGCATGTTTGCTAAAAACAGGGTGAAGGACTCACAGGACTGTTCTGCCTTACGCTGGCCACGCTGACCGCCCTGGGCTCCCATGAGAGCAGAAACCCAGACCCTCTGGGTCTTATTTTTGTTCAAGTGAATCCAGCTGCAGCACACAACCCCAGGCCTTGCCCATGACGATTGCAGGACAATGAGGCCTCAGATTATTGTTTTCACTACCTTAACCAAAATATTCTTTTGAATTTTTCATAAATAATTCAAGCCCAGTAAAAAAAAAAAAATAATTTAGTCAATACTTTAAAAGCCATTAGAAACTTCAGCTGTTTTCCCACAATAGTTTGATTGCAGTCATCACTTTGGGCTATAGCTTTAGCTATCATAAAGCCCTCAGCAAATTATTTTTCCTGCAAACACCCAGAGAATCCACAGGATCCACGTGCGCATCCATCCCATCTTGTGTATGACAATCCCGCCAGTCACTGTTAGCTGCTTTGTGCTCCCAGTTTCAGCGTGTCAGCTGTTTCTAAGGGGAAACTCTGCTGAGGGCTGCTGGGCATGCAGGAGCTGCAGCCCTCAAGCTTTGAGCAGGGTGCTGCAGGGTCAGCTCTGCTTGGCAGGAACTCCTCACTTTCTCAGGATTTTTTTAGCCAAAGGTCACGCAATCTTTTGAGCATAAACAAAGGTCAATGGATTCTCTCATAAGCTACTTCCAGTATTTCAGGGAGATGAAAGCAAACAATATCATAGTCTTGCTAATATAATTTTTAAATTGTCAGCATTTTAGCACAGAGCGGGGACCTGCTAGGAACCTGGTCTGAAATCCCCATGGCGTCGGGCACCACCATGAGAAACCCCTCCTGCAGCTTCTGCTGCCCAGTTCCTTCAGAGCGTGCCCATACTGGGGTGCATGGGCAAGAGGGGGTGCTAAGCATCAATTCTGCACTGCTTTCACTGACCACCCGCTGCTGACTTCCCCACGTGGTTCAGCTGGGGATCCTCACAATCCATTGAATTCACTGCAAATACACACTGAAATAACATGCATGGGGTTCGCATGATATTAAACGTCCAGCCCTTTGTGAATGTTAACAAGCAAAAAAAAAACAACCCCATTCAGTGGAGAGACCTTGAACAGCACCAGTGCCCTAGATGGGTTGTAGAAACTTCCGCCTGCGAGCCCCATGCTGGGTACAAAGGTCTTCAACAATATTTACACAACCTCTCCTTTGAGTCTCATGTTTCAAGTTTACTCAGCTTGTCAAGCAATGGAGGATGAGGGACTTGTAGCAGACAGATTAGCTTAATTTAGTATTAAAAGTGAATGCTATTATTAATCTCGTATGTTCCATGTAAAGGCTTGCCAGCTGACGCTACCTTAATTACATGAATACTTTGGTTATCAGCACCACTACCCCTTAATTGGAACAGGAGGCTTTCCACCAGGGAGCTACAGTCACTAACTTTCAAGTAAGATAATGCTTAGTAAATTCCACAGCATTTTTCATTTTCAAAATGCTATATAAACATAAAGTGAGTTAATTACCTCTCCCAGCATCCCTTAGAGGCAGGGAAGTGTCAGTACCCATGTGTAATCGAATGGGAAGACTGTAATGATGCATGATCACTCGCCCAGGACAACGCAAAGGCTCAGGGTTTGATTTGGTTTCTCAGCGTACGTACCTAGTGCTCTTTGGGATATCAGAGCACCTTCAGGGATGCACAGGGGCTGGCAGGTAGGGAGCAGCAACTCCAGGTCCCCTTCTGTAGCAGCTAGAGGCCAGAGGAGACAGCCTGGAGTATCTCAGATGGTGCTGTACGGCGATGTGTAAACAGCTGAGTCCAGTGACGGAGCAAGCATTATGTAGTAGGAGATTCCAGCAGCTAAACTTCAGGATCCCAAAGGAAAAAAACAAAGCAACCCACAAGCCTTTTCCAGACCTTTCAATAATCTGCATGTGGTGCAGCACTCCTTACTGAGCAAGCCTGGACTAACATGCGTATATTGTGTCCTCTGTGCATTAGGTGACTCCCAAATGCAGCCAGTCTTCTATGGTGCTGCAGCACAAGGTCACACTAATATTGGAAATGCAGCTTCCACTTTCCCACAGGGAAGATGACAAGATGACAAGAACGTGAAACCTGTCCATTGCAGCGCTGGGGAGCTACTGCTCATGACCTTCATGTGACATGGGTAACTCAGCTGCTGAGCTGGAAAAATGGGTTGAGAATTGCCAAAGATCTGCTCCAGGAGCATGAGGGACTGCTCTGATCCAGTCCCGCTATGATTCTGTCACTAGAGCACAAGGTTGTGGAGGAGACAGTCATCTGCTTTCCTGCATGGCGGGACGAGAACTTGCTGGAAGAGTACACCTGTATTTGTCTCACCAGTGGTGTCCTCTCCAGAGCCAATGACATACCAGGCCCTTACAAAGGATCGTTATTCAAATTTCATGTTGTTTCCGTGTACTTTTCTTCATGTAAGAGAATAAACATAAAAAATTACATTAACATAGATTTGTGGACAATGATCTTGACGAGCAAGCACCTATGCACACAGACTCGGGCGATCTGGAGTGACGTTTACCATTGCAATCTTGGTTTCACTCTGTATTCACAAGTAGAAAATATGAGATATTTGCACAAGGCACAAGAGTTAGGATTGTCATGGGAACCACAACCCTCAAAATTCCCTCTAATTTTTTAATCCATACAAAATTTTGACCAGGAAGCATGTTAATGTGCTGCAGGGACTTTACGCTTTATACATGCCAAATTTTAGCAGTACACAATGGTTTGGGATTTTTTGTTACTTTTGCACATTTTTCATACAAGTTTATTAGCTTCTGTCAAGACAGATTAGACTTACATTAAATTACATCACATAGTATTTCATTTGCTGTTTAAATTGGTAAATTAGGAACTAACCAAGATTGTCTTGAATTCTAGCTCTTCAGAGATCCCAGTGTGAATACCCTTATGTGGTGAGAGCAACCCTATCAACCAACACAAAAACTGATTCGCTTCCCTGCTACAACAAATACGCTTTGCAGGCAGCTGCAGAATGAGGTGAATAAACAAAGCTGTGCGTCCACCCAGGCCTAAGACTGTCCCTTCTGTGCTCATTTCAACCCTCTGGATGCCAGACCAGCCCACTTTATCCCCAGTTTACCTATAAAGATAGAGCCAGACCCAAGCCCTACACTTCTTCCAAGCTGACATGGCAGAACCAGGGTATGGGGCAAAGGGGGATGTGAAACGAGAGATGCCAGTTATAAGAGATGCCACTCTTTCTCATGCCTGCCAGATCCTGTCTTACTGTAGTTCCTGCTATCAAAGTTCGTAATTCCACCTTACACTTATTCATCTTTCCTCTCTGCTTTGACTCTGATAATACAAATAACAAAATAAGATACTGCTATCAAACACCTGTTCAGCTTCTTTAAGGTGAATTTTTCACCTACTGGTGAGGTTTAAGAAAACAAATGTGTTAAAAGGAAGTATGTGGGGAAAAAATCTTTCCCTGGCTTCTTGTATAAGACTAATGTGAAAGAGTACGCCTGTAAACTAATACTTTGATATTTCTATTGTACTTCCAAAAGAAAAGAATAATAGAAAACACTCTAAAGGGTGAGGCTGTGACCCACATAAAGATTCCTAGTCTCTTTTTGCACATGTCATACAACCACTTGTATATGAGTCCTCAAAATTCACATCTCTCCTTCAGCCTCCTGCTGCTGGTCTCCTCACCATGCTGCCTCTTAGCTGTGTTAGCTGCATTCTGCCTAACTTAAGCATCAGGTAACCTGACATTGATGCCTAATGTGATATATCTCTAAAATCATTACTTCAGATTATTTCACTTGACATATTAAGAGGCCTAACACACCTGGCTCTTACCCATCAGTTTGTCCTACATTCAGGTAGAGGCATGAAGAAGGGCAGATCTTGAAAACTTACTTTCAGGAAGGAAGGAATAAACCAGTCTGATAAAAAAAAAACATAAAACAGCCTTGGAGATAGACCTAAAGATAAGAGAAAGCACTGTAACGCAGCACTCAAGATGCTCCTCTTAATGAAAGGGCACTGCAAAAAAAAGATAATGATATAGAAAACCAAAGATGACAGAAAGCAATATGAGTCACTACTACTCTTCTAAGTTTACAAACAATTTTTAATCAAACAAGATGCACATTGAGGGCATTGGAATTTTTCCTCGTGATCTAGCAAGCATTCAGGGTGCTGCAGGTCATGCCATGAGTATAGACTTGTTTGCTCATAATTTACAAAGTCTCTCCAGGCAAATCAGGAATTAAACTCTAGGGAGTGTAATTCACAGTGTCAAGATGCCTCCTAGATAAGGAGCTGCCCCACTCTCCTGCATTCTCAGCTTCTTTCCAAGATTAAGCTACAAACCTTTATCTGCCTCTTAGACAGATATTCTCCATCTATGTGGGGTTTTTTCCCTGCTGCTTCTTCTCTCTCAAGCAGAAAAATATACTATTCAAGCAAACAAATCCCTGCTTATTTCAGTTGTGTCAGCTGAGCCATGGCTGAGTCTCACGTGTGAAACCAACCTTGTACAACCTTCCCTGACTCGGTGACTTAAAACCTCCTGGCCTTCAAGGCATATATGTTTCTCAGTCATATACATTGATTACCTACATTTATTAGTATTGTAAAATCATTTTGTGCTTGTGATTTAACTTCTCCATCAGTAATGCAGCATAAAAACCAAGCAACACGGCTTGCCAACAGAATTACTTACACGAAATCTTTCATTCTTAAAATGGTTAAAGGTTGCAGGTCTTTCAAGAAAATAGCAGAGCTATGTGCTCCCCCAGTCCGGTGTTAACCTTCCCTTGGAGTCTAAAGTTTGTCAATGTTATCAGTAGGGAGAGAAGCTATTTAGTCCTCTCTCCCCTATACATCTCTCAGACAGGGGGTGACTGATGGCTACGCCAAGACACTTCCCCTCTTAAGCAGAGCTCTGCGCTGCATAATACCTACCCAGCTTGTTACTGTGGGTAGACTACACACAAAGGTGTCTCCAAGAAGAGTCAGCAGCCAAGCAACACCGGCTTCAGAGTGTAACTTTGACAGTTTCTGTGCAACACATCTACCACGCAGGGCAACTATTTTGAAATGCAAAGCTATTCAGAGGCCGCTTCAAAGCTGCATTCCAATTCTAGACAGGGAGTTCAGGATGCAACACACATTAGCCACAGGAATACACAAAAATACCCTTCAGGGGAGGGAAAAAGATCATAGAATTATAGAATCATTTGGTTGGAAAAGACCTTTGAGATCATAAAGACCAACCATACCTGTCCACTACTAAACCATATCCCTGAGCACCTCACCTACCTTTCTTTTAAATACCTTCAGGGTACCCAATCGCTTCCCTGAGCAGCCTGTGCCACTGCCAGATAACCTTTTAAGTGAAACCATTTTTCCTCATATCCAATATAAATCTTTCCTAGAGCAACCTGAGGTTATTTCCTCTCATCCTATCACTTGTTACTTTGGAGAAGAGACTAACACCCACCACTGCACCCTCCTTGCATGCAGCTGTAGGCAGCCATGAGGTCTCCCCTCAGCCTCCTTTTCTACAGACTAAACAATCCCAGTTTCCTCAGCTGCTCCTCCTAAGGCTTGTTTTCTGGCCCCTTCACCAGCTTTGTTACCTTTCTCTGGACATGGTCCAGCCCCTCAATGTCCTTCTTGTAGTGATGGGCCCAAAACTGAACACAGGATTTGAGGTGTGGCCTCACCAATGCTGAGCACAGGGGCAGAATCACCATCCTGGTCCTGATGGCCATGCTGTTTCTGATCCAATCCAGGATGCCCTCTTGACCACCCTGGTCACTGCTGGCTCATCACAGATGCTGTTACTGACAATGGCAGCAAATAAAACTCTCTTAAGACTCGTTTTGGAGTTCTAGACAGCAGCATCTTTTATCAGGGCTGGGCAACATGAGGGAGCGATCTCCATCCATTGTGTGCAGCGAGACAAGAGCTGGGACAGGATGGATTTCCCACTCACATGCGCAGGGATCAATTTTTCCACAAAACTTATGCATATTCCATTACTTTCCAAGGACTAATTTTACTGTTATTATGAACTTCACAGCAGTCAAATCCCTTGCTGATTTGGAGCCGGCTCCAGCCCTGCCTGACCCTGCACCAGGGGTGGGAGAGGCTGCAGACAGAGGGGATGCAGCAGCCCCGGCCGCTCAGCACAGATCACACTGTGCACAGGGTGTTATCATCTCCGGTGTCTGGAGAGACAGTTTGAAAGAAAACTCGCTATCAGAGGAACATCTAAGTTTCAAAGAACAGTTACTTAGGTGAGACATAATTCCACTTTAGCTTATATATCATTCCACTTTTTGTTATAGCAACTGTTTCTTTTATCAATGCAGAGATATCACAAGAAAAAAGTCTGCAGAAAAGCAAACCCGTGTGCTGCTGCTGCTTCCCCGCTGTCACTGCTTCAGGGCATGTCTATAAAAACAGATTTTCTATGCCTGGGTGAAATCACGGCATCAGAAGGACCAAAACATAGAATCTGACAGAAGATTTCATGTGAGATTGCTCAAAGCTCAGGAATGTGGTTTAGTGGTGGGCAGGTATGGCTTGGACTCCATGACCTTGGAGGTCTTTTCCAACCAAATGACTCTTTGCAGCTCAGAAGGCCAACTGTATCCTGGGCTGCATCAAAAGAAGCGTGGCCAGCAGGGCAAGGGAGGGGATTCTGCCCCTCTGTCCTTCTCTTGTGAGAGGAACTCCTCATCTGGAGTACTGTGTCCAGTTTTGGAATCCTCAACATAAGAAGCATGTAGAGCTGTTGGACAAGTCCAGAGGAGGGCTACAAATATGATCAGAGGGCTGGAGCACCTCCCATATCAGGAAAGGCTGAGAGAGTTAGGCTTGTTCAGCCTGGAGAAGAGAAGGCTCCGAGGAGATCTTATAGGACCTTCCAGTACCTGAGAGGGGCTGCAGGAAAGCTGAGGAGGGACTGTTCACAAAGGTTTATAGTGATAGGACAAGGGGGAATGGGTATAAACTGGAAAGGGGCAGATTTAGACTTGATATAAGCAGGAATTTCTTCATGATGATGGCGGTGAGGCCCTGGCACAGGCTACCCAGGGGAGCTGTGGCTGGCCCATCCCTGGGGGTGTTCAAGGCCAGGCTGGATGGGGCCTTGGGCAGCCTGGGCTGGTCGGAGGTGCCCCTGACCGTGGCAGGAGGGTTGGAACTAGATGATCTTTCTGTTCTCCTCCGACCCAAACCGCTCTATGACTCTAGGATTCCCCGATCAACACGACGCGATGCACGCGCCCCCGGGTCAGGCGCCCTCGGGTCAGGCTCCCCGCGCGCCACCGCCCTCCCCCCCCAACCCCGGCCCGTTACGCAACGCGCGCGCCCGCCCATTGGCCGCGCGACGGGAGGGCCGCCGCCGATTGGCTGCGCGCGTCGGCCCGCCCCGCTTTTGATTGGCCGGACGGCGCGAGGCGAGCCGCGATTGGCCGGCTCCGCCCTATATAAGGGGGGCTCGGCCGGCGGGGCGGATATCCCTCCCACCCACCCCCCCGAAGCGGATTCTCGAGCCCGGGCGAGCGCGCGCGCTGCCCGAAGGGAGAGTGAGAGAGAGAGGAAAGGACGGGGGGAAACATGGCGACGCTGAAGGCGGTGTGCGTGATGAAGGGGGACGGCCCCGTGCAGGGCCTCATCCACTTCGAGCAGCAGGTGAGCGGCGGCGGGTCCTCTGCGCCCAGCCCCGGGGGCTGAACGCTGAGTCACGGCGGGGGGCTCCCTCCCCTCGGCCTGGTGCGTGGGGGAGCAGGACCCGTGCGTGATCGTGGCTGCCGAGGAGGGAGACGGGCGGGACGGGACACAGAGAGCCTCCCTGAGCGCCCGGGGAAGGGGCTGGGGCTGCCGGGAGGCCGCGGTCAGCCCGCAGAGGGCGGACGGGTTCAGGGCTGCACAGAGTCGCTCGGTTGGAAAAGGCCTTTGAGATCATTCAGTCTAGAGAAGAGAAGGCTCCGAGATCTTACAGCAACCTTCCAGTACCTGAAAGGGGTTACAAAAGAGCTGGGGAGGGACTGTTCACAAGGGCTTGTAGCGATAGGATGAGGGGGAATGGGTATAAACTGGAGAGGGGCAGATTTAGGCTAGACTTAAGGAGGAATTTATTCATTGTGAGAGTGGTGAGGCACTGGCACAGGTTGCCCAGGGAAGCCACCCCATCCCTGGAGGTGTTCAAGGCCAGATTGGAAGGGGGCTTGGGCAGCCTGATCTAGTGGGATATCCCTGCCCATGGCAGGGGGGGGCTGTAACTGGACGATCTTTAAGGTCCCTTCCAACTCAGACATCTATTGTTACTGAGCCCAACCGTATTTGTACTTTGCTAAACCCTGAGCACCTAATCTCCCCATATCTAAATACCTCCAGAGGTGGTGGCCCCACCACCTCCCTGGGTAGCCTCTGCCAATGCCTGAGAACCCTTTTGTTGAAAAAATATTTCCTAATGGCTAAACTCATGCTTCCAAATGAAAGCATGTGATTCTTCTCAAAAGCAAGCGGTCCTTCTGCTTTTTGATGCATAGCAGTATATTTGTTGATACCAGGGGTATATCTTATTTGGCTAAATAAGTGGAAATATTCATTGAAATGCTGTATTGTCATATAGAGTGTAGTCAGTGTAGGAAGGTAATAACGTCCCAGTAGCTGAACTTGTCAAGGAGCTTCTAGTGCTTTCTGTTGACTAGGAAGCTTTTCTTGACGTGAGGCCATTTAGTGCTGTAGTTATTTTGGTGAGAATTTTTTTCTGTTAAAGGGTAATGGACCAGTAAAAGTTACTGGAAGAATCACTGGCTTGGCTGATGGAGATCACGGCTTCCATGTCCATGAATTTGGGGACAATACAAATGGTAAGATGGCTATCCAAGCCTATGAGTTACAGCTGTAATGTGATGGCTCAGCTTTAAAGAGCTTCTCTTAGTGTTGTGGCACCAACTAGTGCAAGTATACTTGGGTCTCATGGCTGCATATGTGTGTCGAGAAATGATGACATTTCATAACAAATTATTTACTGTTTAATGTTTTGAGTATGTTTAGGCTGGTGTTCAAGACCTGACATATCAAGCAGTAACCTAAATACTTTAATAATGTAGTGTTAAGAAATAAGAAAGCTTTCAGCTAGCCTAGAGTGTTCTAGAACAAGTATAGTCTTACTTTTTTAACTAAGTCTGTGCCAGGTTACCAAAGGATTAGTAGAACATCTCGCAGGAGTGTCATTTCATTGTTGATAGCTTTTACTTCCTCTGACTATAGGAGGGCTGCCTTGGTGTACTCTAGAAGGAAAATGTTTAAACTGCCTGCTGCAAAAATGCCCTTGTGATGTGTGTTGTGTTTCAGGATGTATCAGTGCAGGTCCTCACTTCAATCCTGAAGGCAAGCAGCACGGTGGACCAAAAGATGCAGAAAGGTGAGTTCAGTGTGCCTGGCCTCTTACTGTGTAGCTGCTCCCTGCAGCAGCCACCCAAGTGCTGCTTTGAGCTTGGGAAGCTGCTTTGTTAATAAACCTAGGGTGATACCAGAACAAAACTGGTAATTCTAGCAGGACTTCTGGGGTTCCGTAGCAAAAGCTCTGATAACCATACAGTGATGCGTTAGGCATCTTGGCTCCAATAGAGTGAGTTAAATGTAGTCTTTGGGACATGTTCTTGGTTCTGATGTAGCTTGGGGAGAAGAGGAAATGTAGACTCCTACTGAGAGAAGGTTTCTTAAGTGAATGTGGGGGAATTCATGTGTTAAATCCTGATATGTTCAATGGCGACTCACTTCTGGTTTGGGGCCAGCTTTTAACAACATGGGCCCACTACTCAGTTGCTGAACTGTAGGCAGTCTTGTCATGTGGTAGATGAGGATCATCCGTGGAAGGAGCTGAGAATTCGGGAGAGACTGCAAGATGGATAGAAGCTGTGTGTAACTGAGCAAGGTGGCTTTTCATTGGGTGCGCTCGGCTGTTCTTAGCCAGTTAGCTTGGGTAGTGTGCCGCCTACAGTATGTGCCCCCGGGGGTTGTGTGCACCCTGTGTCACTACAGGGTCTGATGTTTGTGCTGAATAGATCTACCTCAGTGGGAGCTCAAACCTAGTTCTTCCCTGGAAGCAGTCTTATGGTCCAAATACCTTCAGAGAACTCTCACGTGTCTGAACAATTGCTTTAAGCGCTATGCTGACTGGCTTTGGAGACTGGGAGAGGGCTACGCAAGCTGAAGGTGTGTGGTAGTGAGTGGAGCTAGGAGCAAGTGTAAAAGATAAGCTGGTCCTGCTCGGGTAGGATCTGGATGAGCATTGCGATCAACTTTGACATTGTGATTAGCTTTTGAATGTTCACATTTATCTATAACTGCACCTTCTGTGATGGATAAATTCATACCTGACTGATCAGTTGCATGCCAGGCCAAGCAAGCTGGCTCCTGGCCAGCTGTCTGGCTGACAGAGCAGCATGAAATGGTGCGCTCGCATGCTTTATGGGCAGCCAACTGCTCCAGTGCAAAAGGTCAGAATTGCCTGAACATCACAGCTTCTGCTGGTTCTGCTTTGTCAAATGTTGCTGGTGGTGTGACCTGCCTGCTCAGGCAGCTGTAGGCTGGGGAATACCTTAGGATGGTATAAGAACTAGGTCATGCTTTTATCAAGTGTAAGGGTTGAAGCTCCCTGAAACCTTAAATCAAGCAAATTCCTAAAGGGAAAACTGCCATGACCTGGTTTTGTAGGATTTCATTAAAAATGTAGAAACGGCACTGTGCTGTTGTCTCAGCATTCTGTGAGCTGAGCTGGTCACCCTGCATACATAGAGAGTTTGAGAAATTAGTTGGATTTCAAGGTTCTGAATTGGGATAGAAGTCTTGCAGAACAACTTGAGTGAATGGTTTATTTTGGGGCAGATGTGCAGGAAATAAGCTGGAATCGGGCTGGAATGCCTGGAGGTTCACTTGAAAATGGAACAGCTTAAGGCTTAATTGCTAAGGGAAGTCCTAGCTGAGGTCTAGCTCGGATCAAAACTGTGTGGTAGAGTATAATGCCAGCTGTATAGGAGAATACTAAGCTAACTTGAATAGTCTTCTCTGGTACTGATTAGCACTCAGCTAGCCCTTGGTGCATCCCCTTTGACCTGTCACTTGACAGACTGCTTTTGCTAATCCTGTTTAAACCTAAAGCCCGCAGCTGCTGGCAGAGCAGCTGATTTGTGATATATATTAGCTCTTAAGAATTGTAGCAGTGCTTACACCAGAACTTGCATGTGCAGGAAAGGTTATTTCACCTAATTTGAGAGATTTTCTTTGAGCAGAGGAAATGCCATCAGCATGGAGTTCTTAGCTGTGCGAGTTGTGCACTGGTGGCTTGGCTTGCTGGGGAGTAATGGCATTCCGTTCCCCAAAGCTGATTAACCTTCCAGTTTCAAGTTCTACCTTGAATTTTAATCACCCCTTGAACTAAAGGAGTTAAAATGGTGGAAGTGGTCAAGATTGGCTGGTGGTGGTAAATGAGGACACAGGTGCTGTTTAAGATAAGCTAGTGGTGTACTTGAGTGTAGTAACTGAGCCTTGTATTGTCCAGGCCATCACTCAGAAGGGGTTTAAATTTAACCAAGCTTTCTGTGGGTTTCTCTGTGTCTTTGTGTAGGCATGTGGGAGACCTTGGCAATGTGACTGCTAAAGGAGGAGTGGCAGATGTGGAAATGGAAGATCCCATCATTTCTCTTAGTGGACCACATAGCATCATTGGACGTACCATGGTGGTAAGTGTCTTGGTGCCTACTGGGATGCTTTAAGGAGCTTTAAAGCAGTCTTGCCAGCAAGTAGAGGCTTTTTAATGCTGGAGGCCATTCTCTTCTGATTGTTAGAGAGCTTGTAGTGCAAGATTTCTAGCCCTGCGAGTTCTTTGACGCTTTGCCTGAAAGTCTTCCATGTATTAGTATGGCAGGAGCTGGCAGTCTGGCATAAATGCTGTCACTAAAGGCCTGGCCACAGGCACTGTGGGACACTGCTCTGGTAGCTGCTGCAGAAGCTTGTGCTGTGGCCTCCCTGGGGAAGGAGGGAGGCAGAGGCTGAGTGGCCACAGATAAGCATTGTCAGTCTTGTTGCCCTCCCTGCAACTCCCGCCGAGGTCACTACTCCTGCATGAAATGGGCTTGGATGATGCCCAAGGAGTAGGGAGCTGTGTAGTGTGACACTCTGAATAGCGTGGCCAAGGTACTGCATGCAGTGCAGCGGTCAGCCTGGTGGTGTAGGGGTCAATGTCAGGGCCAGGCTTGCTCTTGGACTAGTAGTGACTTCTTTCTGAACACAGGGTTTTAGTGACTTCCACTTCAGGCAAATTCAGCTGAAGGCAACTCTTTTTTTTTTTTTTTTTTTTAAGATCAGTCTAAGTTTTTAGCACAAGTATCAATTTGGCATTCAGCGTTATACAATTACATGGGTTCTCTTGTGTAACACACCCTGCTGGTTGCTGGCAATGCTGCTTGTCGCTGCCCCTACTGATGCAGGTAGTGAAAAATGTTGATTAGTTATGCAATAAGATGAATTAAGGTATCTTCAATTCTGTTCCATTTTTTAGGTCCATGAAAAGCGTGATGACCTAGGTAGAGGGGGAGACAATGAGAGCAAAATGACTGGAAATGCTGGACCTCGCTTAGCTTGTGGTGTAATTGGAATAGCGAAGAGCTAAGTACTGTACCTGAAATGCTTAAGATGACTGTGATAAATGGTCTGTATTTCATTGCAAATGCTGTACTTGCCCTTCCTTGTGCAAGCAAAAGATTTATCACTTAATCACATTACTACTCTGCATTCTGAGTATCACTTAAACTGGTGGAGACTGACTTAATTTTGTACGATGTATGTTGCAATTAAAGTGACCCTGATGGAATGTGTCTGTAATCTTCTGCTAACGCATCTACTGTAGCCACCAAGTATAATCTTCACTAACTGGAACTCCCATTCTCTGTATTGGAAGATATTTAGTTGCAATCACATTCTGAACTTGGGAACTTGGAGTACACTGTGTGATGTGGAGGATTAGCCTTACGAGCTCTAGCAAGACTCTTCATTGAAGAGCAGCGGGCACTGTGTGTACTGGGGCTTCCTCTGGGCTGAGTTGCAGCATTTGTAGGTTTGAAAACATGTGTAATAAACTTGCTGGGCAAACACACCTTGGTCTTGCTGTCTGTAAAATCCAAAAGGCAACACACCCTTCCCTGCTGACTCGCTAACATGTAAAGCAGGCTTGGACTTCATCATAGAATGATAGTTTGGGTTGGAAGGGACCTTAAAGCCCCTCCCGTTCCAGCCCCCCTGCCATGGGCAGGGACACCTCCCACCAGCCCAGGCTGCCCAAGGCCCCATCCAGCCTGGTCTTCAACACCTCCAGGGATGGGGCAGCCACAGCTTCCCTGGGCCAGTACCTCACCCCTCTTGGGGTGAAGAAATTCTTGCTTATATCAAGCCTACATCTGCTCCTCTCCCCTTTAAAGCCGTTTCCCCTTGTCTGATCAGTCCATGCTTTTGGAAAAAGTCCCTCCCCAGCTTTCCTGCAGCCCTTTCAGGTACTGGAAGGTCACTATAACATCTCCCCCAAGCCTTCTCTTCTCCAGACTCAACAGCCCCAGCTCTCTCAGTCTGTCCACATGTTAGAGGTGCTCCAGCTCTCTGATCATTGTAGCCCTTCTCTGGACCTGTTCCAACAGTTCCATGTCCTTCTTACGTTGAGGATTCCAGAACTGGACACTACTCCAGGTGAGGAAAAACAAGAACCATGTCAGTGATTAATTTCCAGGCACCAACAGCATTGAGGTTGCTCCCAGCCAGTCACTTTAACAAGTAAGACCTGAGATCAGTCAGGATGGGAGTAACAAACACTGTTGTGTCTTTCTGTGACAGAAACTCATGTTCTGTGGGGATGCAGCCAGGGGTTTGTGTACTGAGGGGTGGGCTGCTGCTTTGCAGAAAGAGCTTCTTGTTGTGAAATGCGGTGGTGTCACGCTCAGGGCACTCAGTGAGTGCAAAGTGTGTGTGTGGTGGGGAAGCCTCAAGCGTGTAGGATGATCTGGTTCCAACATGTGCCCTTCGGCGCCCCACCTGGCCGTGTAGGTTGGGTGTGGGCTGGTGCCCAGTGGCAGCCTGGATGTGCTGCTCAAGAGAGCTCCTTCCTTTCAGGCTATGCAGGGGTGTCTAGTGTGGAATGGCTCTTCCCTTAAAAAGGATTCATGGAGCCAAAATTCTGCTTGATGTCATAAAGCTCAGTAGTGTAATCACTGTGTGCTAGCACCAGCTTTCATTATTCTCTTGTATGTACCTCTCAAACAGACATTTCCAAGTCTTTTAATAGAGAAAATGATTAGTTTTAATGAAGACTTGTATCAACATTCCTTAATCTTGTACATAAGAGATATTCATGGAAGTAGTTTGCTGTAGTTCTAGACGCCCCGATGCCAGTGTAGCACGTTACAGAAAAGGAACGGCATTTGGTAGGATGGCGAGAACGCCGCACGAACACTTTATAAACACTCATCGCAGGTGGCCATCAATTGTGTGCACAGTTCCTACCCACCTGTACCTTTCCCAGTGGATCAGTTTAGCTGCTGCAGCGGAATTAAAGTAGTGACTGCGCCTTTCGGCTCCCTCCTTAAGCAGCTGGGGAAGCACTGAACACCCACAAGTACTGCCACCTTTCAGACCGTTATGTTTCCTCCCCGAGGGGGGAAAAAAAGAGCTTGTCACTTGGAGGAGGAGCAGCAACAGAATGAGTGCTCTGGCAGCTCCTGCTTCCCTCCTCTCCAGCTGTTCTTGGCGCGGAGCCTTGCTGCTTCCAAAGCCTGGAATGTACAGATGTTCGGTGTCAAACCTGTTGTCTGTGGTTGGGTCACAGCCGGTGGCTCACGGGCCTGGGAGCCAGCGCTGCATCCAAGGAAGTGCACAAATCGCTGCAAGTGGCAGGCAAAGGCCCTGTAACCAGCGTGTTAATTGCTACCACTGTATTGCCTTTATCGGTAATGGACGCTTACATTGAGCTAATAAGACAAGCCATATGTTTATACTGGAAGATGAAAGCCAGAAATTTGGTAGCTGTGCAAGGGTCGGATCCAGTTGCTCTGGTGATGCTGTAAAGATGCTGCATCGCCAGTAGGTCGAATGTAGTTACTGCTTAGCAAGCAGCTAAACTGCCCTGCAAAGGAACAGCCAAAATTTTCCTAGGCTTTCTTTTCTGATTTCGTGAAGCAGGAAATGGAAAGTATGTGAGGTGGCATTTGAGTGAAGAGATAAACCTGCCTCTGCCCTGCTCGTCTTCAAATCCTTTAACAAAGTGTATTCATTAAAAAAACCACCCCAAACTCTACCTCCTTATAGAATGATGGCAGGTTTACTAAGACAAGTCTTAAACATAAGACAGAACTGTCCGGCTTTGTATGAAAAAAGTTAGTTCCACTGGCCCAGCTAGAAACAAACATTAAGGACACAGGTTTTAAGACATGGAAGCTGAGTTCATTACAAGTATGTAAACAGGTCGGTTTAGTTTTTTTTTTTCTCTTTATTCTGCTATTGCAAGAACATAAAAATAGATGTCCTCTCCCCAGTCCACAACTCTACATTTGCTTCCCCACCCCGCTCCCTCCCCCAGAAAAAAAAAATCCCTCTGCCGCAGAGCAGCTTTGAAAAAGGACTGATGTAAGAAAGCAGCTGCCCTTCACTTAGGGGAAAAAAAATCAACTTTGAAAGTAGAACACACCTATATCAAGGAGAAAAATAACTGAATATGCACAGGATTCATACAATTTTCCCACTACACTTCCAGCATTTAACAAGCTTCGGCTGAAGGGCTGGTGCTGCCCACGCTCAGCGAGCGGCCGATGGACGAGGCAGCGCGTTTTGGGGCCAAACTGCCAGGGCTGCGTTTGCCCTCTTCAAAGCTGACAAACTCGCTTAAGTGATATGGAGGGAAGATGGTAAAACACAAAGGAAAAAAAACAATAAACGCTCTTCTGTCCACCAGGACCATAGCTACGTAGGTAAAAGCTTCCCACCTACCTCTTGCAGGATTACAGGAGGTAGACGGCATTAACACAGCCAAGGGCAGGAGCCCAGATTTGTGTAAAGGAAGAGGCAGCGTTTTAAAATCCTCCCGCTCCCTCCCACCTCCCTTCCTTTTCCCAGCCCCCTCCCCTCCTTTTAATAAAAATAGGTTAGCATTTTATATTGTATTTTGGTGTCTTTTTGATTTCTCTTTTCACCCCACTTTCCAAAAAGCGTCAATGAATAACAAGTACAAAAGATGCTGATCCGGTGAGCGTCCCAGCCCACCACACACAGTAATTTTATAACATTACAAGCAGAGCAGACTGAGGATGCCTGAAGGTGTCCACTTTTTCTTAAAAAAGGCTACTTAGGGCAACATTTACCACAGAACCAGTTGAGGGGGGGGGAAGGGGGGGAGAGAAAAAAATATAAAGAAAAAAAATTGATTGCATTGCAAACACTAAACAGTTAACTCTTCAATTAACATTTTTAAAATCACTACCTTTTACCTAGTATGGTCAAGTAATAATTAAAATGCAGCAATCTAAAAATCAAGATGACTATTACAAATAAAAATTTGCTTCTGTGAACAGCTACACAAACAGATGTATTTCTTTTTTAACAAATATAAACAAAACAGTCTAATTTAGACTCCAGTACAGCATTAACAGTTCAAACTTTAAGATGTTGAACACTCCTTTTCCACTTCAGTGCAGTGTAGGAAGAATAGCACACGTTAAAGTTTGTTACGAAAATAGAGTTTATTAAAAACACATCCCTATTGGTTTTTGAGGAGCTTTCACCGTTACCTTTTCTTAAATTAAAAAAAAAAATAGAAAGCACTTCTACTTCTGATTTGTAAACTTTTTAAAGTCAAAACTTTAAAAAAGTTACAGCAAAAATGGGTAACATTTGAATCATATCTTCAGTATTTTGTGTTATGTTGTGGCTATTTTAAATAGAAGGGAAGCAATCAAATTGCTTACAATTCCCCACCGACTACTGCGGGGCTGTGATAGAAGCAGAAGCGAATATAATACAGCAGACTGTACAACTCTAAAGCTCTACACTCCAACAAATGTCACTGTTGTCTTTCGACAACTTCCAGTCTCTAGCGAGGAGCCTCCGCCACTGAGCCCATCTCCTTTTGCGCCTGTTCCACAGATGAGGTAGCCTCGGATGTTAACTCTTCGACAGGTTTCACACCTGCAGGTTCAGACTCTCCCGCAGCAAGTTCTGAAACAATGTCTGCATCTTCCATTTTGCCACTATGAGATTCGTGGTTTTTGTCGTCATCTGCCCTGTCTGCCATCTCCGGTTTCTCCTTGCCTCTGTTTTCTTCCTTGTCTCTACGAGACTCCCTATCTCTGGAATCTCTGTCTCGATGCCCGCTGGACCGCCTGTTCCTGTCCTCCAAGTCTCTGTGTCTATCGCGCTCGGGGCTTCTTCTTCCCCAGTCTCGCCTGTCGCGATTACCAGGTCGCTCGTGATCTCTGTCATCGTTGCGGTTCCCGTAGCGCTCACGATCATTTTCTACCCGATTTCCAAACGATCTCCTTCCGAACCTTTCCTGGTCTCTGTTAGGGGTGAACGTCTGTCTGTCATTCCTAAACTGCCTCCCATCTCTGTTATCCTCGGGTCCGCCCGGCCCCCCGCTTCCCTGCATCCCCCCAGGTCTCACAAAGTGACCGGGCGGTGGGAAGGGAGTTTTCATTCCGTGGGGGGGAGGCATCCCAAAGCCCCCCGGCCCCGGCGGGGGCCCTCGGTGCATCATGTGGGGAGGCATGTGTCGCGGTGGCATCAGGGGAAACCTCTGCAGCGGAGGGGGCGGCATTCCCGGCGGTCGCTGCAGTGGGATCAATCCGGGCCGGGCACCCAAGAGGCCGGTCGACGGAGTCTGCAAGCCCACAACAGGTGCCGGCGGGGGCGGCGCGACTCCTTGAGTGCCTGAAACAAACACACACAAAGTGCATCAGAGGCTGGCAGGTGTGGAAGAAAAACAACAAAAAAGGCGTTTTCATAATTCCAAAAATATTCTGAAATTAGCTTGTGAATTGAGTGACCCCAAAACTGTGCTGGGGGGATGCAGAGAGCAGCCTGCGAAGCTTCCCATGCTGCTTTACACACTGTACAGATAAATTTGTATTGTGCCAGGACTAATTAATATCCAAGCAGAAGCAGCCGATCACTTATCCCAAAGGGCTCCTTTTGTGGAGAAGCCACTGACTGCCATTTTGTAGGTAAGAGCTCTTCCCAATCTCCAGCTCAGCGCCTCCAACCGATGGATGGGACACCTCCCTAACAGGCCGTGCTTCCTAGGCTTCTAATTAAAGACATCTCGCCTCCTTTTCTCAGCTTTTAAACCTTTCTCCTCTATTGTCCTTGTGTCCCTGCCAACGGCAGGGGGGGTTGATCGAGATCATCTCTAAGGTCCCTTCCAACCCAAACTATTCTATGATTCTATGACTATAAACAACAGCAAAGTCCTGTCTGGCTAAAATGCTTGAGATTTCTTGTCACCAACAAGACTTGCAAAGCGCAGATAGAGGCAGCAGAGAGAGGAAGCTGTGAAGGGAGAGATAAGATCGCAACAGGGCTGGGGAGCAAGAAGTTCAGTTTATGGTTCCAGAGAAAAGGGATACCACAGAGTTTAATTTTGGCAGAATAAACCTGGCAATGTAACAGAAACGGAAATGCAATAGGTAATTTCTGGGTTTTTTTTTTAATATAATTTTCCATCCTCTATAGCACACAGCCAACACCAACTGTTTTCCATTTTTATTCCTTGTTTTTACCATGGTTTTCATAAGACTAAAACCACTTACACTCAAAGCACACCAGCTGGGGAAGCTCAGCCCATAGCTCATTGCCATCCACACCCCAAGCCCAAATGAATGAGGACTCCACGCTGATAAGCGTGAGCCAGTTCCTCTCACGTGGCTCCTTTTTTTTGAACCAGTTAAGGCTACTGCCTCATGCTCTCTGCAGCCTTTGCACTGGGCTTGTCTGCTCTTTCTGCTCACTAGCAGTTCTCTACCTGAAAACAAGTTCCACATCTGAGAAAGCACGTGGCGTTTTTCCAGATCCCAAACCTGTCGATCTAAAGGGATCGACATGTGCCAGCAGAACAAGCATAAATCTCTCCTAATCCATCTTGCGTTTCTTTTTATATTTGTGGAAACTATAAAATGTCAAATAGGTATGTCTATTAACAGCAGAATTAAACACTTGGCAGTGCTGGTGAAAACTACACTTGGAATTTCAGCTTAATGAGCAAAGTGGAGCCAACATCCTGAATGACCTTCTATTCACATATTATAGCTCCCTTCTTCCTTCAACTGACATATTCAGCATTTCTACCCCAACTACACCTGAGCCGCCTGCAGAATATATTTATTGGCCTTTCACCACCACTTCTTATGCTACTAGCATCTTCAACAGAAACATCTTATCGGATCGGTCTTCATATTTTATTAGAAGGAAATTCTTGTTCGCTGACTAGAACTCTGGTAACAAAATGTGAATATTCCTCCACTTCAAGGCATCATCTTACCTTCCCCTCCAAGCAGCCACTCTTAAGACACAGCTTGATGGGTCACACTCTTTGAAAGAAATGTTCCAGCAGCTTCAGTGTATTTCCCTCCCTCCTTTTCTTTCTTATTTCACATTGAAACACACAGCCTTGCCCCTCCTGCTGTTCAGAACCAGGGCTGCAAGTCACCTAGTTAAAATTCCTCCAGGACTCAGCACTACAGACCCAACGAGACAGACACGTGGCCAGAGGTGTCTTCCAAGAATGTAATTTTGCTGAATTCTGAGGTTTGGGGCTATTTTTATTGATAAGTAAACTCTTCCACAGATTAAAAATAAAGCAGAAAGGAATAACTGAGACTTAATGAGCTGAAGAGGATAAGCATGTGCTTCTGCTCTGTAGCAGCAGAGATTACGAGGGTTACAACAACGTGAACATGAGGTAACCGTAAAATGTCTTTTTCAATGCAACAAGTACAAGTAATTTAATTTCTCAACCTTATTTCTACACAAAAATGCCACACAGAAGCAGTATAACGGTAACTGAAGCTCATTCTCTTTTAATCTGGACTGTATCAGCAGGGTTGCTGAACACTTTTTATTTTAAATCAGCCCACTCAAATTCCGAGGCTGTAGAAAGAATTATTAAGAGTTTCTTTGCTGTACTGACAAGCCAGGCACTAATTAAAAATTTACTCTCAAAAAGCTGTCCAGAAACACATCCAAGTTTACTGAACACACTCAGTAAAATTAGTGGCACAGATTGTGCATGCAACATCTATCAAAATGTAAAGCCCTGTGATGTCTTATATAGGGAAAAGCAGTACGTAAAACTTAATAGTTTGTCAAACTTGAAGAGAAGTACCACAGCTCCTACAGGAACAATAAAGTCATTTAATGCCCATCTCATACACATGCAGATGAGTGACAGAATTTATCTGCCCCAGCCTGTGTTTTATTCATTCATTCATAACTGTAAGCCTTTTTGTAGTAGATAACTTTGTCTTCTCGCTTAGGGGTATGAAATACAACCATCCTTCTGATCAACTGCTTATTCTGCACAATGTGGCTACGACAGATTTTATTACCAGACGTGGCTTTTAAAACTGACAATGTCATCCTCAGACCTTACACCTAATATGTTACTCTGTTCAAACGTGTAAAAATAGAGACCGCTTTCACAATTGACTTTTATTTGCAACTTTTACCACAGATGCATAGTGAAAGGTCCTCAGAACTCATGAAGAGTGTTTGCTATGATGAACAGGGATGCAAGTGTACTAGGAAAAGCCACTGCCAACCACAAGCATTGTTTCAGAGGTGCAAAAACAGTCACACAGTGTCAGAAGTTTCATAACTTCACTTTACTTGGAAGACACAGCTCCAAATGCGATAGCTGTCCTGATGAAGCATCTTCTAGCCAGAGAGGTCACAGGAGTCATCCTTATTGTTTTGATAAATTAGGCAATCAACCAGATTTCCATGTCACTTTAATTTCATTTCCTATTATCTATCTCCTCTTCTGCCTGGACAAATCCCATGTTCACTTGTGATAATTATGAGTGTTGCAAACATTAACATAATTGAGAAGCATAGCCTATGATTTTTTTAACTGAACTTTGCTCAGTAAGTGATTACAGTGTCTTTTAAAATCTGTTAAATTACTTCTCAACTGTGCTGTTACAAGAAGGCAAGTGGAGGAATGGTGTTTTCTATATACGACTGCCTGCTTCAAATACACCTCCTTTGCAAATCTGATGGAAATGCATATGTGAACAAGAAGTCAAAAGCTTACGGTTCCCGCAGAACAGGCTAAAGGTTTAGGTTTTGAATTTGATGCTGATACTCTGCAATGCTTAGCGTGTCACATGAATTCTCCTACTGCTGTCTAGTGCGGAGTCATGCACCGTAACAATAGAACATAATATATTACCAAGAAATTCTTGAAAGAGGGACAAGTTGCATCTTTTTCCTGGAGTTCAATACAGAACCCTCTAGGACAGGCCAAGACTGTAAAGAAAGGAGCCTAAACTTAAGAGCCTAAATATCAATTTAAAGCTTATAAGTAACCTGCCATAAATGCCAGCATTTTTCACGGTAGTCAACGTCCACCACTGAAGACAGTAGGAGGTGGCTCCTATTCATGCAAAATGCTTAAACAAAGATGTAAAGGTGCTTAAACAAAGATGTAAAGGTCAAATTATGTTATGTGTACAGTGCTGGCTACCGATATTAAACCTTCTAAAATTCCTGTTTATAGAACACAAACACTAGACTGATCCAGGGTCAAAAGAATCATCAAGGCCAAAATGAATTGCATGAATGGTGCTCGAGAGTTCATGTTGCCTTACCTCTGAATTCTATTTCGGTAGTATTATGAAAGCAACATTCATATATTTAATTAGTAAACATGCAGTGCTTGTCATGTTTTCAAAATGGGCTATCATATGAAATCTGGAAATGTATTAGGATTATCACTGTTCACATCCTCTATTAATAAAAAGCTCATCCTTCCTTCCTGAAGGAAGTAAACACTTTATGATTTAGCAGCACTCTGATGAGCTCACAGAATATTGTGGTCTGTCTTTCATAATTTAATGCAGATTACAAAAACACTGCATGGTTAGTTAAGAACAAATGAGCTAGGGAGAAAAGAATAATAATTCAGCATGCATTAACAGGAAATGAATACCAAGTTTGAAGAGAACTACAGTTATCTTTGAGAACAGCTTGTAGAATAGAATGTAATTATCATCGCAGGAATTTTGGCAGAGAGCACTAGATCAGAACCTACAAACTGCAATACAGCATATTTAATCAAGATAAGAGATCACAGAATCTGAATATTTGAAACACAGCATCTGCAACAGCAGTTTATTACTGGTCCAAATTACATCATTTGCTCAACACTAAAAACAAGTTGGCAAATCAAAAATTATTTAAAAACCTGTCACTTTCTGTAATATGCACATGTAAAAGGAGTCCAAAAATATCTGCTTTGCAGATCATTTAAAAAATTACACGAGCATACACTCACAAGCCCAGTTACAGTCTGGATAATCTTGTTCAAATTAAGAACAAGAAACTATAACAGCAGCAAATACGACCAAGGACAACTAAATTAAAACAACCCAAGGGTGGTTTTCAGGAATAAGCACAAAAAAAAATTCAGGCACAATGTCCACAAGGGATCAGTCCTCTGAAGCACAAACACATCTTTGTTGGAAGCGATGAAAGAATTACATTGTAGAAATGAATGAGATCAGTGGAGATGAAACAAAACGTAACTTACATCACTAAGAGAGCATATGAAATCTTACAATAATGAATTTAGAATTACTTTGTAACATATCTTTCACATAAAAACTGAACAGATAGGTAGATAAGCTTCATTTTGAAATTACAAAAAAAAGATCTCCTGCATTTGTACAGATTACATAAGGTGTTCTCAGGCAAGGTTAAGATTAGATTTCTAAGACAGTCACTTCAAAGCGATCTTCGTTCCTTGCATTCAGCCTGCTGAAGTAAGTTCTTCTATCCTGCCCAAATATCCGAAGTACATTTCTTCATTCTTCACGTTACACTACTCAAGACCCTTCATCCCTATTTCCCCAAGCAGAGTCCTCATGACATACTTCATGATGCTGTCAAACAAATCTTTCTTCCACCTTCTTATCTCAGCTTGAAGAGCCACATCATGGGAATATGTAACGAGCAGTTTGAGGACTTCATGAGAAACCAGTCACATGATCAGTCATCCATTCAAATTGCTAAACCACACACTTGTGAACATGAGGTCCTTCTTCTGAAGCATTTGATTTCCCTTGTCTGCACCTTCCCTTGGCTGCCTGAGGGTGATGATGTACCGACTTACATACTTTGCCCAGCTCACCTGCCTCTGACTGGTACAAGACTCTAGGTCAGACACTAAGGCTACCCTTAAATTCTCAAGCCTGCAAGTACTTCTGGGCTCCAGGACACACATGTAGACTGCACCTCATGTCTGCACCCATGGTAGAACCCTGACAAACTCCATTTCCTATGCTTTGATCTCCCTAGGTGTGAAACCTGACACAGAATGAAAAGGAATGAACGGTGATGCAGCCTGGCCAGCTCCTGAACTCAAGAGGATGGGGAGGGTAAGGCTTCATGGGATACTTCTTTGCTAACTACATCAGCTTAAGTGGTGGAAGACATCATCTCCTTCATGTTTTAATTCCAATCTAACGAAAGACCAGATCTGGACTCTTGCATGCAGAACTAGACTCAATTAATAAGTGATTCGAAGTGGTTTCAAGAAGACAGTTTCATTTGTATTAACTTAGTGAAAAGTTTTAAAAGCAAAGACAACTGATATTAATCTTTAATCGTGTAAAATATCACAACCCGTTCCTTCTAGTTTTCTTGTATCTTTTATCAGATTGTGAACAGTCTCCCTTAACTCCGAAACGTGAGGATGGAATATTTTGTATAGCTCCTCGATGATAAACATCATCTTCTTGAAATAAGATGCCGATCAACGTAAAACACTATTACTTAAGTAAACGCACAGATCTCTGTGCTATTACTTCAGGACTAGTCTGTAAGCTCACACATGCAATCTTTTAAAAATAAAAAGCTCTCTTATCACTTCGTCAATGCAACTGAACTTTGCAAGAAGTTACATTGACCACACAGACAATTTCACTCGCATCAACAACTCAGCGAGCAAGTTTATAAAAAACAAAGGAAAGTTCTTGATCTTCAGATTTATCAAATTCAGCTTCCTTGAACTTGTAAGAATAAAAAAAGCTACAGTCCAAGTAACTTGAGTACATAACTTACTCCACCCCAATCTTTATTCTGTAAAACCTTCTTCTAATGTGTAGAGCCAAACGGCAAACTGAAGAGTAACTCAATACATTCCAAAAGCTTGGAATAAATTTTAATTTAAATATTTTATTCTACGAATAAAATGTTCAAGTTATGCCAGGCAAGACATAGCATCCGGAAACTTCAAAAATGTGGTAATGCTGTATCACAATTACAAAAAGTGTAACTTCATCATTAAGATGTGAATGTCTTAAAATGTGTAGTCTGATAAATCCTTATCACTACGAAATTCCCATTGTGTCACCAGAGAATTTTCCTTAAGATTTTCTCTGTTTGCCAAGTGCCTGAGATACTCTGAAACAATTACCTACTCATTTTGCATATCTGTTTTGATAGCTTTTCAAAGACGACCGATTTTGAGAGAGAAGCAGCATTTCAGGTTTTGACAAATGCCTTAACAGGCTCTTATTTCAAGTTCCCAACATGAAGGATTCAAAAATCACTAGTCATGGCTGGAAAATTTAGCGATCAAATTCAACAGAGCAGTAAGCTCTCAGGACACCAATATCCGGGTGCTTTTAGTGTACACTGAAAATTAACTTTTTTATTTACTTGCCAGGCTCTCATTTAGAGTTCTGAAATCCCATAACTGTAATAATCTCATTAAAATTTGTAAGAATCAAATCTCTTGAGTAAATTCTTGACACTGACTCATAAAAGGCCATCATAAAGTAAGTATTTAGCAGGCCTCTAACACTAAACAGCATACACTTTAAAAATCTGACCAAGTTCATATCATATCATGAGAAGCAATTGATGTAAGATCCAAAGTTAGCTTGGTTTTGCTAGTCAAAATACCATTTTGTAAAATTTGAATAAAGTAACATAGTTAAAAAGGTTTTAGAACCTGTAATACTACAGGGCTGAATAAAAGCCTCTAGATTTCCATTTTATTAAAATAATTTATTCCATACATAAAAAGTATAACAAATGTTCAGACTTAAAAAATATACTAGAAAATACTATTTCTCTATAAGTTAATTTTATACATGTAATAGTTGAGTCTAAAATACAGTTCACATGGCATACACGTGTTTTAAGTTAATTTCCTATATGGCATAAACCTCAATTCGTTAAAAGCAGATAGCATTTCATTCTGTCCTGATTTGTAACTTAAATGTAACAGCTTTTTTGTTTCTTCGGAAAACAGATCTCTAATAATAGAAAAAAAAAAAATACTGCTCCTTCTGTGCAAAAATCAAGCTTCTAAAATTTGTTTTAAAAAAACCACCAGAAGGGCAGAAACTTCAAGTTTAGAAAAATCTACTTTATTTTCCCACAAACTGTAAGTCAGTAGCAAAATCAAAATCGTATTTTGAACTGAGGGAACAATAAACTGAAGAATACATACAAAAATTAACTTACCAAGAAGTGGAACACCTTGGGTGACAGGAGCAGGTACATTAGTAGGTGCTACAGGAGGCGGAACAGTCCCATATATTTTGGAACTATCAGTAGTTTCAGCATTCCCTCTGGATCCAGAAACGACTGTTGGGATGGGATTTCCTACAGATGAATCTTTTGTAGTGTCTTCATTCACACCAGTTGCTGTAGCTAAGAAACGATGCATTAACATATTAAAAAAAAAAGTAATCTTTTCTGCTTACACAATACCTTCTACTGCCGGTTGCCCAAGATTTAAACACTTACAGTTTGGGATGTTTACTGCTGGAGTGTGAGGAACAGATACTGGAGGAGTTATAGGTGGTGGCGGTCCAGGAGGAAGAAAGCCTATATGAAAGTATATATTAGCACTATGACTTCAAAACACACACCCGTGCAGTTAATATGGCAAATGCTTTTAATTGCTGCATGGCTAAAAAAAGGACTTAATATTCCTAAAAATACATGAATATACCTGGGGGTAAATGCATTGGGTTGAAACCAGGCCGTAAAAATGGAGGTGGCGGTGGTGGTGGCACTCCAGGAGCAAATCCAGGAGGAGGGATTCCTAAAGGTGCTGTGAAAGCAGGTGGTTGGAGTGCCCCAACCACAGGAGGACCTGATGGATGCGGTGGAACCTAAGAAAGGAGGAAAGGGAAAATGTGTTACCTCAGGATTGAATGGATTTTGTTCAGTTGTGGGCTGCCACCTTCTGTACTTTGTCCATCAAAACAAGAAAATATAAGCTATCTTAAATAACTCTGCAACAAGGTGACTACATAACTATTTAATTAGCAGTCAAAGAACTCCTGCAACTTGAAGCACCAACACTGATCTTGTTTGCCTTTGTTCTTAAAGAAAAAAATATTCTCTGTTGTCAATCAATATTAATGCATGCTGGTAACTCATTTAAATAAACCCTTTACAGAGTAGCAGGAATTAATTTTACCATCCAGCATGATACACTATAACGCACACAACTTTGGAGCAATTAAAAACGCCTCCTTTTTTCTTTTTTAACTACCTGAGTTTGTATATTATATTAGTGTGACTGTTGTTTCCTTATCAATTTCTCTTTTAAAAAATTCTGATTTATATCAAGCTTGGAATGAAAAGAATGAAAAAATTAAGTTGGTTCTTAGACTCATATTTATGAGAGCTTGCTATAAAGATGACATTAAATGTGTGGGAATCAAGAGGAAAAAGCAATTAATCAAAATATGCTCTGCATTTAAAATGGACTTATTAAAGCAAAAGTGAGCTGTAGACTCAAGTGATCGTAACTGACTCAACTGCATGACCATCAAAATTTCAGAACCGCTACACCAAGACCCTTCACAACTCATTTTTTATTTCTACAGTGAAGAAGGAAAAGCCTTTACTGTTTTATTCTCAGTAATGAGAGAAGTGGCTTTTAACCAGAGTAAGCAGTGTATTCTCCTTAAACCTAGGGAAAATGCTAACTAAAGCTGCCAACAACTCAACAACACTCCAAACTTCTGTTCCAAGTTCTTTATCGATGGCTAGGTTAGTGAGTTGAGGTACACTAAAACTTATACTATCAGAATTTTAAAATCAATTAATTACAGTAGGATTTAATTCATTAAGTGTAGATGACCAGTTTTTAGTTTTAAATTGGTTATTTGCTGGTTTATAATAACCTGCCGATTAGGCCCTGGCCTGAAGTAAGGTAACCGAGCACTACTGGATGGACATGAGAAATTGCCAGGCGTGACAGATATGAGAAGCTGACAAAGGTTACAGAAGGCACCATGAGGGATGGCTGGTTTCCGCAGGTGGTTAAGGGGGTGTTAAGTGAACAGCAGCCAAATTTTAGAGAAGAGGCAGAAAGAAGCACAGGGAACCTTCTGGGGACTAGGAGCTCGCAAGGCCGACAGTGACTGATAGGAGTATCTAGAAGTACCATTTATTGCCAAGACTACCTAGATGAACATTAACCTTGAGTAATCCTAGGGGTGTTTCCATTAATCACAGTTAAAGCTTTAGACAAAGTGCTCCAAAACCACAGTAACCTAATAGTCTTGGTAGATCTTTGCTTTACAGGGCACTTTTTCGAAGAACAAAATCACCTCGACAGCAACAGATCTGTTGATCGCAGTAATTTTCTGCAAAGGAAGCATTCACATACAGAGTGTGTACATAGCTGAAGGAACTGAGAAGGGCTATCAAAAAGGCAAAAGGTTCATAAGAGGGGAAACTTAGTGCCAGTCCTTAAGTAGCTAAAAGCTGAGGAAACTGTGGTTGAAGCACACGTATGTAATGACTTGAGAAGGTATAGTGAGTAGTAAACTATTATGATGGTATCAGCATAGAAGTAACAAAGGAAGACGATTCAGACACATGTTAGAGGACAGTCATACCCAATTATCCAAGCTTAACTGCTGTACTTCATTTTTATTAAGTTAAGCCTCTAATACATAACTGTAAGTAACACGTTAAAACCCTTCCTTTAAGCAGAAAGAAGAAAAGGAAGTAAAAAATCTGTGCATAAATGTTACATCCAATTTAAAATGTAATTTGAAGCACAAAGTTTCTCTGCTAAAGGGATGGAACCAATGTCTAATAAACGCTGACAGAGGACTGATGAACAGTTTCAGAATGACAGATAATGAATTGCATAAAACTAACAAAAATGCCACTAGGGAGATCCTTCATTAACTGGGAGACAAACATTGGGAAAATCAGGTATTATTACTAGCAACACTGGAAACCGGAATAACTAATCTCTCAGTAACTGTAACGCAGACTGCCAGGTGTGTCTCAATGAACGTCTTGAGGTTTGGCCAGTGTCCAGGTACAACTATTTCGTACTGTACACCTCTCAGATTGTGACTTGAAGGAGAATCATTGGCCTTGTAAACTAAAGGAGCGGAGTCTACCTATAGTGCTCCATGACAAGTAAATATATATTTAAACACACCTGAAGTCTCCAATAGGAAGACTGCAAAGGAGCAGTCTGCCAGTTTCATTCAATTGGAGGACTACAGGATGGATACTGAACCAACATGCAACTCCCACATTTACTTATAGGGAGCAGGAGCACGTGGAACTGAGAACTCAGGGAATTTGGGAGGTATACATTCAATTTGGACTCTGGTTTCTGGTGAAAACTTGCTAAATGAAGAAAAGGGACTTTGGGTTGGACTGGGATACTTGTGGGAAGGATGGCCCCAGCAAAACCCCTGCACTTCAATGTACAACCCTGGCAAAGTCTGGCAGTTTTGGTAGTGTAGGACCAAGCTTTGCCAGGAGAACAGAACACCAAGTGCCCAAAACACAGTGAATGCACAACACAAGTTATACCACAAGTGCTGTTAACTGAAACTCAATAACCAAGAGAGAGACTTAAGTTGATCTTGGACATTGCAATATGACTTAAACACAGACCTATCATCAGAGGAGACCACTGAGGTTGATTACTCAGACCTGAAGGAAAGGGACCAGGTTCAGCAACAGCTCAGATATCTGAATCTGTAGGCAAGAAAAGGGCCCACTCCAGTGACACAACACTGCAGAAGTATTCCACCGATCTTGGCAGCAACCCAGGACACTGTTGCTGAGAAGATGCTGTATGTGCAATTGAGGGCAAAGAACTGGACTTGCCTACATAGGTTATATCTCTCCTTGAAGAACATTATCAATTTTAACTGCCTTACTATACAAATGTACCATTCACTCATCAAGGTGTTACTGGCAATAACAGGAGGTCAGTCCACAGTTAGTTACACCGCTCCCAGGTGACGTCCAGCACAGCAGGGCTCCATCCCTACGTATCCAGCCCACACCGGGGGAGTAGCATATTCAGGCTCCACCAGAGAAAGGAGTGATGCAGCTCCTTTCCATCCTACCTTTAAGCATGGGATTGTTAAGGCAGCGGGCAGACCGCAAACCTGCTGACTAGACCCTGGCCTGAAGTTAAGCTTCATAGAAAAGGACATTGAAAGCACGAGAAACTACTGGACACAACACAAGAAACTGCTAGACGTGACAGATAATGTGCAAAGCTGACAGGTTACAGACAGCGAGTGCCATAAGAGCTGGCTGGATTCTGCAGGTGGTTAACAGGGTGCTTCATGAACAACCGCCAAACTTCAAAGGTAACCAGAAAGGAGCACCTGGGATCTTACAGGGAAAAGCACCTTGTGAGGCCAACAGTGCGTAAGTAACCATATCCAGCAATAACATACCAGGACAACATTACTTAGGTAATGGCATCGTTAACAGCAAATACGGGTAGGGACGCAGCAAAATCGGAACCAACATGAAAAAGAATTAAGAGCTGTTTGCTTGGGAAGAGACTGGAGTGGAGAAAGGGAGAAGAAAGGACAACAAAAACAAAGGTCAAGAAGTGTGAAAAGAGAAAGTAGGCTATTGGAATCATGCAGCCAGAGCTGTTAAGAGGTTAATGTGTCAGGCAGCCCCATGCTTGATCATTGCAGCCTGAATCAGGACAATGCATAAAGCCTATTCTGACATACCACACACATCAAACCTGCTTCTTCAGTCAGAGGAACCAGGGTGGGCAGGGCGCTTTCCATGGCTAACAGGGGAGCAGCCAGACGGACGGATCGAGCAACCTGGTGTCACTGCCCATTCCGGCTGGACAGCATCAGCAACTACCCTGAACTCAAAACCCTCCCCACCTCTTAGAGTCCCAAACACCAAAGCCAAATACAAATGAAAGCACTTCTGCTTGTATCAGAGGACAAAAACACATCAGCTAATTAAAATGCAGTGGCACTTTACAAAGTTATTTAAACAAAATGAGTGGGATATAAGTGTTTCCCTTTAGGTATTAGGTCACATTTGCATATTACAAAACATGTTACTTTTACTACTAACACCACTACCATCATCATAGCTGAACTTACTTGTAAGTTTTAAGAACTATTTACAAATGCTTAAACTACTGTAATTTTATGGCCAGAGAACACAACTGAATTGGTTGAGTACAAGACAGCAGAAAAACGTTCATAGCTAAACCAAAGATGAAGAATAAATATAGTTCTCTGAACCTGGCCTGAATCTGCAAAGTCTCTAGTTTCTTTGCCATAGCAAAAAACTCTGACACTGATGAGGCCGAGACAAGCTATCAGTACACTCAATATATTCTGAAACTGGTTGTTTTGCTCTTTACATTTTCTTTTTCAGCATGGATTTAAGCAAAATAAACAAAATCACTACTATTTAGTATAGTTACTAGTTATTAAAACTCTCAAATCAGAAATCTGACCTATGTGTTCATTAACTAATAATATCTTACAGCATTCCAGAAATTCTGTGCTGAAACAACATAAGATTCAACATGGTATGTTCTCAAATCACATAATTGGCTAAATTATATATATCTTCAAATAATTTGAGTTCTTCATCTTTTCTGAGTGTCTACTTAACCGAAGTTCATAAATCACATTTTCTCAAGATGTAAAATAGTTTTATTCACACTTCCTCCCATTTGGGAGAAGGTATACTACTATTTTAACAGCGACAATAAAGGAACTATTACTTAAAAAGTAGTAACACATCTGTCATCAAGCAAAGCTAAAGGAAATAAGAATATAAAACACTGGTGAGAGTAATTATTATTACATGCTACTTAAACTAATGGTAAAATTTCAGAGGGTTATTTTTGTGAATGAACATACAACATCAGCTTGGACTGAAGAACCATTCTAACAACAAAGGAAACAGTATGAAAATTTTTATATTAAATTCCCAAAGGCTGTTCAAAAAGAGTATACACATAACCAACAGTAAGGAAAATTAATTAGGGAAACAGAAAAAAGAAATAACGCAATCCTAAAACTGAGGGGATACAATTCAGCCCATTAATAAAAAGAAACTATTGCAATAATTTATTCAGGACAGAGAGAATAGATACTAGAAGTACAGTCCTACAATACTTAAATATCTGGTAGACACACACATGCTCTGTCTATATTAGCATTAGAGCAGCAATGAGGTTTTGGAGCAAATCCTCCATCATTCCTACTAATCACATGCTGACTCAGTTCCCAGGCTACTCTGGTACATGCAAAGCACATTCCTTTTCAGGGAAATCAAACCAGATGCCCTGCTCCTGCTGGGCAAAACACATGCTCCAAACCCTAGTGGGTTTGGTTTTTTCCAAGTCTTCCATTGCCACCGTGACTTAGCAGAAAAGGAATGTTCTATGAGACTGTATTTTTTTTTACTTGCAGAAGCTCAAGTAATGGATTTCAGGTGCGTAAGTGATTTATGGCACAGGAAAAGTTCATAATCTTCATAAATTGACACCATAGCTAGTCTGCTAATGAGCATTTTTAATGAGGGACAACATCACCACATACACACACAAAATTAGCGAGTTATCATCCATTGTATTTCCTCCCTCTCTTTAACTTATATATTGTCATACTGAATTATTACTTAAAGTCAGCTTTTGTTTAGATATCTAGAGCAAATGAGAAGCAACTCTCACCTGTGGAGGAGGTACTGTTATTGGTGCAGGCATGGGAACAGGAATCGGAACAGGTAAAGCTTTAGGTATAGGTGACACTGGTTCATTATGCGTAGCTTCTGCACCTCCATTTTGAGCTACTTCATTTTCTGACTTCTTCGGGATCCCCTTCCATTCTATACAAAAGAACCCCAAACATACATGTATCAGCTCAGTAGAAGCGGACAAGTAGGCAAGTATTGCCATGTAAAACTACCATGCTTTGTGATGTTTACAAAAATGATGTAATAAAAACTATTTAGATAATGAGATGCACAGAGCTAAGAAACATTTAAATCTATTCCTGAAAATAAAGACTACAAATTACTTTAAACAACATACAGGAAATCACTGAAGCAAAGCAAGTAAAGTCATCCCTTTCATCAGTTATTAATCAATCCTTTGCACTGACAGCATTCATAGAGTCATAGAATCACCAGGTTGGAAAAGACCCATTGGATCATCAAGTCCAACCATTCCTATCAAACACTAAACCATGCCCCTCAGCACCTCATCCATCTGTGCCTTAAACACCTCCAGGGAAGGTGACTCAACCACCTCCCTGGGCATTCATACATGTCCAGGAGCCTGAAACACATTATCTGTAACAAAACCAGCAAGGCTGTTTTGGGACAAGTTTTCAACGGATTCAATTCACTGTTCTAGAGCAAGAAGGCAGCACCTTTTTCATTAATTTGAGAAGGCATTTCTGAAGAACTAACATTTTTAAATCTTGAAGTAACAAAAGCAAAACAAGTGAAACATCAAATACAGCTTTAAACTATGTTTACAGAAGAAACATGACTACTATCGTTTGTCAGACCTTCCTGGGAAAAGACAGATAAACAGAAAAAAGGAATCGGTAGACAGGCCTTACATAAAGGAAACTGGAGCACACAGAGGTTATGTTTAGCACTCAGACTTCCATTTAAAACACATACTCAACTTATTTTTGTGTATTCATCATAAAGAGACGCTACTATTTAGAAAAAACACCATCTATTTAGGGCAAATTGGACAGAATAACAAGACCCCGAAATAAAGTTTCAATAACTAGACAGCACATGATGCAATGGTTAAAACCAACACAGTAGTCTAGAGTACCAATTCAAAGAACTTAAGGCAATTTCAATTTTTAAGCACTGCACTCATATAATACTATTAAAATCCCAACAGCCAGCACACCAGCACACTAGTGACTCCACATTGAAGCGTGAAAACAATAGGCACCTCTTAAGAACTTATAAAGTTGCTATCAGCTCAGTTGCTACACAAGTACTCCAAAGGCACTCTACTTTGCTAGGAATGCCTCACAGAAACTGGGAGCTGAGGGGATGACAACAACCTGGCTGGCTCTGGGATGAACAAATACAATGCACTTGCATCATGCACTACCATAAAGGGCAAAGAGCAGCACAGCTGACAGGTCACCTGGTATCCAGATGAATTTTTAGCCCAGTCTCTGGTAACAGAGCTGCACAACTCCAGATGAGGGACTGTCATTAACCACTTATAAACTCTCTCCAATCCCTGTATTGCACATGCTGCATTTAAAGGATTCTTTTATGCACCCCAGAGTCAGGAACAGCCACAGCAACTGCAGCACATGAGCACAAACAACAAGCTCTAAAATCCATTTAAAAGCGTAGCAATACTTTACCTGGACAAAGAGTTTCATTGTCCAACATTCCTCCTTCACAGAAACTTTCAAGATCTTCAGGTTTCACTTTGTCCCACGGTATGTAAGTAACACCTAATTCTACATCCCAATACTGCTTGTAATCTGGCTTTATTCCTTTATTCAAAGCCCATGCAATCTTGCAGGGGAAAAAAATTAGATACATTTAGTCAGTAAAATGTTTCCATTTTAATGGATTTAATATTTAGTTCTCACAAAATTGCATTACCATTTGAGGCTAAAATGGAAAAAATAACACTAAATGGAAAAAAAATAGGTTTGTTACAAAACTATGAAATAAAAGTTCTTTTTAGGAAACAGACTTTTTAAAGTAAGCCATTTATTGGTTTGACTCTTGCACACAACTTACAAAAATGCATAAAGGCAGTTTCTTCAAATACTCCCCTTCAAAAGTCACTAAGATTAGCTCTATTTCCCTTCAGAGGGCAGCGTCACACTCCAGTACAATAGTCTACAAAAGGAAGAATTTCACTAAAGAACGAGTTCTTCCTCATTTATCAGTGCTTTCTGCAGGATTTCAGTAAATTATGGGGGTGATGTGACTGAGCTGCCCTGCAGAGAAGAACTTGGGGGTGCTGGTTGATGAGAAGCTCGACATGAGCCAGCAATGCACACTCACAGCCCAGAAGGCCAACTGTGTCCTGGGCTGCATCAAAATAAGGGTGGCCAGCAGGCCAAGGGAGGGGATTCTGCCCCTGTTCCTCTCTTGTTGAGACCTCATCTGGAGTGCTGTGTCCAGTTCTGGAATCCTCAAGATAAAGCGGATACGGAGCTGTTGGAACTGGTCCAGAGGAGGGCTTCAAGAATGATCAGAGGGCTGGAGCACCTCCTGCATGAGGACAGGCTGAGAGAGTTGGGCTTGTTCAGCCTGGAGAAGAGAAGGCTCCAAGGAGATCTTACAGCAACCTTCCAGTACCTGAAAGGGGCCTACAGGAAAGCTGGAGAGGGACTACTCATAAAGGCTTGTGGTGATAGGACAAGGGGGAATGGGTATAAACTGGAGAGGAGCAGATTTAGACTAGACATAAGGAGGAATTTCTTCACGATGAGGGCAGTGAGGCACTGGCACAGCTTGCCCAGGGAAGCTGTGGCTGCCCCATCCCTGGAGGTGTTCAAGGCCAGGATGGATGGGGCCTTGAGCAGCCTGGTCTGGTGGGAGGTGTCCCTGCCCATGGCAGGGGGGTTGTAACTAGATGATCTTTAAGGTCCCTTCCAACTCAAACTATTCTACGATTATCATACATTATTAGACCTAGTTATAAGACAGAGTAACAGCAACAAGACAAAGTTAGTCCTCTGTAATGACTAAAAGGATGCCATTTTTGTGTGTTAAACAGACAATTATTGGCAAACTTCCAAGGAAGCTGGCACAAGTTCCAGTAGTCACATCACAGAACCGGAAGACCATTTATGACTTAAAACGTGGTCCATTCACGTAAATTTACAGCATACCATATCCAGAATACATAGAAGTCTAAAATACCTATAAGTCTACAATAGATGAGTAAGAATTACAGTAATTATAATAAATTTAGAAGAGCATGACATTTTCCAAGAAGTACCTTTATAGATTTCTGATTGACTTTGAAGTTTCCTCGGCTCAGTTTTTGTAGGGCACGGTAAGCATCTTGCCTGTGAACCATTACAATATAGGCACATCCTCTAGGCGGTATCATCTGTTTGTATTTTAAGAAAAAAAAAGTTTGTTAAAGTATGAGCAAAACCAAGCAATGAACGACGTATTCAATTACAGTAAGCTAGAAGAACAGCGCATATATCAAAAAGGACTAGGGAAGTATAACAGAATGATAGTTTAAAAGGTCAAGATAGCCAGTACCTTAAGGAAATACAAATGTCTAGTAAATAAAAAGCATCTTCTTATGCACAAAGTTTTAAATTCTATTCCGTGCGAGAATATGGATGACTGTTGTATATTTAATCTTTAAAATGGTTAAACAGTATTCATGCAAATGCTGTGGTTCGGCAATTAGTTACTTTGTTGGAAGAAACAAGATGCCCTAATACTGCACTTCATTCCATTTATCACAAGCTGCCAGCTGCACCTCTACATTCAGTTTTATCTGTAGTTTTGTAATGATTTTTATTACTTGTAATGCATGAGGAAAAAAAATTATTTTGTTTTACAAAATTTGGGAATAGGAAGAAAATTGCAGTCAATTCTTATTGTTTGCTTCTTTAAATGAAATTATACAGAACAGCTATTGTTTATACATAAAAAATACTTAAATAAAGCAAAGCATAACATGTTTCTCCATGTTTATGCCTAAAATGACAGCAGAGAAACAAGCAAAAGAAAGAAGAACACCAGCTGAGAGTCCTCATTTCTACAATCAAACAAAATGAAGCAGACAAGGAACTCAGCAGCATAGTATGTAATTCTGTACTCATCTCCTCCATAGCCCTTTCTCACTCAATTCTGTCTAAACAAAGCACAACTCTTATGAAAATGGGTTACTCTTCTGTATTACGTCCAAACATCTTTAAATTGCAAGAAATTAAAGCAACTGGCTTCCCGTTTGTCTACAAAGCAGCCAAATGGATTGAGTTTACGCACTGAAAAACACAACTAGACAGGAAATGAGAGCTCTTGACTCTCAAATATATCAAAAACAAAGCTGTCTTAAAATAGTCTGAAAAGACTTTGTAACCAAGGCAGAGTAGCTTACAAGGTACCATTAATACTTACATTTATTGATTCAATTGGGCCAAACTCCTCCAAAAGACTTCCAACATCCTGTTGAGTTGTCCTTTTGTCAAGTTGTCCTACCCAAAGTGTAGTACTACAAACTACAAAGAAATAACACAGACTGTTCTTACTTGGAAATACACATTTCCCTAGCCAGAATGTCAAAATAGTAATTTTAAAATAGTTAGGTTTTTAAATAAAAATCTGTAACCTTTAGGAGCGTTTGACAGAAACCACTTTTTCTTGCCTGCCTGGAGCTGCATTAACAGTTAACCACAGCGACAATCAGTCACTGTTTGAAGGCACTCACTAAGCAGCTCTCTACTTAAAATACTGAAGTGACCTGCAAGTTCTGATGCCTGCGAACTCTGCAAATCGTCACGAAGCGGAAAAATACGCTTTGCTGCTAATAATGATCCATGAAGTATCCCAACACATACACCGAATATCTCACAACAAGGTAATTCACTCTTGTTTAGCATGAAATCCAAACTACGGGCTATCATCTCAAGTTATGTATGGTAGTTACTGGCAAGACGGTAATTAATTATTTATGGTGATACCCACCAATAGCAAGATTTTCCTCCAGAATGTGGTGATAATTCAACTCTGGTAAGCAATCAATCTTTTAACCTCTCTAGCAACCTCTCCAATGCTATTTGTTTCTACAGTAAAGTGAAAAACTATTGGCACAAGCTTTCTCTTTCAGGAAAGAGTAAGTAGCATGTGCTTCTCCGACTTCATGCTCCAGAGTAATAAAATAGCAGTTGAGCTTAAAGTATCACATTTGCCGAAGACTACCACAGCAACATCATCTATGTTTTTGCCATTAAGTGATACAAAACTACAAACGTAAAACCATTATATGACAAATCTAGGACAGGTGTTGGCAAACACACATTTTACACCACTGCCAGCAAGCTTTTAATGAACAGCTACTAAGTTTTTTCAGTTCTTTCAAACTAACAGTACTGTCACTCATAAGATTTTGTCAAGTTAAAACTCTAGTTTTTGTCCCTCTTCTATTATAAAGAACCTTCTCATTTTATCCGATGACTCCAGAAAAGATTCCACAGTCCCTAGGAACATTCTGAAGACAACTACTAGAATATTCAGAAGACAACTATTACATTTTGACTATAAACAAATGCAAAGCCAGGATTACTTCTTAAATCTAACCATTAGCCTGTGTGTTTTCCAAGTCAAAGCTCCCCTCCAGGTCTGAGACACACAGAACACTGCATCATTAGAAAAAATCATAATAATGTGCTCAACTTCTTGCTGCTTAATCTGCTTTACTTACTTCGTATCTCAAAGGAAAGAAAAGAAAAATATAGTGTTTCAGCTTTTTCTTTCCTTATTTTACAGCCAAAACGCTTCTGACTTGTGAGATATTCTAAAAATGCCAAATTCTCTGCTATGAATAAAACAAGTACAAGGATGTGAGGTGAATTTAATTCTTACCAGCTTTACAACAGTTCAGAAAATAAATCTCTAAACAGTTTACTTTTATTCTGTTTGAATGAGTGTTGGAATTTACATCAAATAGCATTAAACCCAAGAAAAAGGAACAAAAAATAATAAAAAACCCAATATACACTGATGTTCTGAGCAGATACATATCAAAGGTTAGTGTTCTCCTCAATGATAAATGAAAAAACAAGTCTAATATTTACAAGAAGTGTATTTCTTTGACATGTACAGTTTTGCTAAAATATCTGCTTGTCACCTTAGTATTCCATTTTAGATAGGCATGTGATCTACTGCAATACCTTCAACTTCACAGAACTCTAAAATTCATAAAGGAAAATATTAGGCACAGACAAAAAAATCCACATATGGAACAGGAAGATGTTGGGACACCTGAAAAACGGTATTACATGAATCTGCAGAGTTACATCAACAAAAAAGAGAAAGAATAAACTTACCACTAACAGTTTCTGACTTGATCTGAGGAAGACCTTTTGACCTGCGTTCTCTCTCTCTCTCACGTTCACGTCTTTCTTGTGACCGAGACTTAGGAGAGTGCCGGCGTCTATCCCTGGACCGAGATCGAGATCGACGATGACGTGACCTTCGAGATCGGGAGCCAGATCTTGAACGTCTCCTTTTAGGTGACCTAATGCAAACCAACAACCATTTACGTTCAATACTTTCAGCAGACAGATAACCATTTCAGGCATCTATTTAAATAAATAGGCAAGAGTTCAGTCAATAAAAAAACAGATAAATTCAAGTTCATTCAGATGCATTTAGAACTAGAATAAATTATTACAGTAGCTTATTAATACACTCCAGCTGAATAGTTGATTCTTTTAAATTACATCACACCCAAGTTCTATACCACTCAAGGTCTAGAAGACAAGAGTAAACCTTCAAAGATATCATGCGAAAGCTGGCAAAGGGAAAGACTCACGACCAAGCAGACAGCTCTGCTTTAATTACTGGAGACAGACTCACTCGTTCATGTGAAATATGTGAAATACGGCCTCTATGACAGGCAAAGTCCCATAGTACGCTGGATCACAGATTTCTTCATAAGAAAAGTGTCTTCAGAGCACAGGCAAAATTAAACTATTGTATTTTGCTTCCCTAAAATTTACTCAGTATTGACAGGCATGGAAGTTACTCTCTAACAATGAGAACTCTATAGATACCCAATTTTCCTTAGAAAGTAGATCACTTTGATGTTCACACGTCTTAAGTTATTACTCTGTTCCTCATTTCCATCACACTGAGGCACATACAACATTTAGCTGTATTTAAACACAACTGCCCTAAGAGGTAAGACATTTAAAGTGTCTCTTTTTTTAGTCTCTTCCAGAAGGGGAGTTCAAAAAAAGCCCTCGACAGTTCTTTTCTTTATGAAGGAATTTGGCTAGCATGGTCCAATCAGAAAATAATACAGAGAAAGTAATTTCTTGCAATTAATCCTTAGGTTAAATTGGAATGGACTCTTGCTAAATGTGTCTTCTGGCATCTAGTCTCAGAATGCAACTTGCACAGCACAGCTGGGCACTTAGAACACACAACCTCAAAGTAAGTATGCTGAAATACAGGTAACGCGACTATGTCCCAAGGCACTGAAAACCTCCAATCGCTCAAGGAATGAGCCTACCTCTCAGCTATTAACTGTCATCTCAGCTAGAAGTTATCACCCCCACAGTGAGCTACAGATAATCAGCATAATTCTCCTAAGTAATTGTACAGAATCACTAAAGCATTTTCAAGTCTTTGGACATGATATACTTGAAGTTCCTTACGTTAAAATCCCATATGTGATATAAAATATACCCCTCCTAAAAGAAATTTCACTATTTACCTTGATGCAGATCTAGATCTTGATTTTCTGCTGTCAGAAACGTGCCGTTTTCCCTCTTGAACAGGAGGCTGCTCCACTTCCATGTCCTAAAATATTAAGTTGACTGGTGTTATGGGTGAGTATCACAAGCATTTTACTTCATTTTACACCTAGACTAAACTACAGAACAGCACTAAAATTACATTGAATATTCACACACATGAAATTTAAATACAATGCAGTTCTCCCCAGAAGCTTCACCAATACTTTGTAGTCACTAATAGGGAGACAGTCCAGTATTAAATGAACTTAATACAACCACAACAAAAACACAGTAAAAATAATTCACACAAACTTCTCATTTTCAATTTGGGAATTGTTGTTTTTCCACATTTTAGTCAATTTCAGCACT
This sequence comes from Phaenicophaeus curvirostris, assembly GCF_032191515.1. NCBI lineage: Eukaryota > Metazoa > Chordata > Aves > Cuculiformes > Cuculidae > Phaenicophaeus > Phaenicophaeus curvirostris. Next base: position 111,716,641 of record NC_091392.1, read on the forward strand.
GCATATCTCTCCAGAGAATATGATTCTATTCCTTAAAGTCAATGGATCTTGCTCTGTCATCAAAATCATACACAAAGTAAGATCTACTAGAAAACTTTGCTCCAAAATGTTACAGGAAACCATGTTAAGCCATATAAATAAAACAAATTACAATACAATAAATTTGAAGAATTAAGCACTAAGACATGAAAATAATACATAAAACTCAAGAACCTGCTTAAAAAAAAAAAAAATCTTCCTTCCTACCCTAGATCCTCTACAGCTTCTCACTCCAGAACATATTGCATCCTGCCTAAACTTTAAATAGTCTTCATGATGCAACCCTGGCAGGGAACATTCCAAACAAGCAATCCCTCAGAATGGACCAATTCAACAGAATTCAAGACTAAAAATTTAACTACAAAGATATTTCTGAGAACTGTCCTTTTATTCCAAGTGGAAAGCAAGAACATATTTCTACAATCTGTGATATCACATGTCACCTCATAAAGACAGCTTGGTACAATCTTGTTTTTCTCATTTTAGGATTTCCTTTCCTTGGAATGAAAGAGGCAAATACATTCAACTTTTTTGTTGATTTTTTGCTTGCTTGTTTTTCTTTTTTAATACTTGCTATTAAATAGACTTGCTTTTTGATTACTTCTTAATAGCAGACAGTTACTAAAGTAACTATATCCTCCAAAATCTTAGCAACAAGACAGGCGTTTACATACACTTGGATTTTTTTAAGAACTTTTACAGACTTCTGAGTCCATTTCCACTTCATTAGCAACCTACCAGGCTCTTAAAAATTAACTTTTCCAGATAGCTTCTCTCCAGAATGAGATTGCATTGTCACACATCAATGGAACAAAATACTCCTGAAGCGTGATGGGGACAGTAAAGGCAGGATGAGGGGAAGCGAGAAGTGGAAGAACAAAATATAATCAAAAATCTTTCACAAAAGGATGCATAAAGTATACATATGCTGGTTTTCCTGGACTTCCAAAATACCAGATTTGTCACGTAGCACTGCAGCTATCCAACTTTCTCTCAGATGAGCTACCCTCACAGTCATCTCTGTCCACAGTTATCATGGAATCTCCTTTCCTGAACAAACTATACACATTTGAGAAAGACACGTATTAGAGCATTTAAGTTAGTTTGTTTACTGCAAGGGGTCCTCACCTGCTGATGAGGTTTTTGCATGTGTGATTCACTCTGTACTGGAAAAGGAGTTTGAAAAGTTTGCTGCACAGGTGCTGTTGGCGGAATCACAGGCTGAGCCATGGGTGGATACTGTGGGGTTGGCAGGAGACCAAAACCTGGCATTTGCCCATTAGGAGGAAGTGGAACCTTTGGAGAAATAAAAACACAAAAACTTCCAGTTAGGGAAAATAACCCAAACACTAGCTTTCCCAGTTTGCTTAAGTAAAATTGTATCTTTGCTCCCAGGTCAAAATAGAGCAACAGAAGCCCAAGAAAGATGAAGCAGGTTAAGTGTCTATAAAATAAAGTGCATATAAAATAAAAATCTTGTTCTTCAAAGCTTGCCTAGAACAGAGAACTAAAATACATTTCCTGGGAAAACTGGAGGTCTAAGCCACATTCACTCTTCACTAACACCACTTCCTTACTTCTGCACCAAAGACAACAAGATAGAAAACATAACACAAAAGAGGGACAAAGGAAAATGCTGAAGTTACCTGGTGACGCATTGGATCTTGTTGTATTCCCATCATTCGCTGCTGAAAAGGATCCATATTTGGGAGCTGAGGAAATACTGGCTGTTGTATACCTTCTCCTGGAAATCCACTAAAACCAGTAATATTTTGGTGAGAAAAGTCAGCAGACAAACAGATTTTTGCCTTTATTTTACATATTTCTATGTACATTTACACATTCTTGCTTCAAATTTAGAAAGAAAAAGATATCTTTATTATGATCCCATTCCATCTTTAAAAGCAAAAACCAGACCAAGAAAGAGGGGCTTCCTTATCTTTTCTCCACTGTAAAAGTAGTCCTGTAACATTTAAAGAAATGCTACATAAAGGTTCAGGCTTCTCCTTCCCTAATACTTATATATGATCTTGCTGAAGACCTTAGTCTATGGAAATTTGAAGGTTGCCTGCCTTAGGCTATCCTTCTTCCTTTAGAGTTCCTCTTTCGGGAAAAAAAAGTAAACCTTTTTCTCAAGGAAAATAAATGTGCCACACTTTTGCTGTAAAAAAAACTTTAGTTTGGGAGAAATTTAGGCCATCTGAGAAAGTGATACATATATCACATAAAGATTATAGGAATGCCATTCACTTCCTGATTCAACACACAGAATGGACAGTGCTCAGAGAATTAATGAGGTCTGTGCAGTTAACAGGACCTGTTCGTAGGCTGTGGCTTGTGTAAGAAACCAAACAGGGTTGCAGGAAGATAAAGGAATTTCACAGTGATGTGAAATGGAACTTGGCAGCATTTTAAGACATAGGTGCCATACAATTCTTAAGCTATTCTGGACAGATCAGTTTTTCATACAGACTGCTACTGATTTTGTGTGCCCAAAATAAGACTAATCGAATCCAATCTTCAGAGGCGACTTATACAACTATACGGTAATAACGACGAAGGCTGAAAGCCTAGTCCAACAATCTCTAGCTGGGCACACATAAACAGTCCTTATGTTTCACCTACCCCATCTTTCTGTACTCCAGAGTTCCATCTGTATGACAGGGAAAATACTACCAATTTACTTCAAAGGCATTTTAATTATCTAATAGTTGTGGAACATTAAAATGCTCAAGGTGATAAACACAGCAAAAAAGCTAATGACAAAGTCACTGATTCTAGTCTAGGTAGTAGGGTTTGGATGGCGCATACAGAAAATAAGACATCGGGCCACATACTGAACCAGGGAAAAAAAATATTGACTAACCCAGGTATTGAGCACCATCCAGCCTGTGCACTGAATGAGAGAGGGGTCCTGTGGAAAAAACTAGTATGTGACCATGTAATTTAAGACTTCATCATAATGCATATCAAAAGGGAAATAGGAGCCCCAGTTAGTTTGGTGGATGTTTAATGTTTGAGAACATAAAAAGCTGCAAAGCCAATTTTAGTGTTTTAAATTGTTAGAACTACCACAGTGTTTGGAATAGCATCTTTTCCCCAACCAGCAAAGCGATCCAGCTGATTACTAACAATGCCTTGACACCCTGACACACTCAGCTGTGCAATAAAAGCATGGACCTCATCTTGAAACCAAACCTGAGCTTTTCTCTACAGAACACGTTCCTCAACCAACGACGCAACATGCCAAACCTACACCGGTTCAGTAAAGTAAAAAGACAAAAAGAATTCCCACCAGAAGCTGTTATTAACATTTCACTTTGAACTATGACAGCACAGAAGTAGCCTGGAATTTTAATCAGCTTTCTAGATTTTTAGAACAAAGATTTGTTAATATTATTATGACCCCAAACTTACAAAGCTGGCTGAGAGACTGAAGGAGAAGGAGCTGAATCTTCTTTCTTTGAATCTTCTGCTGCTTCTGGTTCATCATCATAGTCAAAGCGATCTAGCAGTTTCTGAAAGAAATTACATTGAGCCAATTATATTTTCTGTATCTTAAACATATGGTAGCCAAAATATCACAGCTATTGAAGTCCTACTACATATCTAACAGCTCTGGAATTAAAAACAAGTTTAGATTGTATAGAATCAGAAACTGTTCAATATCAGCTTTATTCAGCTTCAGAAAAGGCAAAGGCTATAAAAATAGGAAGCCAACCTCCAAACAGAGAGGGGAGAAAAAATTTGCACCATTCTTCTCCTAACAAATAGACGACATTGAGGCATCCATCAAAGTCTGCTGAACAGAAGAAGTTAAATGCAGAGAACAACTACTACTTACTTTGTCAAACGATGTCTTTTGCTCAGTTGGTGGGAAAGCTGCTTTTTGTTCTGGTGCTTGTGCTGCTGTAGTTTTCAACTGAGCAGTAATAGCTTGAACCTGAGCCATCACAGTGTTATCTATGACCGGCGACTGGGGTTTTTGAGGCTGCTGAAAAGTCTGAAGAATTTGCTGAAGCTAAAAAAGCATATATAGTATTAAGTATATATTCTTACATGCACACATAGCACCGAAACAGCTGTAGAATATAAACTTTACATCAAATCAGACTACAGCACAGGAAGAACTCCACCAACAAACCGACTGAACTACGGAGAACTTCCAGCAAGATTAAAAGGCACTTCACAACTTCAGAGGCAAAATTCAGCAGATTCCAAGATTTCAGTATTCAGGCCTTCCAACACTGCAGACGTTTAAGTGGACCAAACAAAATTCAACATTTTGTTTGATATATTCTGCCTGTTCTCAAAACCTTGTAACTGCATCAATTCAGAACTAATTATTTAGGAATATATAACTGCATTTTACTCAAATACCTTAATTAACTGATAAAAGGTCCACAGATCATTCAAATATTAACTTTAACTCTTAAATTTTCCACGGAAGACCTTAGGGAGGCTTTCTGTTTTGCTTCAAATCAAGAATATTACTTCTACCAATTTCCCTCTGTCATTTAACATAAAACCTGAAGTTAGAAGGGAACCAAATATAAATAGGTTACCTGTTGTCCTTGTGTAGTTTGAAACAACTGAGCTACGGCTGCAAAGGCATCAGAACTGGGCAACTGTGGCACAGTGGGTACAGAGTTAGCAGTAACTTGAGGGGGCTCCGAAGGAACCTTTGCTGGAGGGGGCGGCGAGCCTGCATTTCATAGGAATTAAGAAAGCACTGTGTTACTCCAAAACATTCAACTTACGCTTCTGTGCATATATCTACCTCCTCAAAACAAGCGGCGATCTACAATATCGTATTTAACTAAAAAAAGTCCTATCTAAACTACCCCAACTGCATATTCTACGTATTTTGTCTTTTAACCACTCCATACACTGCTCACATCTATATAGTCTATACACTAAGAAAGAAAACAAAGAAAAATGGCCTATTTGAAAACTAGTCTATCATGGCATTTTAGATCCATGTTTATAATTGTACAAGTTTAGGAAAGTTATGAGAAAAACCTATTAGTCCAACAGTGTTAAACAAGGGTATCAATGCACTTAAAATGTTGTTTCTGGCTACAAAGTTCTGGACTCGTTCTGTTGCACGACTACTTCAAGTTAATCATCTAATGGACTTCCTCATAATATTTTCTATTTTCTAGCAGTAACTGAACTTCTGCTGGTATGTCTGGTAATAATTAGAGGTTTCAAAAAATTATTTAACAAGCAACTTCTTTGCTTTGATAAGGTATGTTTACATGTCACTTTGTACAGGCACAAGCCAAACTTCCACCTGATAGATAAATCCTCCTACCATAAAAATAGTTTTTACTAATTCTTCCAGGAAAAGACTCCCACTTCCACTGAGTTTTACCAACACTGAGATCGCATTTTAAGACATGCGATCAGCTTTGTCTTACACATGCAGCTTTCCAATTCTCTTTGTGTTAGATTACAAAGTTGTTTTTTAAATAAACCATTTTGTCAGTACATGAGTAGTAAAACCACTACTCCTACATGCTGTGAGCAAGTAATTACTCTTTAGCAAAGGTATTTTAATGGATTCCTATAAAATTGTACAAGGAGATGCAGGTAAAAAACCCCTCACAGATAGAAATATTTTTTAGTTTGTGACACTAAGTAAATGCTTGCCTCACGATAGCAACTTCTTTAAAGCCACTCATGTGTTTGCAGTTTAAATAACTGCAGTGTTGACACGCAGCAAGCAGAGACAAACATGTTGAATATTTTCCCCAAAGTCAGATGCTACATAGAAATACTGCAAAAAGATACGTGATTGTTTTTAAGTATGAATTAACTCCCAAATTACTTCCTGTACATAATCAGAAGGATATTTGCTTGCCCAAGGGAGAAAATTTGCATTTCTTGCTCTCTTTTTCAGCTAAACAGACTTTGTAGCATTATGAGCTAAACAGATTCTATTTCATATAATGCATTAATATATTTATTATTCATTAGCATATTTATTTCAGGGCCAAATTATCCCCTCTGGTGCATCTGAATAATCTTACTGAAATCAGTAATTCTGTACATGGAGAAGGGATCCAACCTGTTAGCTACCAGTGATGAGACAAAGATGGAAAAATAACGCCACGCTCCATCAGTTTGCACCCAGATGCTAAGCACAAATGCCAAGACATTCCCTCCCCTTGCCCCTGCCATGCCACTAAAATAGGACAGGCTTTCCTGAGCATCGCTGGAGACTATTTCACTTTTGCTATTGCACATCATTATTTTCTTGTCCATCACCACATCTCACTCATCCACTGCATTTTTTGCCAGTCTACTCCAACATACATGAATACAATAAATACAGAGGTTACCAAAGCTTAGTCTGAACTACAGAGTAAAATCTCAAAAGAATGCCCTCTGGAGAAAGAGAATTGTGGATAAGAATTAGTTCTTATCCACAATCTGGTAACCTCACTACCAGCTTTTTATGTGGCATAAAATACGTCGTTGAAAACACCGTAGGCAGACCGCCATTACTTTACTCTTTAGATCAGTGGTTTTCAAGCAGTGTCCTGTGTAAAAGCCTACTGCCAGGCATACATTTATCCTTCAAAATTAGGATTTGAAACACCAGTTAAAATGTTTTAGGGCTGCACATTGAAAGAGACTGACAGCTGCTGTTTTCAGATACTAAGTTGATTCAGAGAGGAAGCTCTTAACACGTAAGATCATACTTTACTTATCTAGACTAACATTAAAAAAATTACATCAGAATTATAAAATTGAGAAACAACAGAAAAATATTTCAAATGAAAAGAAAAAAAATTAAAGATTTTTTTACAGAGGGGACACTGAAGTCATCTGTAAGTAAAGTGCACACGTATTTATGTTCATATGCATGCACATAATATATATGTCAGATATTTTGCAAGTAAGTGTTGTTATCATTCCGATAATTTCTGAAGTACAGTATCAGCATTTATTTAGAATGAGTTCAGCTGCTCCACATAATTGTTACAACAAAGCTAAGTTTATTAACATGCTGCTATTGGAATTAATAGTAGGTGTTTGGAAGTGAAAGCAAATAAGCTATTACCATTCACCCTCCTGAAAGAAAGAAGTTATAAAGTCATTCATACCTTCATTATTAGTAGCATTTTCTGTCATTGGTGCAGTGGCACTAGTCCCTGCTGCCATATCCAGAAGAGGTTGAATTATTTCAATTTTAAATACCCCATTTTTCTGCCAAAGGTTCAGGACACGGACTATTTTACTCTGTTGAAATAGAAGTAAGCATCAATGCTAAATACTTTCTTAATTCATAAACTCCAAATTTATCCACCACACACTGAGAAGAAAGGTTTGAACATTATAGGAGTTCAACACACAACACACCTATTTAACAAGCCTTACATTGTCACATAGGTCAGCAAAACCTTTCAAAGTGGTTTAAGACAAAAACTGTCAACTTACGTTGCTATCTGCTTTAATAAAAAACAGCTTGTGCAATCTTTCTAAAACTGTTCTGCCCAGTCAGAAAAAGCCAGGTTTGACATACAACAGAGGAAGTCACCATCAGCCCCACCATTTCTACACTGACAGTCATAAAGAGGTGAAACAAATAACAAATGCAAGAAGACACAGAAAATGAGCTGGAAAGCTCTAATGAAGAGAGGGGCAATTAGACCACAAAACACTAGAACAAAGCTTTAGAGTCATAGAATGGTTTCAGTTGGAAAAGACCTTTAAGATAATCAAGTCCAACCATTGATCCAGCCCTGGCTAATTTTGCCACTAGACTATGTCCACAAGTACAATCACCTGAGGAACTTGAAAGTGTATGTCTATGGGACCTGATGAGATGCATCCCAGAGGCCTGAGGGAATTGGCTAATGTGGTTGCCAAGCCACTCTCCACGATATTTGAAAAGTCATAGCAATCAGGAGAAGTCCCTGTTGACTCTAAAAAGGGGAATGTCATGCCCATATTTAAAAAGGGTAGAAAAGACGACCCTGAGAACTACCAACCTGTCAGCCTCACTTCAGTGCCTGGGAAGATCAGGGAACAGATTCTCCTAGAAGTTATGCTAAAGCACTTGGAGGACATGGAGGTGACTAATGGCTGCCAGCATGGCTTCACTAGGGGCAAATCCTGTATGACCAACTTAGTGGCTTTCTGTGATGTGTTAACTGCAGCAGCGGACACGGGTAAACCGACAGATGTCATCTATCTAGACTTCTGTAAAGCCTCTGACATGGTCCCTCACAAAATCTTCCCCTCTAAATTGGAGAGATATGGATTTGATGGGTGGATGGTACAGTGGGTAAGAAACTGGTTGTGTGGTAGTATTCAAAGAGTAGTGGTCAATGGCTGAAAGTCCAGATGGAGATCTGTGACAAGTAGTGCCCCTCATGGGTCCGTACTGGGACAGGTGCTGTTTAAAATCTTCATCAGTGATACTGACAGTGAGATTGAGTGCACCCTTGGCAAGTCTGCAGATAACACCAAGCTGAGTGGTGTAGCTGCCACACCAGAAGGACAGAACGTGATCCAGAGGGACCCGGACAAGCTGGAGAAGTGGGTCTGTGAGAACCTCATGAGGTTCAACAAGGCCAAATGCATGGTCTGATACCTAGGTCGGGGCAATCCCCAATTTCAGTACACGATGGGGGATGATGTGATTGAGAGCTGCCCTGCAGAGAAGGACTTGGGGGTGCTGGTCGATGAGAAGCTCGACATGAGCCAGCAATGTGCACTCACAGCCCAGAAGGCCAACCGTGTCCTGGGCTGCATCAAAATAAGGGTGGCCAGCAGGGCGAGGGAGGGTATTCTGCCCCTCTGTTCCTCTCTTGTGAGACCTCATCTGGAGTACTGTGTCCAATTCTGGAATCCTCAAAATAACCAGGATATGGAGCTGCTAAAACAGGTCCAGAGGAGAGCTACAAGAATGATCAGAGGGCTGGAGCACTTCTTCTATGAGAACAGGCTGGGAGAGTTGGGCTTGTTCAGCCTGGAGAAGAGAAGGCTCCAAGGAGATTTTATAGTGACCTTCCAGTACCTGAAAGGGGCCTACAGGAAAGCTGGAGAGGGACTATTCATAAAGGCTTGTGGTGATAGGACGAGGAGGAATGGGTATAAACTGGAGAGGGGCAGATTGAGACTAGACATAAGGAAAAATTTCTTCACCATGAAGGCAGTGAGGCTCTGGCACAGGTTGCCCAGGGAAGCTGTGGCTGCCCCATCCCTGGGGGTGTTCAAGGCCAGGTTGGATTTGAGCTCTGAGCAGCCTGGTCTGGTAGGAGGTGTCCCTGCCCATGGCATGGGGGTTGTAACTAGATGATCTTTAATTTCCCTTCCAACCCTAACTCTTCTATGATTCTATCATCTACTGGTCTTCTAAACACCTCCAGGGATGGTGACTCAACCACATCCCTGAGCAGCCTATTCCAATAACCGACAACTCTTTCAGTGAAGAAACTCCTCTTAATACCCAACCTAAATCTCCCCTGGCACATCTTGAGGCCATTTCCCCGCGTCCTGTCACTAGCCACTTTAAAGCTGGAAGATCTGTTTGCTTGAACTTCTTTCTACTAACCCAACCAATCCTATGCTGACATAAGAAAGCTCATCTCCTTTATTATTAAAAAGACCAGGAAAGCAAGTGGAAAGCATTCTAACTGATCACTGCAGAAAGATTAAATTAGAACCTCTGATTGTCAGCTGTCATTTTAAGCACATTTCTTTTTTTCACATTAAGAACAATGAAATTTTCAGGAGCAAGCTGGAAATTAGTCTTTCATTCTTTAGCACAGTACTAAACAATAATATCTAACAAGACGTGCTGCTTCAGTTGGAACATGCAAGCAGGTAAGTCAGAATTCATATTATATTGAAGTAGCTGTCCATCTGACTTGCACATGAAAATGTTTTAAGTACTTTTTACTTCTGCTGTAGCTAAGAATGAATCAATTCTCTTCCTTCATGTCTCAAGATTACAGTTACATACAGTTACATACAGTTACATACAGTCATGCAAATCCACCTATAATTCCGTAAGCTAAGTGATTAAATTATTTCATGAAACTTTTTCTACAATATGATCAATTAAAGAGAAATCTGAAATGGCTATTTTTGAGTAAGATTTTGGACTCAAAACCAGCTAAGTTTAAAACAGCAGCATTTTTTGACTTTGTGTATTCTATCTTTTCAGAAGACTTGAAAATAATATGAAGGCCAAAAAATGAATAAATTTAATAGTCTTGCTTTCAGCCACATATTACTCTTACAGAAAGGCTGACAAAAAAAAAAGTATAATTCTCTTTGGATATCAACCATGGTTGTTGTGTATCTGCAGATCGATTTTTTTGTTTAGGTACTGAAATTCATTAAAGCAAGCATGTTATAAATAGTATTACTCCCCTAGCGGAAAGCACTGTAATTATTTTAGCAGCGAGGTATCAGGTAGTTCCATAAAGGAGATGGATAGTCTTAATTCATTTATACAAACAAAATCATAACAACAAAGACAGAAAGAAGAGACTGCTGTATTTTACTAGGGTATTAACCCAGAAGCTTCAGAATATGAGATTTGAGGCCTAAAGGCCTAAGGTTCCACATTAGAAAACTACTGAGCATCAAAGCCTTTCGAAAGCTTAATTAGAAAGTTAGGGGGAAAGTCAAATAGATAGAGTTATTTTGCTCTTATAGCACTACAATTAAGAAAAAGAGCAGGTAAGCAACCTGGCAACTTCCAAAACACACTTATCTTGGGAGCCTTTCAAAAATGTTCTGACATAGGGCATAAAAGCCATCTTCTGGACGGCATCATTCAGGACACTTTCTGAGCCTCTGTTCTATCAGCAGGTACAGCAAAACTAAGAAAACTAAGACTTTAAACCAAGGTCTTGACAACGCAAAACAGGAATTAGATTCTTGACTATGTGATATGTAAAGACTGAAGAAATAGATATGATGATACTCTTACAAAATATTTGGGAGCAGAACGTTCACTGACTACCCCACCAGACCCTCTCCTAGAGACCCTTTTTTTGTGAGAGACACCACCTTCCATACTAAGCTTTCCTGAAGGAGCCTCAGGAAGAAAGTTTTGGCATAGTCACTCACACTGCTGAAGTATCTGTGCAGGCAAAACAGAATTGGTGAAGTGTTGTGGTTTGAGCTAAATTAGAGTGAGTTTCTGTGACTAACTCAGTTGCTCTAAGTAATTTCACTCTCTGAAAGCCAACTGCATGTTTCTGAGCCAGTGTTCTTCTCTAAAAGTAATAATGCAAGGCACTGGTGTGCAAAAAGGACAATGCTTATACTTATATTAACCAAGGCCATTCTTGAGCTGGCAAAAAAGGGCCACACCTGCAAGGAGGGGCAAATAGGGCAGGTGACCCTAAACTGACCAACAGAGCTTTCCATTTCATATACGTCATACTCGGTATGAAAGTGAGAGATCACAAGGGTCTCCTCCTCTTCTGCAACAGACGATGTCCAGTGAGGACCTTGTCTGTCTGATTGCTCCTGATCCATATGTTCCTGAATCCAGTTCCTGAGCTCAGCTCCCTCCTACCATGAACCCATTCCCTCGTGTCTACTCTACAGTATTTGTGGTGACTTACAGACATTGAGGGGTGGGAGCGCAATCTCATATATTTGTACATATTTTATTACTTTCCGTTTATTTTCATTATCATCATTATTACATTAAAGCAGTAGTTTGTTTCCAACCTACAAGTTTTTTTCCTCTCATTTCTCTCCCCCCTTTCCCTTGAGGGTGGGAGGGAGAGGGATTTGGGAGCCCAACTGCATGGTTTTAGCTGCTGAAATTTAGCCAGGTCAGGGCTAAACTGTGACACGAAGTTAGGCAAAATAAATACTTTAACTAGAGTTTTTATTTAACTATCACATTTGACAATCTTTCTTAGCATGTTTTACCATTTCATATAACAACATTCACTACTGCAGCTGTAGAGAATCACCAAAGTAACTTTCACATAAGTGGAAACACCAAGGTAGCACTGTTCACAACTACATTTGAGAATTTGTAATTATACCTTGTCTTCAGATGGACAGAGATACAAATACTGGAATGTGGCAGTAATATTTTTAGAGAATCTTGGCCCAAAAACATCTTTGTCTGTTCCAAACTGGTGACGGGACTGACGAACAATAGAGTCAATAACGTACAATCCAGGGACTTTATATTCCGGTTTGCACTGAAAACAAAAATAATTTTCCATTATGCAGTGACACTAATAAGGTAACATGCATTCACCTTATAACCTTGCACAAAATCTATATTTAGTACACTTTAGTAGAAAAAAAAAAGTTCATTTGTTTCATGTACAATTCTTCTAGTGCTTTACTTTTGTTTATAGAAAAGAAAGGGCAAAACCACACTTTCATGCTTTCATTTTCAGAGAGAGTAAATAAATACATGCATAGCCTGAAGTAGGTTTTAATTTCTAAATTACTGCTTTTAAAGTACCTTTAAGTTGACAACACGTGAGTGCAACAACAGGTCTACTACATTACAGTACAGTGCAACAACTGATATCAAGCCAACTCACACTCAGCATGTTGGAACTACTTCCACTAACTCTATTCTCCAGAACGTAATGCAAAATCCCTTACTTTGGAGGCCTTTGAGGGACTCTGAATGACAGAGTACTTCCGCTGTTCACTCAGAAGAACTTACTTTAGGCAGCACTGTAGTTTGGTTTTACCAAGTATTAAATACTAGCCTATCGTTCTATATGCCTAGGCAAGCATGAAAATTGTATTTTCTGAAAATATGTATTATCTCAGATAGTGAAATTAATTTGAGGTTCAGTGACTCTAGTTTCCTCCTTTGTTGCTGCATAGAGGAGGAAGGAGGAATTTCACAATTTTTCTTCTCCCCTTCTTAATGCACTACAGAAAGCTAATATGAGGAGATTACATAGAGGGATATCAAATGTGTAAAACCCTAACAAAATATAATTTCTTCCCTCAATCCCTGAATAACAGAAGCCTTTTTGGTTACTAATTAGCATTATTAATAATGTCTAGTAACAAATATGGACAATATCTTTATCAGTAGGTTTGTACCTTTTTGATAAACTTCTCCACAATCTGGACAACATGCTTGTAGAGCTGGAAAATAAATACATAGATTAATTTATTATCTACTCCACACTGGTGCATCAATTCAGAAGTATTATAACTCTTTGTACTTACTACCATTTAAGGAAAGACTACAAAATATTGTAATCACATTCTAAAGAGAAGTGTGTTACCAAGCCAAGTCAATCAACCACAGAGAAAAAGATTTCATGGAGGGACAGACAGAAACAAGCCATCCTTTATGTCAGAAGCATGTCAGTGTGTACACAAAAGGTATACTGCTTCTAACATATTCAAATGTCACTGACTGGGTAGCTGGCTTCCCTGTCACAAACTGTAGTGTTAATCACTGTTGTAATAGGGATAGTCCTCTCAGCACGAAGTTGTGTAAAACACAGTTTTGAAAAGGGATCACATTTCTAAAATAGATGTAGATAATCTATGTTGGTGTTATTCTGCCTTGCCTACTATCCTGTGGGAAGAAGGGTGGTGTGGACCTTTAGATGAGAATCAAAGGTCCAAAATGAAAAGGAGGGATTTGATACAATACATGGAATATTTCAAAGAGGAGTATTTCGATTTAAGCTAAATTACAGTTACGTTTTGTCTAAGCAGTTGTGGTTTTTGAAAGTTATACAGAATGTCCCTCTGACAGCAGATTTTCTTTACAATGGTGTTTTCTAGACATTGTTTGTTCCTTGAAAATGGTAACGTATTGTGTGAGGAACGATTTGTGCTAAACAGACGTCTCTTCTTCTGTAACCTCTGTTTGGAATCCTTACTAATATGGAAGTCAAGGTCAAGTAGAGTGCTGGAGCCAGCTCTAAATTAGCAAGACTTTTGACTGTTGGAAAGTTTCATAACATTAAAATTAGACCGTGGAAAGTAATAGAATATGCGTAAGATTTCTGGGAAAATTTATACATATGCATGTAACTGGGAAATATATTCTGTAACTAGCCTTTGTCTCATTGCACATGATTGATGGAGATCATTCCCACACGTTGCCCAAGCTTGATAAAGGATGCTTCCTTTCTAAAACTCCAAAACAAGTCTTAGAGAGCTCTATTTGCCAACATTTTCGGTATCAATATTAGTGATACACTTCTGGATCTACTTTATAAGAACGTCTGCTATGTTTTAATATGCTACGGTGCAGTTGCATCCTGCACCATTTAAAATTTTATCACAGAGAAATCACAACACCTCACTGGGTTTATCACTACAAAGCAATGATCGAAAGAAAACCAAGCTGGCATTATGCTACTAGTCTAAAACCAAGAGATGATATTCACCACCCACTTGTTTCTAGATAACATTCTTAACACCAACTAGAATAAAACATTCATGAAGCTAAGGCTGAGAAATGCAGAGATGCAGTTACTTAGAAGTAAAATAATAAAAAATTGCTACCGTTACAGTTTCGTGTTTGTTCTATTGTACTTTACCTTAATAGCTTTAATGGCAGCTTTTGTGATGAGAATCATTTTTGCTCGGGAAATAGGAGGTTTCATCTCCATCAGTGAAAAGAGCTGAATAGAGAAAACAAATATTAAAAATGTATTCTGAAGCTTAAGAAGTTAACAAAAAAGACAACATTTCAGACAACTGAGTGATTACTGACATGCCACACTACGTATGACCACAATGCTGGCTGGCCCTTGAAACAGAGACTCTATCAGACAGATCTTTCTAGACAATACTCAAGGCTGTCTTCCTTGTGAAACTAATCCATGTTCACTCATTTACCAGATTTTGACAAAGCTGGTATCAAAGTTTCATTTATGTCTAAAAATTACTATATGCTAAAAATTAGTATCTGCTAACTTATGGTACAGACACTGCTAATTTATGGTACGGGAACTTGCTATTTTACAAAAACAGTATAAGTCAGAAATAACTGCAGCTTGACTTAAATTAGACCGAGTGTCTGCTTACCAAATAGGAATATTAGGGCAGCCCTACAGATACCTATAGTCTAAAAATAATGTGCTTATAAGTATGACAACTTTCATACACCATGGTGAACAAATCAATATCAAGTTTTCAAGTTATCCCACCATATACAGATATTGCAAATGTTTTTAATAGAGATGTTTACCATTTCATTTGATGTGACCTCACCATAATATTATCAAAATTAACTGCACTAATTGTTTCGGAGAATCCTCTGCACCCAGTGGAAAAGTTATTTCCTCAAGGGCAAAGTTTTCAGAAGTTACTTCTCTTTACAGATGACAGTTTGAGGTACACTGTGAAGCCAACTTACAGAGTAATTCTGATCTCATTTCTATAAACACAGCCCAGGTACACTACTTCAAAGTTTTTAAACATATCACAGGTTAAGAAGAATGCTATTCTGTTAAAACATTAAGCACAGAAAGACATTCTATGTGCGTGTGCTACATTTAAATACTCCTTCGTTTTCTTTTAAAGTCTGAATTCACAGAAAGCATATTCTATATTCAAAACATGTAGAATACAGGTAGGATGTTCAGCTCTTCAAATCTGAAAGAGTGACTCCAAGCAAAAGAAACCCAAACCTAATTTTTACAAACAGCATCACCTTGACTTACACCTCACATGTGAGGAAATTGACTACAAAACACTGAAGTCATCTTGATCCTAGGCATTCAGGAAAGACCACTCTGTCTTCTAGTATTGACCATAACTCTCAAAGTAAGCATTAGCTTCACATTTCAGAAACTGAGAGAAACCAAAACTTGCACACAGAGTTATCAGAGCTGATGAAACACCAGAGAAAGATTGAACACAGAAAGCTGAAGGAAGAGGGATACATTTTCCCCGGGGACCCCAACACCACCTGAAACGCGTAACACTTATACTTTGCTTCCTGAAGAGCATTTTACAAGAGCAGGGAAATTAGGGATATGGGGAGGTTTGTTTAAGTAACAGTCCTACACTACTTCTGACACTTGTAGACATGCATGAGCACACACTAAAAGACACCAAAAATCCAATACTCGTTCGCCACTTTCCAGGGCACTCTGCCTGCTCTGGATCTACAGCGAGTTCTACAAACTCCATAAAACACTGTTGTAATTTCACTTTGTAAAATAACCAGTTGTGAAAACTACACTGTATGCTGCACTATGATTTTATGGTGTACTGTGCATGCTTCTGTTCCATTAGTCATTAGACCTGAAAGTATAATCCATACTGGCTTTTCAGGACCATTCTCTCTTCTCCAGTCTTTCTTCCCATCTTCCAAGCAGGAAGAGAAGCCAGGACATCCCAGTATTACTCTTTCATTCCTCCTTCTATATCACAGCTAATGGTTAGGTGCTCTGCTTCATTAAGTATTATTTTCTATTCTTCCCATAAGCTTAACCTCTTGTATTAGCTCTGGCTTACTAAAAGTAGAATCATTATATTGTAATGATTTCAATAGTAGGAAAAAAAACATGGTGATCTTCAGTATTTCCTACACACACAATCATTTTTACGTTGAAATATTCCCCACAAATCACAGAAAAATTGGGTTTGCATTACACAATTTGATTTTGCTCTTTACAATAAAGAAGCAATAGAGCTCTTGAACACTAGCCAAAAATGTAATCAATTATTTGCCATAAAGGAAAATAAGAGAATAAAAGTATCTTCATTTAAGAGTGTACTGGAAAGTAAGATGTCATTTAAAAATGTATCTCTATCTTCCTATTCATTTGAAGGTCCAAGATACTTGTGAAGTTATCAGTTCACACAGATTTATCCATCGTGTCAGTTAAGGAAAAAACGCACAAGCTAAAAAAAGGCAACATGGTAGAATGACTTTCAGCAATGCAAAATAAAACCCTTACACCAATAAAATACAAAGAGTAGGCAAGAAGGTATTTACTTTCTTAATTTGATTCCTATTCCAGGAGATGCAAAAAAAAAAAAAATTGTGTTTCAAGACAGGGAAGACCTTTTCCGACACCAACATCAAGTCAAGATCATGACTTTTCATTACTAACCTCCATAAAAGGCAAGTTCTAGTGCAAGAATGTTTGATTTTTAAAGCCATAAAAAGCACTTCGAATAATGTCCCTGGCTTGCTGAGAAATCACAGTACAGACAGATAAAAGCTGTCAAATAGAAGACAGGAGAAATGGTTGAGTTTACTTGTGGTTGTTTTTGTTAGTTTGTTTCGGGTTTATTTTTAAAAAAACCCCTCAATTTCACCTTTTAATCACATTTTTCCAGAATAAGTGGAAAGACTCTTCATGAACAAAGTCAGTGCTGTTATTAAAACTCAGGAAAATCTGTTTTAAAAGGTAATGAAAGACAAAATAAAATATAATTTCCAGAGCAAACCCACAAACAAACCACCAGAAGGCTTGAAAAATGAGATGGGAAGAGGAAAAAAAGAAGCCAACATTAAGACAGACACTCCATATCCTTTCCTTTACACATCAAGAAGCAACTGGTCCTCCAGAAAACGAAGCCAACCCCATATGAAAAGAACAAAGAAACTAGGGTGAAAGCAGCACTTCAGCATTCATATTTCAGGAACACAACGGGAGACAACCAGGAAACTGCGAGAGCTCATAGCAGGACAGAAGATCACCATACACAAGTGACAGCAAAAAAAAAAAAAAAGCATCTTAAAAGGTAGCCCAAGAATGAGGTTACAAATGGAGGGAAAAAAGAACAAAACAAAACAAAGCGCCAAACAAACCAAGGAGAAAATAATTGCCAGAGGGCAGGAATAAGGGAAAACACCTAGATGCACTGAAGTAGCCAGGGAGGATGCAACGAAGAACATGGTAGCTTGGAGAAGTCATTAATTAAAGAACATGAGAGGCTGAAACTTAAGTCTAATAAGGCAAAAATAAACAAGAGCTTTGGAAGAACAGGATTGAGCAGATCACTGTAAATTGTTCCTTTGCTGTGACAGACAGCACTCTGGGCAAGAGCAACGAAAACACAGTAAAACCAGTGAGGTCAATATACACAGACATTCCCATTTCAGGATGAATTACAGCTGAAACATGCATCAAACTGAGATGCAAATATTTTTATATACATACACACATATATAAATATATACATATACGTGTGCACATATCTATGTATCCTGCCCACACCTCTGTCATTCTTGGAATAGCACAGCAAAACTTTGTTACCTTTTAAAATTTTCGTAAGATTTTAGAATGCCAAGTGACTATTTTAGAGCTGATTTTTATTTAATTTTCAGTATCATAGTTACATGTGTCAAAACTGTGTTTTAAAGATGGGTAAATCTCAAATTTAACAACCTTACTCGTTCCTTGTAGATTTTCACTGTTATAAGAGGAATGTTCAGTAAGATGTCCACGTATTTCACATTTGCATATGTTCAATTAGACTTGGATCTTCTTTCATACACATTTCCCAAATCAATATATGAAAAAACAAACACTACTTTCAGAGGACCATCCTTCTAATAATACATCTAATTCCTCAAAGGGCAGCATGATTAGCTCAAGAAACATCCTAAACAAAAAATTACACTTTAGTTAAAAAATAAATGTGCTGAATGCAACAAGGGCAACGATAACCTCATAACAGGAGACGGTCCCTGTAATGCTCTGCCCTGTAAGGCTTGACCTGCTGGAAAGAGCTTGTTTATTCTGTCAATCAAAACTGGATGTTTGGAGGGAGAAAAAATGACTCCTAGTTGTTGCCTACTTTCCTTCCCCATACAGTGACATGACTGACTACAGAAAAAAAAGCAGCTGCTTAGGTCTGCCTCTATTTCTACTGCCCACTGCTTCCAAACCATTCACATTTGGCAATGAAGACAAACCAGAGCATCCCATTCACTAGGACGGGGGTGATACACAGGGCGGAGAGGCAGCAGGGAAAAAAAAATGAAGTGACATTTTATTTTTAGGTAAGAACTAATTAATCCAAGTACTACTGAAGATTTGCATGTTTATTCAGTTTTGATAATTTCAATAGCTTAATACGAATTGTCTCCCGCTGTCTATGTGGATTCTTTCATACACAAGGAAAAACTAAAGTAGAAAACCCACAAAATGCTATAAAAATCATTAAAGTCATATGAAAAACTTTCCTATTTCTATTATAATAGTCTCACCTGTTGAGAGCAGTATGAAAAAAAACCAAAACCACACCTGAATTTTACATGAGCTACAGCTTAGGATATAATTTCAATTTAGGGATCTCCAACCATTCCTGGAACCTCCCTGCCTGTATTTAAAAGTCTGTGTGCTGTAGCTGCACATTTTTAAAAGCACATTGTTTTTAAGAGAAATAATTTCTTTGCCGCTCCATATCAACCCATGTACAATAAAAAATATGGAGGGATTACAAAGACTACTAAACGCAAGCCACATACAAGAGTATTTCTGCATACTTTTCACAATAGTATGGAAGTACAGGATAAAATAAATAATAATAATGAAAAAGCCAAGAACTGCAAAGGCAGGAAAATTACCTGCTCATTTTCAGGCTAATAAATGCAATTAAATAACAAAGATGAGCCACTCATTAAATCATAGCAGAAAGCAAAAGGGAGACCAACCATACTGCCTGCTATTTAAAGAGCACCCCCAAACTAAAATTCAATGTAAAATATAGAAGTACTATAGAAAACAGGTGGCAATAGTGAACTAAGGCGGCCTTCCAACAAACTCCAGAATCTGCTCCAGTTCATAACCCACTAGGAGAGATGGATAACGAGAGAAGGACAGAACGATAGCTTTTAGCTTTCAGTCTTTCAAAAAGCAAACACTTAATTTCTGCCATTCTACAATTAATGCCCTTTGAGGGTCTATTTTACACAGAAACCTGAGAACTACGGGTTCTTGAAGCAAAGGGGAGAATCCCTATTTTCTAATTTACCCACGGCCTTACCTTAGAATCCTAAAAAGATAGCATGTCCAGGAACAGGGTGCCTCCAGAACAAGAGCAAGTTGAAATGTAGGAACGCTATCAGCTTTACCTCGTTACTGAATTCATTACAAGAAAAGCAAAGCCAAACAGTGATGTATGCATGCCAACAGAGAAGGAACAGGGGTGTAAAGGGTAAAATCTAAGACGCGTGGTCAAAGGAAAAAGGCAGCTCATACACTTTCCAAAACTTAAATTACAAGGAAAGAAATGAGAAAGAGCCCTCCAGTAAGTCTGATCCCATTGGCACAGAAGGAAAAAGATCAGGCTTATATCCTTTGTGATGCTGCAAGCTTGACGTATGATCTTAAATCTATTTACCTGTTTTAAGCATGAGATAATATAGTAGGAATGTAAAAATACCTTTTAAGACTTGAACTGACTTTGCTCTTTTGCTGAAGTTTCTTGGCCATAAGAAGGGCTCTTTATGTACAAATGAAGTGGTTCAGCCCTTTTTTATATACTAATTAAAACCCACAGAAAAGCAGCACAGACAGAAGCACGATCGACTGAAAGAAACTGTGTTAGCAATTTGTGGATATTAAGCACTCCCGCCATTGTTACAAATATTCTCATTTAATCTTCCCTTCTCCAATTTTAACAAAGCAGTCTGACACACCCTCAACAATTTCATCAAGTCTTACACATCTAAGAACATTTCTCTAAGCAGGCACCACACACATATATGACACAATCACAGACACTCTGTACATTCATTCATTATTTTTTGAAATGTATTTTATTATGTATTTAGAAACTACCTGATACAGCCAAACTACAAATCACTTACAGATGTATAATTGTAGTTATTTGTTCATAAGCCTACAGAAAACAAACAAACAAAAAAAGGATGATGGAAGACATGACTACCCAGCACAGATACTGTACTATTTTCTTTACAAAACACCATTACTATTAGTGTGAGATCAGATCTTTAGAAGGTCAGATTTTTAAAAAATGCACGTGGGTCCAAAGAAAATCTGTTAGCCACATACATTTTCCTTCTCCTGTAAAACTCATTGATTCCTTTCCCCTTCAGGACCCCATTCTTGCTTGAGCTACTAAGAAAAGGAAAAAGATAATGATGGCTTCTATATTTCTGTCACTAATCTGTGACTCAGTGGATCAATCTAAGTTTCAAATTCTTGACCATCAGTTGTGAAGCATACAAAGTATTAGGTGCTGCTCAAGGTAAGAGACCACCATAAAATTCATGGCTGTCAGGCTATATTCTTTGGAAAATAAAGTGAGATTTACATTTGATCAGATATGACCCCCAGGTGATGAAGCTAAATAGTACTTCAACAATGAAGCTACTTCTGTGGCCCAGAAACACCATTCACAAATTCCGATTCACCAGGCAGAAGCACCTTCACAAAGACACTCATGTAAAATTGATATAAAAGTACACAGAACAGAATTTTGTTCCTGATACAATTTTTTTTTTAACTTATTTGCCTCTCAGGATCAGTGCCGACACTCTAAGTCCAGCATGTCTCCTGAAAAGCCATTCATCTTGTTTCTCCTCTTTGCAAGAATCTCTACTAGAACGCCACAGCTTTCAATATTCCTGGAAACGGTTCAGTCCAGAAGCAACAGACACAGCTCTTTCAGGAGCACAGCGACAATGACCCTTCAATTACCATGACACAGTCATAAAAACAACAAAGCCACTTGCATCCCAAAAGAGCTGCACGCTAGTTCTGTGGTAATTTCTGTACGGATCTCACAGTTTAAATAATGGACTAAACCCACACTAAAACTAAACTAGCACTCTCCTACCTTTCTCCCCCTCCTCCCCATCCAAACAGCATCGGAACTACTGCTTACCCACTCTCCCACGAATTGTGGGAGGCAGCACTGACTTAAAAAAATACAGACTATTGCACCTACTGGAATACGGGAATCATTTTAGGCAGCTACAACTGGTACCAGCTTTCTCTGTTTTCTTAAAGAGACAAAAGATGTCAAAATGCACAAAAGGCTACATTAATCTCTCCTTCAATCACAGATACTGGTAGTTACACCCTTGTTGCTTCGCCATACAACAGAGGGAATCTAACTAAAGTTCCAGAAACTGCTGAAGAAACACTGTGAAGGGTATCCTGCTAGCCTCTACTTACAGGACCTGGGGAGGGGGATGAGCAGGGAGCAACAGATTGTAACAGAACATGCAAAATGAAGTCTTACTATTAGCACAAGATAGCTATACTACATCAAAAATACAGCTGTCCGGTTCACTAAATATGGATAAATAGTAAAGAAGAAAGCTGCAGCTCTAACTTTAAAGGAACAGCCCACAAAGTATCTATACTGTTTGTGATCTAGGCATGCTTAAGTGGGATATCACTTGTTTCAGTAGTACAGATTAACCATTACCAGCCTGAGACACATGATTACATGAATACACTGCATTGCTCAATACAAATATATGATTACAAAATAGGAAACTTGACTTTATTCTACTTCCAGCAGCAAGACTGGGAAGAAATCTCTAGTTCTAACTTTTATAACCAGTAAACTATCCCTCAAGATTTTCAGAGTAAAGAAAAGGAAACACATATCCCCTAAATTAAAACATGACAAGGAATAAAACCTTTACACAGTATGGCAGGTGTATGGTTTTGTTGTTGGCTTTTTTTTTTAAAAAAAAACCACATCAAAGTTTTGCACCATTATCAGGTTATCTTTTGTGACTTACTTACACAGTACAATTAATTTAAGACAACACATACACCTAACAGTACATAAATTCTAACTCATTCTTCTGGGATAGTTTGACCCAATTTCCTCAGGGAAAATAAACTATAATACACAACTGTTGAACCTATTCAGCTGGCAACAGCTACTCAGAGTACAGCTGGACAAAAATAAAGCAGCAAAACCAATTTACATTCAAAATACAGGTACAAAGAACAGGACTAAGGGAACGGGCAACACAACCAAACCTGATCAAATTACGCAACCCGTCTAAGTTACCACCCATTACCAGAGCCAAACTAATTGACTCTAAGTGTTCCTTCCTAGCTTGCCACAATTGCTAAGTGCAACACGCTAGCTCAACCTCTACATTTAAGTTTTACCTCACAATTCAGATGGGCAGTTAAGGTCACATACTGATCTCAATTAGCTGAGGGGCAGAACCTTGTTACTTCACTGCAACATAATCATGCATACCTCAAAAGCCTCCAACCCAAAGGACAGAAACTGAACTTCCGAGTAGAACTGGAATCTAACTTAGCCAAAACTACTAATGATTTTTACTGGACTAGGTGAACAGCTTCAGCTGCAATAAAATGGTTCTAACTGCATAAATACAAGCGTTGCTAGTGCTTTTCTCTACCTTCCTATGCTCCTTTGTCTGCGAAGAGGACACCAATCTAAAAGTGTAGAGGATGCCGAATTCACAGTCATGGTTTGAACTTGGATCTGCCACTGTTCAAGAAATTGCTGTCATCACAAATCCCACCCCAAAAAATCCCAAATGATCGTATCACATGAAGCACTAAGTGGCGTCTCCCCCTTCACGTAGACTAGCAAAGAGCTGACCCGCTGCCACCTCCACAAAAGAAGAGACAGTAAAGCCAGAAGCATATCACCTCTAGCATAGATGGGAAGTCCAGCACAAAACTCACAGCTGCCAAAGTCAAAATTGTCATTATAAAACCACAGTTCTCTGCCAACAGTGGTATTGTACAGCCACCAAATTCAGGAATTCTTGACCTCCAGGGTATTCTGTAGATACCCTGATCTTCTAATGGCTGTTGAATTTATTCCACTCTCAGCAAAATAATTAACTATTCAGTGAGCAGAGACTGGTACCTCTGTAGTCCTCACAACATCCACACATTATAAGGCGATCTTACAGACAAAATGACTTCTCACATACTCACTAGCCTGCACTATTCCCACCACTCTGTGAATAACTTTAAGACCTTTTGTAAAATGGCTCTTTCACTTTCTCCGCTTCCACTGAGAAATCTCAGAAATTGAACAATATCTGACTGTAAATCTTCCTCTCTACAAAATGTCTGAGATGTTTCACACTTTATTTTACTATGCATTGTTTCGCACGCACAGCTTCAGGCAACTATGCTGGACAGTAAAGAGAACAGTCTAAAGAACTGGATTTTATCTTCTTAGCTAATAGCATGAACATGACTTCTGACAGAAGGACAGAAATTACACAAACCCTGGATTTATTAACATGCTAGCTTTACACATAAGCTGTTCTACGGAACTAGTCATAGGTTGCAGAACAGTGGTTCTAACACGTACAGTTTTCTGATGTTCAATTGAAACCTAGTGTTTTACTACCTACCAGCAGACAGCCATCAGAATTTCACTTAGTATTTCCGATCGTATCAAACAAAAGCATCACGCTTTTACTACACCTGAGAGAAGATATATGAAATAAAACATGCCCATTTCTAAACAACAATTCCTTACAGATTACCAAGAAACACTGTTTGCTCTAGAGTCCCACATACTTTCACCACCAGATCAGCAAGAGTGTTTTGTTTGAGAAACACTAAGCACTGTCTGTACAATTAAGTTTTATCAGGTAGCAACATGTTGAAATGAATGGAGTGAAAACAATCATATGCTAGAACTTCCGTTTGCATTTAGGCAGGTAAGAATATTTCTTTTCTCTGTTTACTTGAAAACTGGAAATGCTGCATGTATGCCATTCCATTTTAACATATTTGGGAAGGCTGCTTTGTGCCTTTTCACACCACTGCTTCAAAACACCACAATAACACACACAATACGGGCAAATAAAAATAAAACACTATTAACAGGAGGCGTAGCTACCTATTTTTCAGTCTGCAGTTCTCTAGTTTTGTTAAGGATGAGCAGATTTTCAGTTGTGTGTGTGTGTATGACAGGCACTTGCAGGGAGTGAACTTTACACAGCATGACTTCATCACATGAGATTAGTCTGCCATTTTTCCTGTTTCTGTTCAGCAAACATGCACAGCAACCTAACCTTCAAAATGTATTAAACATTCCTGAATATGTTCTGGCTTCGCTTTAACTGATTATCTGCCATAAGAATATGCATGTTCTAGATGCCATCTGTGATCTGCAAAAGTCAAATTGTCAAACTGAGGCAGGAGCATCAGCTAATCTACGAATCATTTTAAGTTATGTGTCAAAAACTTTATAAATTAGAAGCTGGAATATTTTGTTATCTATTATGCAAAAAACAGTCATGGCCCATTTTGTTTCCGATTCTGAGCACCTGATTGACTAAAGAATCAAAAAAAAAAAAAAAGAAAATCATCAGAAGGCAGGGATGTTCTGTGTAGCATGGAGACTGAATGCCTTGTGTTTTCCAACCCACCTCCCATGTCGCTAGTGCTGGAGTTGATCCCTCAGTCCCATCCCCACGCGTGGCTTCTATATGAACTATAGAAACGAACTATTGAGGGACTCTAAACCCATCCCCACAAACGTTTGTATACGAACTATAGAAACGAACTATTGATGGAATACAGACCCAACCTCACACGTGGTTTCTATAGAAACGAACTACAGATGGACTATAGACCCATCCCCATGAACGTTTCTACTCGAACAGAAGCTCTGCCCTGCAGTTTCCCCCCCCTTTCTGTTCACCCTCCGGCCCATCGCGCTCGCCGCCTGTTCGCACACGCCAGCTCTGTGAGGGAACCAGGAGCGCCCTGAAACTCGACTCCCCCCCCTAGTTATTACACGCACCCAGGGAGAACGCCTCGTAGCAGGGATCGCGGCTCGGACAGAAGAACTCGGGGGGGAGGGGGGGAAGGAGGAGGAGAAGGAAGGGGAGACGAATTTCCCCTCAGCTGAGCGGCAGCGAAGGGGCCCGGAGCGCCCACCCCGGGCAGGCGGCAGGCCGGGCGCTGACCCCGCTCGCCTCCATTTTCCCCGGGAGCCCCGGCCCCCCCTCCCCCGCTCTTTCCCCCTCCGGGCGCACAGGCCTGAGGCGGGGCCGCCCCGCGCGGCCCAGGGCCGGAAGCGCCGCGCGGGCCGGGGACAGCGGCGATGGCGGCCGCCGTGACACCACCACCCCCACCCCACCACCCCCCGCTTCGTATCCCAGGCTCCCACCTCCTGGTTGAAGGCGTTCACGGCCTCCATGGCGGCGGCGGCGGCTGCGGCGGGCGGGGGAGGGAGGGAGGGAGGGAGCGGCGGGGCGGCTCGGTCCCGCTCAGGGCCCGCGCGCGGGCATGGCCGTTGGGCGGGCGCGCGCTCGGCTCTGCCCCCCCCCCCGCTCTCTCGCTCTCGCTCTGCGTCTCTCGCCCCGCTCGCTCGGCCCGCTGCGGCGTCTCGCTGGCAGGGCCCCGGCACAGACCGTCTCTCCCAGCGGGGATGGCGGAGCCCACGCCGCGCGCGGCACCCTGGGATAGCGCAGGCCTCCCGGCCCCGCGCCACCCACTAGAGAAGGAAGGAGGTGTGGGGGAAGGGAAGGAAGGAGACGGGAGGGAGCGCGCGCGCGAGCACCACGTGACGCGCGCGGGGTTGGGGGGGCGTTTTTTTTTTTTTTTTTTTACTCGCCGGGCCCGGTCGTGTGGGAGCCTGGCCCCGCCCCCGGGGGGGTGGAGCGAGAGGATCACGTGACACGGGACTGGGGTTAGCCACCGCCCCCGGGGAAGAGAGGGGAAGGGAGGGGAAGGGAAGAAGGAAGGGGAAGAAGGAAGGAAAGAGAAGAGGGGATGAGGAGGAAACGGGGAGGGAGGGAAGGGGGAAGGGAAGATAAGATAAGAGGGGATGGGGTGGGAAGGGGAAGGGAAGAGGGGAGGGAAGGGGAAGGGAAGAAGGAAGGGAAGAGGGGATGGGAACGGAAGGAGGGAGGGAAGAAGGAAGGGGAAGGGAGAGGGGGAAGGGAAGAGGGGATGGGGAAGGGAAGAGGGGATGGGGAGGGAAGGAAGGGGAAGGGAGAGGGGGAAGGGGAGAAAGAAGGGGAAGAAGGAAGGAAAGGGGAGAGGGGATGAGGAGGGAAGGGGGAGGGAGGGAATGAAGAAGGAAGGAAAGGGGAGAGGGGATGAGGAGGGAAGGGGGAGGGAGGGAATGAAGAAGGGAAGGAGGAAA
The DNA here is from genome assembly GCF_032191515.1 of Phaenicophaeus curvirostris. Classification (NCBI taxonomy): domain Eukaryota; kingdom Metazoa; phylum Chordata; class Aves; order Cuculiformes; family Cuculidae; genus Phaenicophaeus; species Phaenicophaeus curvirostris. The sequence continues at coordinate 111,743,743 of NC_091392.1, forward strand.
GAGAAGAGGAGATGGGGAAGGAAGGGGGAGGAAAGAAAGGACGGGGAGGGGGGAAGGAAGAGGCGAGTGGGGAGGGAAGGGGGGAAAAGAAGGGGGAGGGAGGGAAGGAGGAAAGAGAAGAGGAGATGGGGAAGGAAGGAAGGGGGAGGAAAGAAAGGATGGGGAGGGGGAAGGAAGAGGCAAGTGGGAAGGGAAGGAGGAAAGGGAGGGAAGGGGGGAAGAGAAGAGTGGATGGGGAGGGAAGGAAGGGAAAGGAAAGGAAGGTGAAATGGAAAGGAAGGGGAGGGGTAGGAAAGGAAGGGGAGGAGGGGGAGGAAGGAGAGGGAAGGGAAGAGGGAAGGAGGGGAAGCGGAACGGAATAAAGGAAGGAGAAGGGGAGGGAAGGAGGGAGGAATTGCAAGGAGGGAGGACAGGAGAGGGAGGGATGGAGGGTAGAGGGTGGGAGGAAAGGCAGGGAGAGAAGGGAGAGGAGGAGGCTAGGGGAGGTGTGTAGGGGGTGGGAGGAGAGGGTCTGAGGAAGGAAATGGGAGGAGGGAGGTTAGGGAAAGGTAGGGAAGGAGGGTAGGGGGTGGGAAGAGAGGAAGGGGAGGGAAGGAGTGTAGGGGGAGGGAGGGAAGGTAGGAAAGGAGGGAGGAAGGAAAGGAAGGAAGGAAGCCAGCTACCCCAGTGCAGCCCAGGGCTGGCTGTGGCAGCATGTTGGGGCTAGTAGCCTCTTCTCTTCAGCCGCTGTGTGAGCACAGAGGCCCTGTGGCTTGTTCACTCGGAGGAGGCTGCGGCTCCTGTGGTGGGGCTGGGGTGGCTCAGCTCCCTCTTGCCCTGGGGGTGGTTGTGGGGTAGGGTGCGCGGCTGGGCCAGGAGGCTGGGGCGAAAGAGGTACTCACTTCCATGGTCACATTTAAAAAACAATGTTTTCCTAACTCCCTATGATTGTGCCTCGCAGGTGATGCTGAGCACGTGTGAAACCCTGCTGTGACCAGGGTAAAGGGCCAGCACTGGAGCGGGTTTGATACCTGATGGTGTGGTTTGAGTTAAACTGGGATCGGTTTCTGACTAACTCAGTCTGACCTAAGTAACTTCATTCTCTGAAAGCTAACTGCATGTTTTTCAGATATTTCTCTCTAGAAGTGATAACATGGGATATTGCTATGCAGAAAGGCCAATATACTTATAAGTATATATACTTATATATATATACTTATAAGGCTTATACTTATTCCTATAGTAACCAAGGCTATCCTCAAGCTGGTGGAAAAGGGCCGCAGTCTCAAGGAGCGGCAGACAGGGCAGGTGACCCTAAACTGACCAAGAGAACATTCCATCCCACATACCGCATACACTGAGACATCATGAGGGTCTCGTCCTCTTCTGCGGTGACCAATGTCCAGTGAGGACCTTGTCTGTCTGGTTGGTCCTGATCCCAGATCTGTGTGTTCCTGAATCCAGTTCCTGAGCTCAGCTCTCCAGTGTCTGCTCCACAGTATTTGTGATGACATGTAGTCATCAAGGGGTGGGGACATGAAATCATGTATTTGTATATATTTTATTGGTTTCTAATTGTTTTCATTATTATTATTACTTCGTTAAAGCAGTAGCTTTAGTTTCCAACCTGCAAGTCTTTTTCTTCTCATTTTCCTTTCCCTGGGGAGTGGGAAGGGATTTGGGAGCCTAACTGCATGGTTTTATCTACCGAAATTAGCCAGATCTAGACTAAACCGTGACACCTAGCATGGCCAGTGCCATCACGCTGGAAGAAATCATGATGCGTGCTTTAATATAAAGTTAGAGCATTTTGAACTGGTAAAGAAAACAATAGACAACTGCATTTATTAGTGTGAACTAATGCTCATGAGAAAACTGCATGTGTGCTGCGAAGTGTGGTCTCGTGGAGATCTCAGCTGGCTGTAGACATCTGTTTAAAAGTACTTTTATCAAGTACATTGTCAAGTGTGATGTGTTGGTGTTGGTGTCAAGCCAGCAATGTGAGGTTTGCAGTGAATTGTATGATATTTTATGTTCAAAATTTCATTGTTTAAATCACAATTTCATTGTTTAATTCTAGTCCAGCACATCAGTAAGGGAGTAAATAGGATAAAGGGAGACTCGGACTGTTACAGAAATCTCACAGAAACTGTATTTGGCTTTACGTTCTGCTATTAAACTGTGCCTGGTGTTTGAGTTGTTAATCAAATACAGATTACTCTCATGAGTCTTTTCTCCTTGTCATCAATATATGACTGTCCAGCAATTAGTTCTCTATGAAAAGCAAATATTCTGAAATTCAAAGAAAGTTGACAGAGTAAGAAGAACTCTTGTTCTACACAAATTATGAAATGCATAAAGAAGAATTTGCGTGCAGTTATGTGACTGATATTCGCTATAAGTTTCAAAATAGGTTCTTGTAGCGAATGGAAAGCTCTTTCTGATGTCTATAGAAATTTCCATAGACTGGTCTTCTATCAGAAAGGAAAAAAAAAAATTCTAGCTTTCAGGGTTCTTTTTTTTTTAAAGAAGGCTGCCAAGCTGGGGGTGGGGGAAGAGGATAATATTGCCCATATTGTGCCAGTGTCTTTGCTTTTTGTGATTTTTTTCCCCACTTTCAGTATGATAAATTACTTTTTATGTATCTTTTACCTTTGTTCTTAGTCACGTCACTGTCCAAAATTTCACAAAAGGTAGCTTGTTCTGCCACCTGAAATATACGAACAGCAAAAGTAGGAGTATGTGGTAAAAAGTTGAAAAAATACAAAATATCTTTTTTCCAGTTCTTGCATCAGCTAGAAAGCTTTTTGAGAAGTAAGAATTATTTCTTTGAGGGCTCTTGGATTAGGGGAGAGAGAATGAGTGGGACTGAACTTCCTGCATTGGTGATTAATTTTCAGGTTTGAAACCTGGATGTTAAATGGTGACAGCTCTTTCTATAATGTTGAGTATCTGACATTATGTTCCTTTCAGTATACGCTTCATCATATACACTGCTAGTAGCTTATACAGAGTACAGAAAAAAAACGCTTCCTAGAACAAGAAATGCTGCCAGTGGTTCTGGAGATTCACATTAAATGTGGGAGTTCCTTTGCCTCTTAAAACTTTTAAAGTTTTTTATATTTTATATTTCCACTTCACAGGTGGTGACTACAGGTTCTAGAGTTGACACCTGAGTGCAAAATGCTTACGGTTTTCCTCATTGCTATTTATGGATTAGATGATGTTTTATTATGAATCATCTTTTTTCCTTTAATATCTGCTTTTGTCATCAGACTTTGTGCATAATTGGATTTTACGTAATCTGCAGGGTGGAAAAAATAATGCAGGTGTACCGCAAGTGTTTCAGGATTACCTAGAATAAGCACAGGTAGCTGCAGTGTGGTGGTGGGCACTGTGGTAGCTGTGTTAGTGCTTACCTTGGTGTGCTAGGCTCCATGCTTGTTCATCACCACACTGAAGTCTGTGTGGGTTGTTTCTGTGCTGTGATATGGTTCTGGTTCTGCCTGCAGTATAGACAAATCCTTAGGGTCGGCAGGATTACTCCTGGCAACTTTTGTTCATTGAGAGTTAATTTCTGATTCCTCAGGGGCTGAATGTTAGCATTTTGGAGGTGGGAAAGGGTGAAGCAGGTTAATTACTGCAGCTTTAGACTTGAGTTTGGGTTTTACTAGGCTGTGGCTTTGTTTAATCAAGATAACATGCTTAGTAATTCTGAAGTAAAATTTGCTGTTTCTTATATTGTATTACAAGTACCTTGAGAGAGAAAAGACGATCATATAATTACTTAAGGAAAAGCATGTTCTTTGCGTCATGCTTTGGTCAATTTTATGTTTGCAGGTACTTGAGCTCTCATCACACACAATATGGTGTACAATGCCTAGCATCGTGTTGTATGTTTACACAGTATGAAGGATGGTCCTTGCTTCAGAGACCGTACGGTGCAGTGAGGCTCATAGAGCTTTTAGTATCATTCTAATTGTTCATGTAATATATATTTTAAAATATTGCTCCATATTATTACATTTGTCTTAACAAATTTGACTTGTGTTGGCACATGGGCTGTTTGTTCAGCTCGCTTACTTTTTGTTTCTAACAGATGGGCAATAAATGGGCATACCAGTGTATGGAAGTTGCCATTGAGAACAAATTATGGTTACTTGATGTAATGATTCTTTTTGGTTTTGTACCAGCTGATGAAATACATGTGCAAGTCTTATTCAAGCTGGTTGAAATCTGAAATGTTTTTGAGTTCGCTACAGTCCTTGTCATTTTATACATAATGAAATACAAGTTTAACTGAATTTCGGTTAGCATAATAATTTAACGAGTTTTACATAATGATATGTCTGTCATTTTTTTCTTGCAATAGCATTAAATCTTGCTCTTTGAAGGTGTTAAGAATCCTAAATTTCGCTCAGTCTCCTACATCATTATTAGCATCATTATTGACAGTGATCATCCATTAAAATGTCGTATTCCCTATTCTTTGATTATCTTGTGTCTGTCTATCAGTGTTTCTCTGACTCATTCGATAAGGATTAGTTATCGCTTGCATGTTATCACTCTCTAATTTACTGGTGTAATTTAACTTATGAGGCAACTTTTTTCCCCCTAGAATTTCCTGGAATCTTGTGTTCTATAGAAAGCAAAGCTGATTTTCCATCAGTGTTCAATATGTTTTATATTCTTTATTAAAATAATATTGTGTATGTTTACTGTGATTTATAAATATTTGTAAAGAAATTGGCACTCTGGGTAGACCTACCTCACGTCATGGTGAGGGATTTATTATAATTCTATAAAAGGTGGCATCAAATACAGGCCATGCTAAAATCAGATCCTTGAAATCAGTAGGTCTTTGAGGGGAGAGGAGAGGGAATGTTTTGCCTGCCTGCTTTGTGGAGTGAATCAGTGTGGAGAAGCTTTGGGCAGAAATAGCTTTCAATTTGATTTTAAGTTCCACCTGAAGTATTCAGATATAGTTTAAGGTCCTGGATTGTAACCTAGAAAACCTTGTAAAGCTTAACAGCGGATCACCTTAGACATTGACTGTCTTCTTTTGCACTGTTGGAGTGATATGAGTGACCAAAGTAAAACAAGGTGATTCTGCAGGCAGCCCTCTGATGCCAGCAGCTGGGACTGGTGTTTGCACCGAAGACATTCTAGCTGTGGAACTTCCTCTTGTATTCTCAAGGAATACCAAAATTGGAGTCCGGTATAAAATACTTCTTTCTGATCAGGGAGTTACTGTCGAACTACTCATTCGAGTGGGAATTTATGGATTTTGTTTGTGTGAGCATTTAGATTTTTATGCTCTGACCTGATTTTACTTGGGTTTAGTGTTAACTAAGTAATGTTATTGACTTGGTTTTAGTGTTAGAAGAATACTTGTTGGGTTTTTTTCCAACTACTGATGAGCTGATACCTAAAGCTGCTGTTCATGGGTATCTAACTGCTGAGGGTATAGCTTGTCTATATCTGATGCTTAGTGTAACCATTTATTTAAATAAATTGTGGACGGGAAGAAGCCTCTGCTGTTAACAAAATATCTTGGATAACCATGGAAATGGGACTTGCCCACTACTGCCCTGCCTCCAGTGGATCTGGAATAGTACCCCAGTATTTACAGAGATTCCCCATTGTACTACAGGATAATAATAAGGAGCTCACTTTGCAATGTCTCTGTACAATTCCATATTAAGTGAATGGAGGTTTTGCGTTTGAAAGGTAGAATATTAACCTGGTAGAATACAAACTGCTAGTTAGGTTTTCTGTGCAATCTAGACTCGCTTTTGGCAGTAGACACATGAGAACAGACTTCCCACTTTGCTCCTCTGAGTTATATTGCCAGCCTCTTCTGGTCTGATGTGGAGGCTGGCGAGATTACAAGACCAGACAAGGTTTTATTGTAGGTGCAAGAGTGAAGATCAAAGTATGTCCGCAATTACTTCCTTCTCTGGTAATACTGTGGTACTGCTCTTCCTGCTGTCCATCAGAGGCGCAGAGAGTGCTGAGAGCCAACAGCCGTTAAATAAAGGCTGACTATTTATTTTGAAAAGTTCAGTGTTTAACTGTAGCTCAAGAGGTGATCTGGACGTAGGGAATTTAAGACACAGAGCAAGGAAACTTATAGAAATACATGCTATGTATGAGGGTTAATTGTCTAGTAGAATATGGGATTTACAAGAACCGTAATAGATGTGTTCATGTCATCACATAGAAATTAATTATTCAGTGCTTTAAAAAAACAGCATAATAGGAAGCAACTGTTTTGTTATTAATTAGGAATCACAAATGACATATTTTAGAAAATCTTTTGGAAAAAACAGCACCTACAATTCTAAGGCAGCCACCATTGTTAGGCTGAGTTAATATCCAGGTGTGTGGGTAAGCCAATAGCAATAGAAATGTTAGAAATGAGAAACTGTTCACCACTTGTACAACCCCTGTCTCTTCCTGGTAACTTTGTGGTCCTAATTCTTTATCCCCTTTCTTGTTAGGTATTTTAAAACAAAGTATTGTGTTTAATTTTTGAATTTGTGATTTGACTTCAGAGGGGTTTTCCCACCCCTCAACTATGAGTGAGGAGAGAAGAAGCAGAAAAACCTTTTGTGTCCAATTGGATAGGAATTATGTTCCTTGATTTTTGTATTTGCTTGTTTATTTAGGAGAAGAAAAATCAGGTTACACAGTCAAGAAAAGCAGAAAATGCTGCATTTATGAAACCAGCTTTCAGCTTGCTGTGTTTCTTGTAAGTAAGACCTGGGAATGTTCACTTCTTCTCATGCTGGTGTCTATATTTCAGAATCAGTTCTAAATAGGATCAAACCCTGATGTGCTTATTTAAGTTCTGTGCTTTGAAAATTCACTGATCTAAAACTTCCACAGGTTTAAGTGGCTTTCAGTGATAATGTTATTTCAGGCCTCAGTTCCTTTACTCTGTGCTTGACCTCCTACTGGTATCAATAGGTTGGAAGCATTGGGGACTTTGTCCTTCATGATTATCACAAAACCCATCAAGTTTACTTTAGGTCTCAAAAGAGTTTCTGCCAAACATCTTCCACACAAACAATAAATTGCTCCCTACGATTCCTTTTATCCTCTCTCCTTCCCTCCCCATATTACTTAGGGCAAAAGGGATTGTGAATTTTAAAGTGTTATTTATTTGTGTGTAATCTGTTTGCATTGGGTGGTATAATCCTTGTGTGTAGTAACCCATTCTACTGAACCTGTGTTAAAGTGCCTTATTTCATATTGTCTATGTCATGCGTTCAAAAAAAAAATTCAAACACATTTGGTCCTTTTTTTCCTCTCCTGTAATGAGTGAGACTTAAAAATCACCAAGAACAGTAGACATGTATCTTGTAATTATTTGCTTTCTAGCTTTTGAAAGCTGACTTTTTTGGTGTTTCTTCCTCATACTCATGAGAAAGTTAGGTATTTTTTCTTTAACATCAAGATATTCATATAGTCATGTAGCTGCTACTTCAGAAGATGGGATTTTAAGGCAGCTAAGTGTTATGTTATACAGTAAAATTCCAGGTACTGGTAGTAAAATTTGACTGAAGTACTTAAACTAAGTGGGACTATGTAACTAATTAACTCTTAAACATTATTTTTTTGCAATATACTGGTAAAAATTTCAAATGAGATGATACTTGAGGGAGGAGAAATAAATCCTGTGCAAGAGACAACAATTCTTGCTTAAGTTTATAAGATGTGGCAATAGGTAGGTGTGTCAGTTGTCATGGAAGATGCATGGACAGATTGCTGAGATGCGCTTGATTGAGGTGCATGTTTTCAGTAGGGTTCTGTGGTGCTGCTGTGGGCCAACAGCACAGTACAGGGGCGACAGATGTCAGGTTCTCTGAAACTCTACTGAAATGCCCTAAAAGGGATTTGAACACTTTTGCTTGGTATCGTTGAGAAGTACCACTGGCACAACCCTTGTTTGCGGCATCTAGTTAGCTTCTCAGGTTTCAGCATGTGTATCTTGGGAACACAGAACAAGGAGGACTTTGTGGGCAACTGATTGCAGCTGCTTCCAGCTAAGGCAAATGACGTTACCTGATTAAAACACACGTAAAAGCAGAGCTGCGTGTCTGTCCTTCCCCACTCTACCTACATCAGAAAGATGTTCACAAATGTGGAAGCTGTGAAGCTTAGCAAGAAACTTTTACCCCCTAGATGAAATGTATTCATATTAAATCTGTATGCACTTGTTCTTTGTCCTCTACTGACTCCAGAGCAGAGAATTCTTCGCAGGCTTTACTTCTTTACACAGGCTTAAGAGTTTTACCACTTATCTTTACAGTCCCTGTTGTGGCCAGAAGATGGCACTTATGTACGCACTAAGAAGGGGTGAATGAAGCTAATGTAATTCATCCTTCGCTGAAATTGTTTTTTCAATGGTAGTGCATATCTTGGGCAAATAATAACTCGCAGGATAAAAGATCACTTTGATCTTGTAGCACATGAGGGGCACAGATTCGAGAACAAAGTCCTGGAACTTGTTACTCCACGTAGAAACTCTTTATTTCCTTATTCAGTAATAAGGATATGATTTGCCCCTGAATTTGGAAGGCAACCATCAAACAAAACTCTTTGTATGTTGTTGCTTTTTTTATGAGGATAATACTATAAGAACAGTTTCTAGTGCTTTTTTCAATTGCAGCTGAGATTTTGTGTTGCACAATAAGCCCTTGTCTGAAGTTTCCCCCTGGAACAGCTTTATTGCCTAGGTTTTTTGTACTTCTGCTTGCCCTTCTTCCTCAAATCGGTGTATTTTTATTCTTCATGGAGACTGAATTGCACTCTTCTCCAGTATAACTAACTTTCCATACCACTTTGTGATAAGCCATCTGAATGTGAACCCTTTCATCCCTGTAGAACTTTGTCAAACATCAGGGATATTGCTCTTAACTATTCTTCTTAAAACAATATAGCTGTTCTGTGTAGCCACGTTTAAAGGAATGGAGCACTGAACTTGCACACAAGAGATTGCAGGGGGAGAATATAGAGTGGCTGCAATTCCTCCAGGCAGTTTCCCAAGGCTGTCAGCGTATTTTTGTGCAGAAGATGGGGCCCATTGAAATCGGAGCAGAAACTAGAGTGGTTTGGCCCGCTGTGCATGGGTAGTGCTGCCTAAAGTCCCTGGATTCATGCCTGTGGTGCTCTCGCAGAGTCAGGATCCAGCCTCTATAGCTCAGCTCTTCGAATAAACCTTTTATCAAGATCCGCCAGGGGATTGATGCATCCCAGTTCATCACACCAACAGCCACAGTTACTGACCCCTCGTGACCTCCTGTCCCTTTCACCTGCCTTGCCCACAGTCTGCTTCCCACTACTATTTTATTTATCACTGATTTGTTGTTGGGATTTACTTCCAGACCTTTTGCTTTCTATAGAAGCAGTAAGCATTATAGTGGAGAAAGCCAGCCTGCATCCAAAGTTCCTCAGGCTGTGAATCCTATTTCAGTCAGAAAACTTAACAGTGAGAATAAGTTGAAAGCATTTCATTTGCATTTTCATCAGACGTCTCTTGGTAAGAAAATCATCATACACGCACACGTACATGTACATACATATTGCACCACAGCCACTAACAACCACATTACTTTCTGCATTGCATGCAGAAGGATTCTTGCAAAGAGGAGGGTTTGTCCCCTGGCTCTGCTGGTGTGAGTTTTTTTTTGTGATTCAAGACCAAATTAAGTAAAATAAAACCCCAGTCCAATCTTTGAAGATCTGCATTCAAGTGCTAAGCCCTTAAGCAATCCAAAGGGCTCCTGGGCCTTGTGAAGCCTGAAAACTGCAATCAACAGGAAAACAGTTGGAAAATACCTCTGGTGTCAATTGTATTTCAACATCAAATACTTGACCACTGGCAGGAGATTAAAGACTATGAGCTGTGAAAGGAGGAAGGACTGCAAGGAGCTCTAGGGGTGGGCTGGCTAGTAGCATCCAAACCAGCCATGGGGAGGCTGTGGTCTAAGTGCTGGATTCCTGGCTCGCCAGTGGTCCAGAACAGGGTCTTGGCTGGAATGAGGCACAGTTGTTATCCAGACTGCATGCTTTCATTTATTTTTCTTGTGTGGAAACCAAGTCTCAGTAGTTCTTTGACTGGATGGCTGAGGTGCTTGGCAGTGAGATGTAAACCTGCTGCTGCTGTTTTGCGCTGTCCGACTGCACGGGTTATAGGCTTCAAGCAGCTTTTGGCAGTGTGAGTGTATCTGCTACTAAATGCACGTGTAATACCGTGCCTTCTTTGACTATGAACTATTAGCTCAACTGTTAAATGCTTCATTTGCAAAATTCACTGCTTTTCTTTTTTGGCAAAGTAGAGATACAGTCATTTCAAATATAAGTAGTTAGCAAAACAGACCCGGCCGAAATAAATGTTACTCTGCATGTGTGAATCTTCCCCTACATAAAGAGAGAAAACAAGTTGTACTAAGGGTACGTTGTTTCATGTGCTGCTCTAAAAACATGGAGTACTATGAAGAGAGGGGTGTTGTAAGAGCCCAGATTGCATATAACTGAGATCTGGACATAAAGGTACTGTGGGAGCTGCGAGACCTGGCTTCTTTTTGAAACCATCCTGTGGCAACTTTGTGTTGCTGCACAGCCGCTTGGCCGCAGCATCCCTTCTGTAAGATGTGAGTGATGGTGCCTCTCAGGAGAAATCGGTGTTCTTTGATGTCCCATGTAGGTTAGCATTTACAAAGCAAGCAGGAGGCATGAAACATCAATGCATATCAGTTTGCATTTGACTTTGCTTAGTGTTTTGTGAGTTATGTTTACATTTCATTGGGTGGAGGAAAGCAGTTTCTGAACCCATTAACTGAAATTAAGACTATCAAAATAGCAGTGTACCACTAAGGTGAATTTTTCAGTTAGTTATATAGCTTCCTACAAAATGTGTAGGTTGTTTTAACTTAAACACACAAAAAAATCCCGTTGTGCACATGTGAAATTGGCAGTCGCTCATGCAGGGTGCTTGTCAATCAGGTGTGCAGATGGAAGCCCCTTGTTTTTCTGCAGAAAACAGGTAAACTGTTTGATGTCAGCATAAATTCCTTCCAGTGTGTCACATAACACACCTAGGTGTCCTGTCACCATGGCTGAGGGGGAAATTTAACCTGTGTACTTTGCTGAGATGGCCAGAAGGTTCTAGTTAGGAAGGTGGTTTGTTGGTCACTGAAGCTCCTAAAATAATTGAAGAGCATCCTACTAAGAATGTAGGGTGATCCTTGGTTACTTTGTGGAGGTACTACAGGGAGCCATCTGAGTCTAAGTGGTAGCACATTAAGCTCTCAAGCATGGTCATGCCTGCAGGGTGAAACTCTGGAGGATGCCCTTAAGCTGCGCTTGCTGTTCACAGGGATGGCAAACTTTACTTTTGAGGGCAGTGTCAAATCTCTTGTCAAAAAGAAGCAGAGACTTAGAAAAGCAAAAATATCTCCCAAAGCCATGAAAGCACTCAGAAGACTCTGTCCCACAGAAGTCCACAGGAACTAAGTAGTCAAATAATGTCTAATGTCTGTTGCTAGTGTCTTCATGCAGGGAGGCAAGATGGGGCATCCAGGGAAGAGACACTCATTAGATGTCCCAGTGCCACCCACCTGCTATTATCACCTACAGCTCTGTACACAGCGTGGAAGTGCAGCTGCAAAGTCCCTCCATTGCCCTCCTAGAATGATAGAAATACTTATGTTGGAAAAGACCTTTAGGATCATCAAGTTCAACCATAAACCTAACACAGCCAAATCCACTGCTAAACCATGCCCCTAAGTGCCACTTCTACATATCTTTTAAATGCCTCCAGGAGTGGTGACTCAACCACTTCCCTGGGCAGCCTATTCCAACGGTTGACAACCCTTTCAGTGAATAAATTTTTCAGAATATCTAGTCTAAAACCTCCCCTGGTGCAACTTGAGGCTGTTTCCTCTCATCCTGTCACTTGTTGTTTGTGAGAAGAAACCAACACCCAGCTCACTACACCCTCCTTTCAGGCAGTTGTGAGAAGTGATGAGCTCTCCCCCCAGCCTCCTTTTCTCCAGGCTAAACAACCTCAGTTCCCTCAGCTGCTCCCCGTGACACTTGTTCTCCAGCCCTTTCCCCAACTCTGTTCCCTTCTCTGGATGTGCTCCAGCCCCTCAATGTCCTTCTCTTACTGATGGGCCCCAAACTGAACACAGGATTTAAGGTGTGGCCTCACCAGTGCTGAGCACAGGGGCACCATCCCTGCCCTGGTCCTGCTGGCCATGCTCTTTCTGATACAAGCCAGGATGCCATTGGCCTTCTTGGCCACCTGGGCACACTGTGGGTTCATGTTCAGCTGGCTGTAGACCAATACTCCCAGGTCCTTTTCCACTGGGCAGCTTTTTAGCAGCTCTTCCCCAAGCCTGTAGCATTGCATGGGGTCATTGTGGCCCAAGTGCAGGACCTAGGACTTGGTGTTGTTGAATCTCATACAGTTGACCTGGTCCCACGGATCCAGCCTGCCCAGATCCCTCTGTAGAGCCTTCCTTCCCTCAAGCAGATCAACGTTCCCACCTAACTTGGTGTTGCCTGCAAACTTACTGAGGGTACATGCGATTCTTTCATCCAGATCATTGATAAAGATACTAAATAGAATCGGCTCCAAAACTGAGCCCCGGGGAACACTTCTTGTGACTCCTGGCTGGGTGCAACCCGACTCATCCCATGGTTATGATTGCATGTGGTATTTAGAGCCAAACCTCCCCACATCTCATGGAAATGAAAGTCATTAGAGTTTTTCAGGATTTTCATTTTTAATTTCCTCATTACGACAGCAACGTTTCACTGTTATGCTGTTCTTCTGCAGACTCATTATATATTTCTACTCTCTTGCTGTCTGAGATGCTGCCGTGGCTCTCTCTGCTCTGGCAATATTTGGGCTTCTGCACTTGCTCTGCTGTTGCTATGCGACCAACCACCAACAGCAATTTGCATGACCTTTTCTTCGGGTGATATTAACATGAAGGAAATTAGTGCCAGCTATAGTTGGTGATGTGACTATTTGCAACCAGCCTTCTCCTTGCCCATCTCCTGCCTCTGATATTGCTTGAAGTGAGTTACTGTATGGTGTTTGGTATTAAGTAATGTGTAAGAAGTGAATATTGACAGAGTCATAGAATAGTTTGGGTTGGAAGAGACCTTAAAGATCACCCAGTTCGAGCCCCCCTGCCATGGGCAGGGACACCTCCCACTAGATCAGGCTGCCCAAGGCCCCATCCAACCTGGCCTTGGACACCTCCAGGGATGGGGTAGCCACATGAAGACAGGACGTAATTGCCACAAGGTTGTCTTCACTTACTGAAAATATGAAAATGCTCGAGGACAGAAAATAACAGCATGGACAAAGATTTGTGTGATGAGCCTTTATATGCAACAAGAGGGAATGGCCTCAAGCTTTGCCAGGGGAGGTTCAGGCTGGACATCAGAAAAAAATTTTTCAGAGAATGCCTCATTGGGCACTGGCAGAGGCTGCCCAGGGAGGTGGTTGAGTCACCTTCCCTGGAGGTGTTTAAAAGATGAGTGGATGAGGTGCTGAGGGGCATGGCTTAGTGGTTGATAGGAATGGTTGGACTCGATGATCTGGTGGGTCTTTTCCAACCTAGTGATTCTGTGATTCTGTTAGAAGGCCACATCAGAAAAAATCTTTGGGACAGTAGATGGGTGAGTCAAACAGTTGTGAAATCTAAGTGTGGTTTTATGGTGTGTAAGGCAACCTTTCTAGGAATGGTTGGACTCGATGATCTGGTGGGTCTTTTCCAACCTGGTGATTCTATGATTCTATGAAAGGATAAACTCTCTGGCCGTCCTTTTGGTGGCAGCACAGTCCCCAGTGTGGATTTTCAAAGGCAGTTGATTCCTATTGTCAATGGCAATTTTGTACCTGATGGCTGTACCTGCCTTTGAAAAGTGTCTTTCATAGCAGAGGGACTTTTTGTTTGCTTTTCCTGTTTTGTTTTGTTTTGCTTTTTTTCCCCCCCCAAATCAGAACAGCATTGTTGGAAAGCAGTGGTTGGCACTGTAGTGACAGGCACCCCTGGGTACCCCATGGACCAGCTACCTTCCCTCTCCAGCATCTCCTTGAGCAAAGCATTTTGGCTGGCATTTCCAGGTGGTCTCTGGCTTGTGGCATCATTTTTCAGGCCATTCTCAATATCGTTTGTACTTCTAGAGGTGCCATTTGTACTCTGGAATAAAACTAAGGGGTTTTGGTAAGGAGCATTCTTATTGTATTAACTGAAAGGAATTATTTATTTGAGATCGGTGCACTGTTTCCTGTTGACATACCGTGTAAATAGAGCACAATATATGAAACATCCTAAAGTTAAAACAGAATAAATGGATAACTCTATATTTTAATTTTAATCTGTTTGCAAGGTCTGTAATGATAAGTTAGCTGCACCCACGGTGCCTTCATTAACATGATACTTCTACTGCACCTATGTATGCATGCATTTAATTTGCCTAATGTTTACATGCCTGGGAATTTTTGTGATGAGAAACCTGCATTGTGAAGACAGTTTCCAATATATTCATTACCTTATTCTGTTTTCTTGTAATTAATCTATATCCACAAATATGAGATATGTTGTAAACAAGTAAGTTTATAGTGGATTCTAGGAAAAACATCTTGTTGTAAGCATACAGGCATAGTTGGAAACATTAGTGTTGAATACATGTCATTCTAGATAAGTTTTTTATTTAGATATTTTATTCAAATGTAATGACTGGAACATACTTCAGAAACAGTTATTTCTGATGTGTTGGAAAGATTCTTAGAACTCTCCTATATTTTTGATATTCCACTCTTTGGAAATCAGCCAACTGGAAATGAGATACATTTAGCATGGACTGTGAAGATGTGTATATTATGCTTTGAAAGACCTTGAAGTTTGTTAACATTTTGTTTAGAATACAAAGAAAATGAAGCTCATATAATAGTGCTTTTTGTACACATTTTTGTGTTTTGGGGAAATAAGGGTTTAATTTGGTCACAGGATGACATCTACATATGTCATTGATGATTAGCTAACTGTGTAAAACCTTGGCTATTGAGAGACCAAACCTTGAAACTCCTCAAGCTTACATGCACACACATACACACAAACATATATATACACGCACTGACTTATATATAAAAATCATGCTGTTATTTCACTAGAGTTACTTCTAAAAATAAACTTTTGTAAGAATTGACTACTTTTGAAATTATGCTTTAAATCATAGAATCAAGAATGTGTGGGGTTGGAAGAGATCTTAAAGATCCCTCAGTTCCACCCCTCCTGCCATGGGCAGGGACACCTCCCACTGCATTAGGCTGCCCAAGGCCCCATCCAACCTGGCCTTGAACACCCCCAGGGATGGGGCAGCCACAGCTTCCCTGGGCAACCTGGGCCAGTGCCTCACCACCCTCATCATGAAGAATTTCTTCCTAATGTCTACTCTAAATCTTCCCCCCCTCCAATTCCAGCTCCGATAAATATATTTGTGTATGGCTTTGCTCCTCCTAAAACTACTTTTTCTCTTTGTTTCAAGATAAGGATATGGTTTTTTATCTGTCTTATTTCTTATCCTAGATTTTTGTATTTTAGGGGACAGAATAAAGGATCACTTATAACTGTAAGTGATTCAGAATGCTGCAGTGTACTTAATTACAAGGTACTTCATTATAATCTTCTTGCTACATAATCTTTACTGTCAGTCAGTTGATTGTTTTTTCATACCCACTTTGACTGTCTGGAACAGTAAAATACTTTGTTATTTATGTGAGGAGCTTGCCAGGATTATTGGCATCAGAAGCAAACTGATGATGAGAAGTATGACTGGACACATACCACACTCACCGCTCCATCTTTGGTCCTCCAGGAGCCAGCAAGCAGCTGCCAGTGCCCTGGGTCCTGCAATGAAACATTCCTGCAGAATCAAGTTCGTGACTGATGGTTCATGCCAGAGCAGCAATTTTAAGCCCTGATAGCCTCCATCCTGAAGGGTTAAGAATCTCACACAATACAATGCATGTGGGGGAACGGTCTGCCTTGGAGAAATAGAATGTGTCTTATGTTATACGGAGCCATCCACAGTTTTCTTTTTGTAAAGCATTTACCTCTTCGCTCAGCTAGGACTTTGCATGGTCTGGTGGCTTGTTTTGCAGAAGTCACTGCATCTAAGGATTTCTGAAACTTCAGTTACTTCACAAAGAGGGTGAGCAGCCAATTTGTCCCTTCTGATGCCATATGAAAACTATACCGTTAAAGAGAAGAAGGGCACAAGGTCATCACAGGTTAGATCTCTTATTTTCCATAAATGAGATAGATACCCCTAACTGAAAGGTAGATGAAGCAATTAACCCATTGTCACTTTTCTAATATTTTGTGCCAAATTCTCCATGCACTCAGGAGCTCAGCACCTTTGTAATGAGTAAACCAAGAATTTCTGTATTTTGACCTAATCACTAGATTTTTAAATATATCCCTGAATTCATCACATCACAAACACAACTATAAGATCTCCTCAGAGCCTTCTCTTCTCCAGGCTGAACAAGCCCAACTCTCTCAGCCTGTCCTCGTATGGGAGGGGCTCCAGCCCTCTGATCATCTTTGTAGCCCTCCTCTGGACCCGTTCCAACAGCTCCATATCCTTCTTGTGTTAAGGATTCCAGAACTGGACACAATACTCCAGATGAGGTCTCACAAGAGAGGAACAGAGGGGCAGAATCACCTCCAGTTTGTCCTCTCCCTTTGTTTTCCTTAATGACAAGCTTGTGACTAGTCCTTCACTCATCTTCCACATTAAGTGAAGCTGGGTTTGTCAGGAGATAAAATATTTTCTTAGATGAATGGATATAGCTCAAAAAAACCTCCAGACAAGCTACTGACAGCTGATCAGACAATATCAGTTTATAGAATAAAACAGGGTGTCTCTCCCTATAAATTACGCTTTGCTTCACCTTTCCACTCTCTGTGTTCCAACAACCTAACTTCCAGTTTTGATGTGAAAACTTTCTCTCTATTCTCCCTGGAGAACTGGATTAATTATAAAAGAATAATTCCAGCTTATGATTTGTAATGCCAGATGGGCTACTGCGATGCTGTAGCCCGCCTTCCTGTTTGACATACAATATCAGGCTTCTTCCTGTTTGAAATACAATGTCTTTTAGAAAAACATCTGATTTTGATTTAAACAATTCCAAAGAAGGAGACTGCCATAATGCCTTGCTGGGTTGCTGTGGTGGTTAATGACCCACAGTGTTAAAAATGTGTCTTATTTTATAGCTTGAATTTGTCTAGAATAAGTTCTCAAGCACTGGATCCCATTATAGCATTGTCTGTGAACGTGTGTTCATACGGAGACATACAGACTATAAGCAATCAACCCCTCCCTTTGCTAGGCTTACAAGGACCAAGTTCTTCCAATTTAAAGTGAATTATCCAGGTCTTTCTTCCCTCTCACAGCTCTTTTCTGAATTTTCTTCAGTTTACTGACTTACTCCTTGAATTGTGGAGAGCAGAACCAGATACGATTTTCTAGATGGAGTTAAAGGACTGCAGAATACTCTAAAATTTGCAGCTTTTTACTTCATTCCTTCTTGTTTTTCCATTGCGCGTGTATTGATGGGCCATGTTTTAAACGGACTAAGATGTTATTTTTAACAGACAGAAACGCCCACCTAGTGCCTCAGTCACATTACCTCTTTTGGCCATTCAATTTAAGAGCAGACAGGGAGTATTAGGCTCTGAAAATGATACCAAAGCCAAAATTTTCCTGAGTAGTTCCCCTTCCCTGCCAAATCTTTCACGATATTTAGTGTTCATCAGCCAGGTGGATAAATCAGCGCTGATTCAATGGAGAAAGTATGTGTTTACTATAGAAACAGGTGCAAAAATGAATAACCTGCTTGGTTTTGTAATAATCAACCTAACATCCTGACACATTTATCCATGTCTTTGAGTGACGCTGTAATCATGTAAATACAGAAACCCAGAACTGTTCTTTTAATCTGTATGTTTTTTTCTCAGTTTCTCTAGGAAGTCTACCAGTAAAAAATGTTAAAGCTTTATTTGGACCCAGCAGGAACTGGTTTCCAGTTTTCCATTGGATGTGTGGTCTGGACCCTCTTTGCGGAGAATCTGTAAATAGCAGTTTCTACGCCCAAAATGGATTTGGTCATTCCATCATGTTTAGGGCCTAATTTTTAAAACTTCCTCACTTGGACTAGTCTGGTTTTGTTAAACGGGAATGTTCATTTGAGCATGGATTACCTGTGTAAACAAATGTTTGAGAAATCACACATGCTTAGGGCTAGACTAAACGACCTATAGAACACTAACCTAAAAAAGCCGGAAACCAGAAGAGAAAGACAAAATGAGCTAAGTCTTATTTTCAAGCCAGCTTCATGGTTTTTGAAGGCACGAGTAATGATTTCTAGATGCTTGGATTAGCATTATTGAATGAGGGCCCTCTTAGCTCTGACTTTGCAGGTGAGCTGGCTGAGGAATCAGATAAGATTGCAAAACCCAGCCCTGCTGATGGTGCTAAGAGGCTAGTTTTAGTCTGCAGCTTCAGGATCTTCATATGGAGACAAAACCAGAGCCAAAAAAAATCTCCTCTCCAAAGCAGTTGTCTCAGTGCACATGAAGTTCAGGAGTTCAGGACTGCAGCAGGAGTGCCCAGGATTATGAAGATGGTTTGGACATCCCCTGTCTGATGGCGGAATCAGCTGCCCATCTTTAAGAGGTTTGAAAAGACACATGTAGTGGTGGTGCCAGATCTCAGGCTTCTCAGGTACTTTACCCGGATCCAAGAGTTGTGGCAGGGAAGTGCTGCACAGTGCCAGCTGCTGAGCACCATGTCCTGCTGAACCGCTGCAGCTACAGCTGCCAGGCACGCCGCTGTTGAGGAAACTGCTCTTTTTTCTGCTCAATTTGGTAGTCTGCCAGCCGCTTGCACAGTCTGGGCAACTTTCCTGCTGTTAACACCGGCCAATTCCGATCCTCTCTCTGCCTAAGCATTTGAAGCAAATCCTCCCCTTGCATCACTGGGACCAGAGAGGTTGCAGCAGCAGATGAAGTGGGAGTGAGAAACCCGTCTCTGTACTAAGGACACCAGTGAGAGAAAGGGCAACAAAATCTTTGGGAAAATATTATTTCACCAAGTTGTTGTATTTTTAAAATTTTTTTTGAGGGGCAAATTGGAGACATGGGCAAATGCTCTAAACAACTGGTAGTCCTAGAGCTCCTGCTCTTGTGTTCTTTGCCTGAATGAACCTTATAGGGGACTTGGGCTTATTGCTAATGCTTCTGAGACTGAAGAATAAGCAAGCAAGAAAAAATAACCAGGAGAGAAACAGGGAAAACATCTCATTGAGCATATAGTGAACGTCATTCACATAGGCTGGTTTTGGCCAAGTTCCTCTTGAGGGAGTTGGGGGTGGCTTCTGGAGGAGCTGCTGCTTTGCTGCCACGGCGTGGCAGTCGCAGACTCCCAAGCCAGGAGAGGGGATTTGAGGGTGATGTCTGCAGAAAGGGAACCATGAAACATCAAGAGATATGGCTGTGGACTGAAAGCATGGGTGGGATACAAATGAGCTTTGGAAGGAAGGCTTTGTACAGTGCATCCCTGAGCTTTTGGAAGGAAAACAAAAACAATAGGGTTGACCAAATAAAAAATTAATTCATACTGCAGGAAACTTTCAAGGAATTCTTGAAATAATTACACAACAATATGGTGCATTAGTCACGCTATCAAGAGAGAAATTCCTTATGAAATACACAGTCCCTGCATGCTCTGTTTGTTTCTAGGCATTGGTTCCTGCATCAATTCTAATGAACGCCAGTTTGGACCAGAGAGACAGCGTAGCTTGGACTGTGGCTGCTTGAGGAATTTCCTCTTCTCCTCCTTTAAGCGCTATCTTGACAGCTGAGACCAGCCAGAGTGTTTTTGCTGACACACCCTGAATTTGAACATCTGGAGAGTGTAAGCTCTGCTTTCTTTGTGAAACATCCTCAGCTCAGGAATTTACTTCTCCCAGTGGCCAAGCAGAGCCGTCGTCCATTGACCTTCAGGGCACAATCTGTTTTCTCAAATTTTTGCCTGAGGGTCTGGCAGGGAGGCTCACAGTTAACGTGTCCTGTGGGAATGTGTGCAGATGAACAGTGGCCAGCTTGGGATGTATCTGTTTTTTTCAACAATGTATATATATCCAGACTTTTACAGGGAAATAGAACAAAATGGTGATACCTTACAGGCATTTTACCATAAATAAACGTACTGAAATAAGTAAAGCCCTCAGATTTTTGTAACACTGCTATGAGGGATCTTCATGTTTGAATGAGAAAGGGATCCCTCCCCAAAGGAGGATTTCCCCATTCTTGATCCTGCAAAGAAAGCATCTCACAAGTACCTCCATGACAATAGAGTGGCACATATTATATGGTCAGGATTAAACCAACACTGAGCCATTAAACAGAAGACCATGTGACAGAAAGTCCTTATTAACGCTGAAAGAATTTGAAGGTAGAAAAGAAACACGTTTCTTTCCTCTGTTTGGGTTTTTTTGGTTTATATTTTTTTCTCAGTTTAGTCCAGCTAGTCTTTCTTTCAACCAGGCAGAAGAAAAAACCTGCAAGCCTGGGATCAAGCTGAGATACCTGTTGATTGAAATATCTATGGACTAAACAGACAATAGAAAACAGGTACGCATCAACTTACGGAGGCTTCTGCCATAGATATAAAGCATGGTGGGAATCAGAAGACGTCAAAAACCTGTTAGAAGGTACCTTAGATCACAAAGACCTCATACTATGTTCCAACCAAACAGCTCCGAGTCTGCATAATCATCTGTTTCCACTTGAAATCGGATGTGTTCCTCCAAGTCACCCCTCCATTCACTGATGCTCAGCACAGCTGCCTGTTTCCTGTGCGGCAGCATCACATCCTTCCTTACGTTATTTCTGCTTCCACTGCTCATCCTCTACACCTGCTTCAGTCTTTCCGTGTTTGCAGAGCTCTAGAAGCAAGGATGAAAAGCTACATCTTTGCCTCTTTACTTGCATGATCTGTCCTTTTAAAACACGAAACCTATAAATAAAGAAACTGGGAATTCATCCCACACTTATTTTCACAATTACAGAACAAGGTGTGCCCCTTTCTTTTTGCAAGTTAAGAATAGACTCACATAGGTTTTTATACTAATTGTGAATCGATAGAGATTTCAGAGACTGAGTCCCATCTAGGTAAAACCACACAATCAGTATTCATAATTTGAATTGTAATTAATTTATTATTAATCTAATATCACTCCAGAAATGTTTCAGGGCTATGCCAGGTCCTGAAAGTATTCACCTGTAAAAAATTTTGCACTTCATAGTGCAAAAAACCCACAAAGTGGGTTTCCCAACTCTGAATTTTTGATGTGGTTTCAATAGTTAGGAAAGTTGCATCCAGAAACATGACTGCAGTGAGTTAACCACAATCTGCAAATGAGATTTGCAATAATCATGCAGCAAGTCTATCCACATACAAAAGAAGACACTTGGAAAATTAATGTTTCCAGTTGCAAAACACCAAGATGAAATTTCATAGCTTATTACAGTTCTGCATTCATTTCAAGATTTTTAATTGGATTAAATGCATAAGGGTTCCCAAATTCTAATTAATGTTAAACATATTAATAAGACTCGTATTTGTAGCAGTTTTATGATGGGATTTGTGTGCAACAGTCAGAATGATGGCTGGCTGGACTTTTTTATTGTTTTTGCCTGCCATACTATGCAATGGGAAACATGTATCATTCCTCTTATGCTTTTTTGTAGCTGAAGCGTTCCACAAATCAACAGGCTACGTATCTCATATATTATGAGCCTATAGGAACCTCATTACTGACAGTATGGCCAGGAGTTGTTAGTCTGCATCTATTAAGAATGGAGGAAGTCTGAGCCGAAGTGGAGATGTGTGGAGCTGCTGATAACCTCAGATCCTACTCCTAAGTAATCGCCCACCCATAGCCCATAGGTATAGAGTATGTATCTGCAATAGTTTTGTGATAATAGACACTTTTACCACTCTGCTTTCCAACAATTCATTCAGTCATCAAAAATTCTTTCAGGCTAAAGCCAGACATAAAAGTCTTAGTTCAGGTACGAATCGCTGGTTTGTTCACATTTTAGCATAGACATAAACAAGGTGTTTGAAACATTTCTTGCAATAAAGCATTTAAATAGCTGACTTTCTTAGACTGAAAAAACAACAGTTACTGAAGATGCAAGCACACAACAGGTATGGGTTGATGGTGCTCTGCCTGCAGCAACAACGGGAAAACTACCAGTCTTGTGTTATACTCTGTGATCCTGGGATATTTCCTGACTTATTACCAAGAAAAGGGAGAAGAATAAGGAGGTTCAACCTTACAGCTTGAGGGCATCTTGATTCTGAATTTCCATTGTGACAGGTTACTTGTTTGAATGGTGTCTGGCAGGACATTGGCAGGATTGTTTGGACTAGCATCAGTCCCTACTCAAATGTAAAGCTTTATTTCAAATACACACTCATCTTCATTCTCATTATGTATTTAAATCACTCTTAGAGCACGATAGCAGTGTGCCAGCGTGACATCATGGCATGACCCAAGAAGTCCGCTGTAGGTACTTTGTCAGTATTCATAACACCTCACAGCTTTTCTGCACGATTCTAATTCCAGAGATTCATAGAAGTCTGATTTCCTTTTTCTTTACATTTCACCCACCACTAATATATAAAGGCTTCTGAAAATACGAAGTATTTCATATAGGCATAATTATACAATACTCTTGTGTTCTTTCCCATGTAAATAAAACTTAAATCCAAGGTCCTAAATTTTATGACATTATGCACTGCAAGGAGGGTTTCACAGCAGTTTAATTTAAATTCAAAAATTGAACTTCATTAACGAAATGTGAAAAAGAATAACAACATCAATAGAGCAGCCCCCTGCTATTTACTTTCATATTAAATTCAATTTGGTTTATGATACCTCTAAGTCACCACACGCTCTCAATTTATATGTTGGCTGCAGAGAACTATATTACAGAAGCTGCAGGGCAGAGAAGAAACTGGAGATTTTGGTGGGAGCACAGGAGCAGCAGAGCTTTGGGTGCTTGGAGAGAAAGCAACAGTTAACCCCATTGCCAATGTATTGCTGTAAAAGTCAGCAAATAGTTTCAATGCTTACTTAGGTACTTTGGCATATATACATATATATATTTTTTCTGGATACTTATGAGGACAAAAATTGTTCAATATTTCTCAAATACAAGTTTTAAGCTTATGAAAGCTTAACTGTCAAAGTACATCCATTCTCTATGATTACAAGACTGTATGGATTTGGAAATACCGCAGTTACTGTCAGCTGGATGGTAGCTCCAGTACACATGTGTAGGCACATAAGTCATAACGTTACCAGTTGATGCTGGATGCCACTGTCGTACTGAAAGGGCTGTCGTCTTCACTGCTATCCATGTTGCAGCGCAGCGGAGAAAGGGTACATCATCTGTTATTGTGGAAGTGCCAGTAGACTAAGGTTCTTGTCAGTCAGAACTCGGGCAAGGATTTAATCAGTGTAAAACCCCATGTCTGATAAATCCCTTAACAACAAATACAAATACATCCTAACTTCTAAAAAGACAATAAAGCCAACCGGTTTCAAATAATATTCCTGTAATAGCTGAAACTCAACTATTAGAAAATGAGACAGCTGTCACAAAAAAACAAATGCAAAAAAACTCAGTTATTTTAAAGCACAACAAAATAAAACAGAAACTGTAAGCAACAGCAGGATGACTTTTCTCAGTACTAAGCCAGGGTTTCTCCTACAACCTGACTGAAGTCAGTAGTTAACCACTGACTTCAAAAGGCCTGGTGATGCGGCAGGTGAACGATAAATAACCCACTTTTAATTTTACCAGAACAGAATTTACTCGCTGCTCTTGTGCAGCATACTTCCAAGCTTACCTGCTTCTTCATTTCCCATCGTACCATTGAAAAGAGATTAGGTTTCATTGTTCCTTCACTCAAGGACCTCGCATCTTTTCAGAAGGATGAGTGAGAGCAATTAGTGTGAATCGTATACGCAGGTGAGGCATAAGGAGAAATCGAGCATCCCAGGCAACAGCCCCATGCTTCCAGGAGAAGTGCTTGGGAAGCTGCCACCACCAGCTGCACCAGAAGAGGCAGCAGCATGATAAGGAGAAGTATTTTGCTGATGGGCTGTCAGGCTCACAAACCTTTCCTTTGCAATGCCGTGTTCTGCTGCTGGACCGGCATTTCTCAGTTCTGTCCCTAGCACCCACACCCTCCTTGGACACAGCACTGTAGCCTGGGGACTCAGCTGCGGTGTTTGACTTCTCGAAGGATTTAGCCCAGGTAGACCTTGACACTGGGGACTGGGCTCAGGGGCCTCAGTCTTCCTCACGGCTGTGAAATTCCCAGTCTGCAAGCCGATAATACACTTTACTACGATATTTTAAAATGCTGAGGATGGCAGAGGACAATGCCGTCGGGGTAACTCTGAATTTCTTCACTTTCATGGGTTTAAATCAAGCTCTAAATTATTTTTAGTAGCTTGTTATTACAGCTTTTGCAACCCGAAGACAGACTACCACCTTTAATTCATCAGTAATTTCAACAGTTAATCAGAAGGTGTCATTACCTAGAAAGACTGCAGCTCAAAATAAAGCACACTGGAGTTAAATTTAAATTAAAGCACGGACAGAAATGAATGCAGCCTTTGATCCCCCTTCCATCCAGACTGCACCCTGATGGGCACAGCTGGACAGGATAGAAATCGTAAGAAGGCAGCGGTCTCGCCTGTTTAAAAGGATACTGTCAACTCATTAAGTCCTCAAGTTGAGTCAATTAAAAAAATATATTCACTGAGTTCTTTCAGAGCTCTTCTGATGTTTGCTGCAATGTCCATTTTTTGCCAGTTGTTTTTTTTTTTAATAGAGGGTGATTTTCAGGTGCTTGACTGAAAAATACCATTAACATCTGTTGAATCATCACAGTGGCCCTAACGATGTCTCTGTTAGCCAAGTGGGAGCTGTAAGCCTAAACAAAAGCACATACCTCTGCCTGTCTGTCTGAAAGCACATCCCTTTGCACAAGGGAAGGGTCTGGTTTATTTTGCAGTGGTTGAGGTTCCCCCATACCGGGTGGCACCAGCAGGGGAGCAGATGGAGGCACGTGGTTTCAGCTCACCTCTCCTATGCCAGCAAGGATTTACTGATGCTGATGTTCGCCCCTTTTTGGGCACCCGTACTTACAGATGCCAAGGCTGGTGTGGGGTGTAGGGTGGTTGAGATGGTCTCTATAGCCAGGGAGAGGAAGATGTGGGCCTGTGCATGCTAACCATCTCTTGCTGCGTCGCACATATTGCCATTTAAACTACGAGCTAATCTCCCGATGCTAACTAACATGCTCTTTACCTTACAGCTCTTCCTGCCCAAGGAAGACACTGTCACTGCTGAAACAGGGCTACGCCTTTCCTCTGCGCTCCATCATGCATATTAGGATTAGCCAGAAGCTTCATCCAGGCATATCTTCCAGCATTTTCTTGAGCAGACACGTTTCCTACTTCTTTGTTCCAGTTCTCTGCATAGGAGACACTTGGGAATTCTCGCATTGTCTCTCTGAAACATGTATTTGCCCATTACAAAAACAGCTATACAGCAAATACAGTTTCAAACCCTCTTAGTGCAGTCATATATTTCAATAATACAGAATATAGCTTCTCCACAACTGGAAAATAACATATACTTTTTATTCTTCCAAAGTGACTGTCTGCAGTACAGATTTTTCATTCCTCCCTCACCCCACACAACAACGTGGTTAAAACTCTCACACATACCATGCTAACTGGAGAACCCCAGGCTCACCACTGGATGGTCTCACCTTGCCACTGTCCTGACCTGTGCAAGGACTGGTTCACCATCCCTGCAAACACACAGGGATGCTCCTGGCACCTTCCCTTTTCCGGCTTTGATTCAGCAAGCATCAATAAAGTCCACTCCTGAACCATTCAGATCTGTGCGCAGGCAGATTTGTCAATCCCAGTTGATTCAGGAGGGTCAGAAAGGTCTTGTAACAGAGATGATTTATCCGAGCGCAACATCTGTACAGCACAGTGTGGTGCAGAGGGACTGGCACCGCCTCACTGCGCACTTCCACTTCTGTTTCTTGGGCGGCCAGGTCAGTAAAGTTGTCTTAAACTTCATGGTACTTCTACAAAGCTTGGATCGAGTCACTAACCCTGTTTGTAGCAGAGCAGCGCAAACATGCTCCCATAGCTTTACTCTGGGGGGTACAGCAGGGGCAAGACCAGTGTTGCTGTTGAGGGCGCATCATGTCAAAGTGCACCCCAGCTACAAGGAGCACAACTTCAGCGCAGAAACCATCAGTTCAGGCACCGTGTCATGGTCCACTGTCCCCATACCTTCCCACAGGGGACTGAACTGCTCCCAGGATAGAGGTAGGTCAGAGAATGCGCAGACTTCTGTTTCAGGACAAGAGGAATGGCCTTAAGCTCCACCTGGAGAGGTTCAGCCTGGACATCAGGAAAAAAAATTTCCCAGAAAGTGTCACTGGGCACTGGCAGAGGCTGCCCAGGGAGGTGGTTGAGTCACCTTCCCTGGAGGTGTTTAGGGCACGGGTGGACGAGGCGCTAAGGGGCATGGTTTAGTGTTTGATAGGAATGGTTGGACTCAATGATCCGGTGGGTCTCTTCCAACCTGGTGATTCTGTGATTCTGTATCCAGAGCATGGGAAGAGCGTATATTTTAAAGCGAAAACATTATTTATTGGAGTTGGAGCTTTCCCTTCTCCCGTATCTGCCTACTGGGACAGCACTGGATTTCTGTTTGTTTGAAATTTCATCTGAAAACATATATTTCATTGAGTGTGGTGATGCAGAGCCAGTTCCAGGGTTCTCAGCAATGGAACCGCTCCATATTTAGCCACAGGGAATACGTTTTGGAGGGGTCAGTAAAAGTTTCAGGGAGCTAAAGTCAGGCGGTGGGAGGTGGCCAGCCAAGCTCCCGAAATCCATAGTGTGAGTCTGCTTTCCTGGTTCTCTTTCTCAGTAGTCTACCTTGCAGTAAGGCCCTTCATCCCACACAGCCACCAGCCACCGCCTCCCCGCAGCAGGGGCGCCCGGTCACTCCATCTTCCCAGCAGACTAGACGCTTTCTTACCCCTGCAAGGAAAGAGGAGGTGCCTGGGTAGGGACTGCTCCTAAATACAGGAGGAGACCAGCGTGACTCCGGCCAAGAGGGCCCTTGGAGAGGGCTCCCACCCCAGCTGCACCCTGACCAGCCCCAGCCCCAGCCATGCGGCCACTGGGAGGTTGCAAGGCTCAGTGCCTCCAGCGGCAACACCTCTTCCGATGTGGGCAGCCCACAGCTTCTCGCCACCAGCCTCCCACCTTTGCCTACAGCCAGACCTGGGTATCTTTTAATCTGATTATCAGCTGCTTGGGAAGCCTTGACTGACGCAGGGGAGGCTACAAATCCATTACAGTTGGTAAAAGCACGATGTTGCTCAGCTCCGGCTTAAATTAGGAAGTTCTACGAGCACTGATGTCAAGGAAAGGTGGTACGGCAGGAGCACGTGGCTCACCAGCAGTTGCACCAGCCCAGATCCCATCAGGGGTGCGGTTAGACCATCCCAGTGGAAGAGACCAGAGAACCCCAGCTCTCTCAGCGAAGCGATAGAAGCGGAGTCGAGACAGAAGCGAAGGCTTAGCGAACAGCAGGGTGGCGTAAAATCGGTTTGACATTTTTAAGTAGTAAAAGTAGAGCTTACAAAGCGTGTGCGGGGAGAGCCATGCGAGCCAGCCCTCTAGTGGGAAAAACAGCTTCACATGGGGGGGAGCGTGATTGCAGCAAAGCTCTAAGCCGGTTCTCATCAGGTACAACCGCATCTTTCTGGGAGGTTTTGCTGACACGGCCTGCATCTGCCAGCCCGCGCGTGATCCCATCCTTCCCCAACTATTATCAACTAACACGACTACGCGTTGCAAAACTTCCAAGCGTAGATAAATGGGAGTCCTTGACTGCTTTCTTGATAATACCACGCAAAAGATAAGGGGTTTTAAGTTAAGACTCCTCCGTGCCGTGATGAATTGCGATGAATTAACTGTCGGGTGAGCAGGAGACCCGGTTTCCTCTCCCTCTGCACGGGGTGCGGGGGATCGGGAAGGGAAAGGTCTGTCCCCTGGGCGTTTAGGGGAGGAATATGAAGATTTTGGGGCGCTGCGCTCTGCCAGGGGACCCCTCGCTGCAGAACGGGAGGAAGGGAAGCCGGGAGAGGGAAGCCGGGAGGCGGGAGATGGAGGAGAGGGGGATGAAGGAGGCGGGGGGCGGTCACCATCGCGCGGCGGCGGCACGTTTCCCCGACACGGGGTGAGGGGGGGGTGGGGGGGGGAAAGGGGCACAAAAGGCAGCCCCGGGCGGAGATAACGACGGAGCCGCCGCACGCAGCTCCCGGGGAGGGATGCGGGGCTCCCCCCGGGCTGGGATGCCGGGAGGAGGGGAGGAAAAGGAGGGGCCGCCCGGCTTCGGCTCGCGTCCGCTCCCGCCGCGTGCGAGCGGATTGAATTACCGCCCGTTCCAAGGCAGGGAGCCCGTTCCCTCCCCTCCTCCCGGCGCGGGGAGGCGCCCGAGCCGAGCCGAGGGGCGGCGGGGACGGGACTCCGCGCCCCAGCCCGGGCCCCGACAGCCCCCGGGGACCGCCCGGGGACCGCCCCGCCCCGCCGGCACCGGCACCGCCGAGCCCGGGCAGCGGCCGAGCCCGCGGCGGGGGGAGCGGCGGCGTTGGGGGCAGCGGGAGGAGCAGAAGCAGCTCCAGGGGCAAGAGCAGCAGCGGCGTTAGGGGCAGCGGGAGGAGCAGGAGCAACTCCAGGAGCAGGAGGATCAGCAGCAGCTCCAAGAGCAGCTAGCAACAACAGGGGCAGGAGCAGCAGCAGCTCCGGGGGCAGCAGCTCCAGGAGCATCAGGGGCAGGAGCATCAGGGGCAAGAGCATCAGGGGCAGCAGCAGCTCCAGGAGCATCAGGGGCAGGAGCATCAGGGGCAGCAGCTCCAGGAGCATTAGGGGCAGCAGCAGCTCCAGGGGCATCAGGGGCAAGAGCATCAGGGGCAGCAGCAGCTCCAGGGGCAACAGCTCCAGGAGCATCAGGGGCAGGAGCATCAGGGGCAGCAGCAGCTCCAGGGGCAACAGTAGCTCCAGGGGCAACAGCTCCAGGAGCATCAGGGGCAGGAGCATCAGGGGCAGCAGCAGCTCCAGGGGCAACAGTTCCAGGAGCATCGGGGGCAGCTAGCATCAGGGCCAGGTAGCAGGAGCAGGGGCAGCTCCAGGAGCATCAAGACCAGCAGCTCCAGGGGCAGCCAGCAGGGGCAGCTCCAGGAGCATCAGGGGCAACTAGCAGGAGCACGGGCAGCTCCAGGGGCATCAGGAGCAGCAGCTCCAGGAGCATCAAGAGCAGCAGCTCCAGGGGCAACAGCTCAGGGGCAGCAGCTCCAGGAGCAGGAGCAGGGGCAGCAGCTCAGGGGCAGCAGCTCCGGGGCAGCTCCAGGAGCAGGAGCAGGGGCAGCAGCTCGCAGGAGCGGGGCGAGGGCGGTCGGCGGTGCCGGATGCCGGCGGCGGCGGGTGACGGGCTGCCGGGGGAGCCGGCGGTGCCGGGCGGCGGGGAGGCGCGGCGGGCGGCGGGCGCGGAGAGCAGCCTGCTGGCCGCCTGGCTGAGCGCGGCGGCGCCGCGGGAGCGGCTGCGGGACTTCCAGCACACCAAGAGGGTCGGCAACTACCTCATCGGCAGGAAGCTGGGCGAGGGCTCCTTCGCCAAGGTCCGGGAGGGGCTGCACGTGCTCACCGGAGAGAAGGTACCGGGGACGGGGACGGGGGTGCGGGTCCCCCCCCAAACCGCGGTTGCCCCTCGCCTGCGGAGCTCTAAGTGCCTGTGACTTGGCTTGCCTCTTCAAACGCTTCGGTTCCACGGACCAGTGGGTTTTTTTTTGGGTTTTTTTGGGGTTTTTTTGGTTTTTTTTTTTTCAATTCCTGCTGGTTTGTTGGTGTTTTTTTTTTTGGGGTGGGGGTGTGAAATGTGTTTTTAATGCTGATGGTACCAAAAATGCCGGCAGATAAACTCTCTTTAAGACTAATTTTGGAGTTTTAGACAGCAAGCATCCTTTATCCAGGCTGGGCAGCACGAGGGAGCGATCTCCATCCAGACCACAGTTGGGACAGGATGGATTTCCCACTCACATGCGCAGGGATCAATTCTCCCAGAAGTTTTATGCGTAATCCGTTACTTTCCAAGGGGTGATTTTTAATGTTACTAGGAATTTCCCATCAGTCGGATCCCTCGTTGCTTCGGAGCCGGCTCCAGCCCTGCCTGACCCCGCGTTTGATCTGGGGAAAGGCTGCAGACAGAGGGGATGCAGCAGCCCCAGCCGCTCAGCACAGATCACACTGCGCACACAGGGTGTTATCAGCCCCCCAAAAATGAACCGTGCCTGCAGAAACAGTCGTTTGAAAGAAAACACGCTGTCAGAGGGGCATTCTGTCTGACTTTCAACAAAATACTTAGCTGAAACTTGACTCTGCTTTCACTTAAATCAAAAATATTCCACTTTTTGTAATAGTAGGTGCTTCTTGTATCACTGAGACTTGTATTGCTGAGGACCAGTCCCTGTGTGCTGTCTAGTTGCGACGCGTAGTGTGTAGTTATGTACTTTGTACTCATCAGAGTGATGGGAGATGCTTTGTGTGTCTCTATGAGGGGTTACAGTTCAGAGATTAGAAGTTCTTGGTATCACTGCGCGACAAAAGGTGTGAGATGCACCCCAGATGTTTTTTTCCCGAGAATGCTGGGAAGGAAAGTCCACGGAGGATCTCTGCTTTTTGTTTGTTATCCAGAACCCTTCAGAGGAGGCTTTTACCCATCAGGCTATGTTGTAATTTTACAAAGAGCAGCAGGGGCTTGACTGGGTGGCAAACAGAGCAAGGACAAGCCTGCTAGGGCCCTGTGATGAAGAGTTGTGCTGCTTTTGTTTGAGGTATCTGACTTCTGCCTCTCTTTTAAGAGATCCTTAGCAGAGGGCTTCCCAAAGCGGGACACCTTATAATTACTGAAAGCTCCTTGGACCAATGGAGCTAAGTACAATGTAATTTCCTCCAGCTCTAGCAGCACTGTAAATGCATTGCTGTTACAGTTGCATCATAGTAGCTTGCATTCCTACACTCTTGGATATTTTTCTTTTTTCATTCCTGTAGATTTGTCACGGAATGAAATATAATATCGGGCTCTGAATTTCATCATGAGAAAAATGATACGGTTAGTGATTATTATCATATAGGAATGCAAAAAAAAATTTTGCTCTCTTCTGTTACCAAGCATGTGCTTCTCCTTGGTAACAGATGCATCCAATGATCCTCTAGTTGATAAAAGACACATGCACACACACGTCCTTCCCACCTCCACGTTTTTGGATTGCTAGATTTATCTCAGTCTGTTAAGAGGGGGAAAAAATAAAAAGACCCATCACACGCCCCTCTGTCTCAGCTCGCAGGCCTGCTGCCTTTTTTTTTTCCCCTCAGTGTCTTGAATAACACACGCTGTGGCAAAGTGACAAGCAGAAACTCTAGAGGAATCGCACTTCCTTCCTGCTGAGCTGCTGTGTCCATCTTTGTGCACAGGCATGATGATCTCTGAGCTCCATCTAACCTGATCATGTACCGTGGGATCAAAGGAAGCTCTTGCTCTCAGCTTCAGAGGGTGAAGGATAGGTTGCATAGTTTCAGACTGACTAATCAAAGGTCCATCTTTGCAGAAAATCCACCCATTTAATTCCAGGTATTTATGAATAAGCAGTTTGAGTTAATGGATAGGAGCTAAGAGTAATTAATGATTTGCTTCAGGTGAGGTCCTATCTCAGCAAGGTTCCCCCCTCTAACTGGAGGACCGAATGCTTTCCATCCCACGCGTGACCCCATGTGAGAATTTCACCTTGAATAGAGAGCTGATGGACACTCAGCTCTTCTGGGCACAATCCTCTGCTGAGCTTGAGCGTGGCCTTCAGCCAAAGGCAGCTGAAACATGCCCAAACTGGCTCTACCTCAGAGCTGCCGGCAGCTCTGCCTACATGGAGCCCACCACGGGTGACTGAGCTCTGCCTGTGATATGAGGAAAAGAAAAACATCTGCTTACCTAGACTCCATTCTTTCGGAGTGCAAGGCTGTGTTGGAGAGGAGGTTGGCAAGGGTGGGAGTGGGATCAGGAGTAAAAGCATGAGATGGTGTTAGTGTGGCCAGCAGGAGGAGGTTCTGTGGTAAAAGGACATTGTAGATAAGAAATGGTTTGCTCCCATGGCAGAGTCTTTCCACCAGAGCATCCTAATATGTGAAGAGCCAGATCCGTTGACTAAGCTATAAATATAGCTTGCATTCTAGGAGAGTTAGGTATGACAGCACCAGCATCTGAGCCCAGGTGACAAAGACACTCGGCACAGACCTCTGGAAGTCAGGTGGCCAATGTCGAGTTGTTGCTAACAACTGTCTGAGATATTACATGAGTGCTCTATATGACAGTTACCTTTTGTCATCTCTCCCTACCCACTATCATCCCTAAACTTGTCTCTGCGGAAAATTCCCCAACAATGACACCCTGCTCCTCCAGAGGCTAGAAGAGAAGATTGCTCTGTAAGGGCCTGATGCTGTCCCTCCTTCCATGGGGTGAGCCAGAAATTAGCCGTGTATAGTCTTCCAGTTCATTCACTTGCAGACGAAAAGTTAATCTGCAGGAGCGTATGCTTAATACGCTCACAAGTGGAGTTCAGCAAAGCAAAATGTGGAAACAAAGCCGTCTCCCATGGACAGCTCGCTGGATCGGTGTAATTGCTGCATTTTTCTAAGCTGATGTTTTACGAGCCTATTATTCCAGGATTAGTGCCTGCATGTATTTTGAAAGAAAAAAACTAAATAAATAAATTGACATCTGATTTTTGTCTTGTAAAGCTGGCATTACCTAAATTTCAATAAAACTGCTGTGATAGTGTAAAGTAGGGGTCTTACTACTAAGGGGTCTGGTGACTGTTTTCGCAGAGCCTGGACCTTTATGGTCACTGAAATATCTGACTTCAGCAAGGGGGGCCCACAGAGATTTTGATTTGCAGCAGACTTTAGCAACTCTGTAGGGGTTAATGCACATTATTGTTTTGGAAAATTGTGTGTTTAGAAATGAAATCTGTGGATTAATGAGTCCCCAGCCAGGCTCGGATCCATCGCACTGACACAATGCATTGTACAGAATCAAGGCAATGCGGAGCAAATGCCAAAAATCTGCCATTACCTCACCCTGAAATTGCTAGAAGCTAGAGGTCTTCAAGAGAGCATGGGATGTTCTATGCCGTGGGCCAAACGCTAGTTATTTGACTGGCTGCTTTGAGGGCAGTTTGATGGACGATGTGTTTTGAGTGAGCTGTGTGGGAGGGGAATCAGCAGCTCCTACAAGCACCTAAGCACGAGAGGGTGAGCTAAGGTGAGATTTTTAAACCTTCCCTATGAATGTCTTTAGCATTTGACTTCAAATCAAGCCCTTTTACAGTACTTCTTGCGGTTTATGTTGCTATAATGTCAGGCACGTTATTATTTTCTGGGCTTGAAAAATGCTTGGGAGAGCCTGCTGCAATTAAGTGTATTTTAGCTGAGTGCTGGAGAATGTCGAACAGATTATTCTTTCCATTGCTTTTGAATAAAGTATCACAGCCTATAATCTGACATTTTGGGGTAAAAGGCTGATTTGTCAGATCAGCTCAGGCAGTCTTTATTGCTAAATCCTAAGGAAACATAGTTCCTCTATGAAGAGCAAGGCAATTTAGCTTTAAATTGTGGTTCTGAAACCCTGCTGAGTTAGCTGTATTCAGCTAACTTTGGGAGCCTGTGCACAATATGCTCTTGGATTGTTTCAAACCCTCTGCTTGGGGCTCAGAAGGGTCAGTCGCTGGGCCATGGGAATTGGGCAAAAGCAGATAGTGCAAGATAATGGATTTTTTTCATTTTTAGACAGCTGAGAGTGCTGCCATCACTGCAGTGGCATAAGGCTCTATTAGCAGACCAAATAGATTGTGTTATCTGCAGTGGACCCCTATGAAATGTCCAGATAATTGCATATAGCATTGTGGAGTAGCAGTGTACTGACATTATGTTGAACCAGAGTTCTCAAAACCAAACTTGAACGGAGATGACATACAAGTACTTATAAGTGTAATCTTTAGCACTACAAAAAAAGAGTCAAATTTTATAACTTGATTTCTCATCCACCAAAAATTTTGTTTATCATTTTCTTCAGTGCTATTGTTAAGCACGGAGAAGGTACATTTTTAGTTACAGCTAGTCAAGTGGCTTTCTGCAACAGTGGGAAGCAGTGGCTAAAAATACAGTTTACCAGTTTCTTCAATGAAGGCAAAGCAATTAATATTAAAAATGGCCTTTTGTCAGGAGAATTCGTGTTCAGAATGTGTTTCAGTATTAAAGAGGTAAATAATAAAAAAAAATAATAAAAAGGTGTATTTGGGCACCCTGGAGGTGCTGGGGTGGGTGGGTGGGCAAAGCAGCCTCACTACAGAGAGCTGCAAATGCCTCATTTGCCCCAGCAGGTCCTCCTTGGATGGGAGAGGTGTTTCCAGAGGGTGCCTGCATGGCTGTTGCCTGTAAGTGGCACGCTGTGCCGCATGCATTATGCAAAATTATACACTGGCATAGCAGGCGTGTTTCCGTGTAAACTTTGTGCCCTGCCTTCACCTTCTGAAGCACTTTTTGATAAGCACAACGAGCGCCTACCCAGTCGTTTTGGTAGGTGTGGAGCAACTGGGATGGAGCCACTGCCAAGGAGTCCGTGTGAGGTGGAGCGGCACTCAGGTTATGTGACTGCTCAACATCAGCTGAGCCTCTAAAAATGCTTCCTGTGACAAAGCACAGGCTGTCAGTTTAAGCAGTGTTGAGGTAAGTGAGATTATAGAGAAGTCTGTGTGCGGCAGTACTGGCCCCTGGCCCTGTACCCCACCTTTCCCATTGTAAATCTCCCTCTCACAGGATCCTTCCATCCCCTTCTCCGGTAGGATGGAGGAGGCAGCTCTCATCTCAGCCCATCAGGAGCCGTTACCTGAAGCAAAGGCTGGAGTGACTTGTTTTGCACAATTTCTATCTTCTAGCAACCATCTGATTTCCGAGTTTTGGGGTTTTGGAGTATGTGTGGGTTCATTTTCAAGCCATCTTGTCAACCAGATGGTCTGGGAGGTTACTTCATTGCAAACAAAGGCTGAGTTTCTTAGGTGGTCTCTGTTCTTCCAATTCAAACTTTTCCTTTTTTCCTCCCCAAAATGTTGGGAGGTTGCAGGTAAAACTGTGAATATTGGAATGCCTTTATTGCTTTCAGTGGCTCTGAGGGTAAAGGCGCAGGATTTAAATTTGAAATTTAATTTGTTTTTTTTATGTTCTTCCTCCAGTGGTACTTATATATCAGTTTCCTAGATGTGTTTGTCTCCCCACTCTAAGGATTTAATTGATAGTTCCCTTCTTACCTATTTGTCTACATATTCTTAGATTTTATCTCGAAGCTTGTTTTGAGAAGTGCTAAATGAAAATCTGCATAGTGGCTTTCTCTCAGGTTGCTGTTCACTTTTATTAACAGCTGCCCACTGTTGCACCTGTATGATATGCCACAAGGGAATAAAATGAGGGTGTTTCTGCAGCCTGAATTTTGACATTTCCTTGCTTCTAAGTGTTCTCTCTCACAGCTTTGACACTATTCTTTTCACAGAGGTTTATGGGTTTGCAGATGCGTGGTGTGTATTGAAGCTACTAAACATACGCTTTTGTTAACATCTCATACTTCAGAAACTTATTTGAAGGATGGTGTCATGGTTGCAGTGGTATCAGTGAGGAATTGGCTGGAAACAGAACCAGAAGATAGGATGCTGTGTCAGCATCATGTTCCCCGGTGCGTGTTATGGAGCATGCAAGAATTTGAGCATAAGGCAGAATATAGCAAACTGCTGATGTGCTACCTGCTCAGTTTGCTTCGCCCACTAATAGTTTGTTCATCTGGAGAACAGCTAGTTTCATTGGGCACTTGTTATAAAGCCACGCTCTTCCCTCTAACCCTTGTCTAGGTTGCATACTTGGAGTAAGCGGGAATAGGCTTTAATAGGCAAGAGAGCCTGTTCATTTAGTGCAGTCTGTCTTCCAGGAAGATTACGTTAACATTTTTCAGCTGTAGCTTGCAAGTCGGTCTGCAATGAGCTGAATTGATGCACATGTGGCAGTTGCTTATCCTCTTGAGATAATCTGCTTTCAAGTTTGCATTCAGCACTTTAAAGAATGTCACTAACAGTGCATGTCAGCAATGTGCTACTTTTCATGTAGACTGTTATAATTTTAGTGGCATATGCAGGATGGAGGGAAATAGAGTGTTTAGGTTGAATTGACACCAGGTGTAGTTCTTATGCGATGCTCACATCTGGATCCTTGTATTTGTTCTTGCAAGTTTGTGTTTTTAACATATTTAATGGCATGTAAAGCTGTATGCCTGTTTTTTGCAGGCAGGTGTTACCTATAAATGTCTTGGTAATTAAAACACGTCTTGCTTTCTACATCTTGCAGTTTGCTCTGTCTCCTTTTACACCACAGGTCCATGCGTTTCAGCGGATGTTACACATTAGGCAGTTTTGCCCCTCTGCCCTCAAGAGCTTTTTCTTTGCCTGCAGTGGGGAAAATGGAGGTTATTAATGAGCAGCACTTACTCTTCACAAGGATATAACCCCAGAAGGAAAGCAGTCATGAGATGCTATGACAAACCTGGCAACTGAATTGTAATAGTCTGCCTAAAACCCATGCTGTTGTGTTGTATGAACAACAGTATAAAAATGAGCTGAGAGTTTATGTGCTGACTACACTACTCTTCAAGGTTATGGAGAAGCATCTAAAAATGATCAAAAGCCGATGGCTGTGTAGATACCAGCCAGAAGAAGAATTAGGTGGATTGCGGTGTTGGTGCTCATCCAGCAGCATGGGATACAACTGAATCGAGTAAAACTGGCTAGATTTAGACCATCCTGAGTACTCTCCTGCTTGCAGTATAGTCTTTCTTTAAATTACTTTAGCTCCAGATTGTTTTAGCTATTATTTTCTGATAACCTGAAGAGCAAAAATCCCAAATCTCACTATTCTGTCGCTCTGTAAAACTTCGGCTCTGCTTCCCTGATGGGTTGTCTGGTGGCTGATCTCCTTGGGGGTATGAACTTAGTGGTGCCATTGTTTGTGGTGGGCTGATGGAGGTTGTCCTGATAAAGAGAACAGGTAGTTTTTTACCAGTAAGCTTTACTGCAGTAAGAGAGATGCCACTATCACAAGCATGACTCTAAGGCCCATGCTAGAACAGAGGTACCACTTTCTGAGCTGACACTGCAAAACCTGTGTGTTGATCTGTGTTTAGGATCGGTGCTTATCCTCATGGCAATAGTCTGGGAGGAGTTACCATAGTCCCTCAGGGAGACCACCAGCAAAAAATTAACAGAAAGCTGGCGCTGCCCTGACCAAAATCTCCTTTTCTATCAGCGCTTTGCTCTGGTATTGCACTAGTGAGCTCTGGGTCCAGCACCTTCAACGCTAGGGCCAGTAGGGCTCTTCTCATTTGCAGTGCAAGATTAGTGCTACTGGCACTATTGAGAAAAATCACTGCAACAAAGAGAACTAAAAAAAGCTAAGTTATATATAATAAAGTCCCTTTGCTCTCTGCCTGTTTGGAAGATTGTCATGGAAACGTTTTTTTTCAGAGAATAAATTTGTTTTCTGTGAATAATGTCGACAGAGCTAAGGAAGAGAACATATCATTTATATAGATAAGTTTATTGGAGACACATTTTTCTTGGCTCCCAACAGTTGTAAATGTTTTATCTACTGTGTTTTAAATCACTACAAAGGAGGGTATTACCTGGTCCTCAAAAGCAGTGGCTCTTGGTTTGTTTGGGGTTTTTTTTTTCTTTTTTTTTTTAGTTCCTTAAAGCTAGATTGGCATTAAAGTGCTTTAAATCAGGGACACTTCATTTTCTGTAAATCTAGTTATGCATTTGATCACTAAAATGTGAAGTGGGGACTATCTAATGTGAAACACATTACAAGTTCGTGATCAGGAAAATAGAAAGCGGCACGAGCCGCCAGGTTTCTTCCATAGGGATCGGTGTTGGAGGAATGTCCTTTGGTATTGCTCCTCTGCTTTTGTTTCCCCATATGTAACCTGAGATCTTCATCCATCTCACTGTGACAGAAATTTTCAGCATTAGGAAGGCAAGTTATGGTTTATCAGAAACAGCTGGATAGGATTCGGTTCACTTGCAGCAACTGTGCCTTGCCATGCCTCGGGTCTGGTGGCTGCTTCTTGTCCTGACAGCTTGTTAGGGACACATCTGGGTGGAGAGGACCTCCTGTTTTCCAGCTGACCTCCTCTGTGAGGGGTTGTGAGTAGCCATCAGCTTCCATTCATGTGAAGTAAGGACCTTGGTAGTCTGAACAGGTTTTCCATCTGCTGCAGCGACTACATGTCAGTGGTCCCCAGGTGATTGTGTGGCAAGCCCTGAAAAATACTTGTCCCGTGAGCTGATCATACCTTGAGCTCAAAAGATTTTTCATACTGAGTGATAAGGTAGTGTTTCAGCGTGTCAGCCTTACCTTATGAACAGGGGTCAAAAAGCCCTTTTCTGAAAAACAGCTAATATTTGGAAAGTGATACTTGATGAATATTGTACATGTCAATTGCAAGGCAAACCCAGCCATTCCAGGCATTCAGAGACACACTTTCTCCTTGCAGAAGATTTCTCCAGTGCAGAGGCTGGCCTTGACAAGCTTTTAAGGATTTCTTTTGGAATATCCTTACTGCATCCTCGCATATCTCTGCATCTGGCTTTCTGCTGCCACTACTTCCATCGGTCTCTGCATAATCTCTCTTGACTTGTGTAGATATCTTTAGAAGCCAGGGAGGTAAAAATGTACTCCTCTCCCTCAGGGCTGCTCCGTTAATTAGATGACCAAGAGAGCACTGAAAGGTCTCTGGAATTGATTTCTTTCTGCCAAAGGTGAGACAGATCCCTTCCATGACAGGCTCAAGACAGCTCCTGCATTCCTTCCCGTGGATGGGACTGTACTGTAGGTGCTCAGGTTCCTCCTCCCGAGACTCCAGGGATGTGCTCCAACCCTCTGGCACCTGCCTGTGGTACAAATCCTCCTGTTTTGGACACAGCACTGAGGGAAAATGATTCATAGGGGGTTCTGTTCAGAGTGGCTGGATAGGGGCAGTGTTACGGCACCTCCCTTGCCTCAAAACCATCTCCTGCTGGTCACTCTGTTCTAAAGGTCTTGCCATTTCAGGTGGCAGAGACACTAGCAGATAAGAATGTATCTTTCTTTCAGCTCTTTGAAAAGGGAGTGAAGCAGATGAGTAGGAAAGGGGCAGCCAGCTTTATGGAAACAGCAGAGCAGAAGTATGTCCAGATGACAATAGTTGCCAATGAAATGTGTTAAGAAGTTACTCTTAAATAAAACATGAAGTAAAAAGCATGTTGAAGAGAAATATGGCTGAGAATGGCTCTCTGTCAGTGAAGCTGATCCACTCTATGGAAATGGACCACGACACTCAGGGCATTAGTTGTGTGTTAGATTAGCAATTACCTCCCCTTTATTTCCTTCTTTCCTGACTGAAGTAAATGGGAAGGGGAAGGAAGAGCTGCAGAAGTGTGGGGAATGCTGTACCATGTGGATAGGTGCTAAAGTAGAGCGTGAGGAAGCCCTGAGGAGTCAGTGCACACAGCCTTGCAATGTTGACTGTCGTGAAACCTTCATGTGGTCTGCCCTTGCTCTTAGTATAGTCGGAGCAACCCCGTAGTATGTCCTTAATAACACCAGTGTCTTGACACGTGAAAACTCTGTCTCCCCATGGAAACACTAATCTAACTGCACTGATACGGTTGACAGCAGAGCCGTGGGCGAGTTGGGCTGTCTGCAGCAGCATCAATATTTGCATGACTCCTCATGACACCTCATGTCTTCTGTGTTGGGGAGCTCCAGCAAGAATGTCAGAAAGAGCCTGCAAAATTTACATCCCTTGATGTGACTGCCGACAGCTCCCAGAGCAGCTTGCCTAGGTCAGTCCCCATCCTCCTGTGTCATGCCTTGTCCTTCATCACTCTCTGTAGGGACCGGAGACTCTTTGCATATGTACAGGCAAAGGAGCCCAAAGGGATCACAGCAATCATCCAAGCCTGAGGAGGATCTCATCAGGAGCATCTGTATCAATGTTACGTTGAGCCATTGCATACTTTTAAAGGATGAGGGGGAGGGAAATTCAAGATCTGCATTCATATCTGTAAGATAAAATAAAATCTTGGATCATGTTTATAGCCTGAGTTTGCCCAGTTTACCTTTTGGGAACTTAATCTTTATTTTATTAGATTAAAGAACTTTGTGCTATCAGAAATCTTTCCCTCGTGTAGGTCCTTGCAGAAAATCATCAAGTCAGTGCCTAACATTCTCCTAATTGAATATTTTTAGCTTCAGTCAGTTGCTATGAAAGAGTTCTTGAACTTCAGGTTGTTCCCAAAGCTTTTTTCAGAACCGTTTCCAGATTTTTAACATAATTTTTTAATCACTGGCACCACAACTGGATACAGTAATTTAATAATAGTCCCCAGTGCCTTGGACAGGTGTAATTAATATCTTTCTTGCTTTAACTAATACATCCTGCTTATGTTTTTAGGGATTACGTTTAACTTGGCCGTGGCATCAAGAGGGGTTGCATTCATGTGCTTATCTAAAGTACTCCTGAATTCTTTTCTGCGTTATTGGATACTGTTGTCTTTGGATTGTAGGTAATGGTAAGATGTTCTTTTTATCCCCTGGCAATTTGATTCTTCTTGTTTAAACTACCTTGACACTGAAGTATATGCATAAGCATATTTGGAGCTACTTTCTTATTTGGAAGAGTTTATATTTATTCAGGGGCTGATTTCAAGCTTTCTTGACTGTGTCTAGTCTGCTAACGGAGAGAGTGGCCTTCTGCCTGCTGAGACATTTATCTGTACTCGTCTCTACAGCAGCTGGTTTTATGTATTGCTAAGCCCCAAACTGGCTTACGCCGTCAGAGCCTCAGAAGAAAAGTGAATTCAACAGAATTGACTTCTCTATGCCTTTTATGATTGTCAGTTTTACTAATATCAGAACAAATACGAAAGAAAAACTACATATTCAGCTGTCCTGCAAAGTACAGTAACAAAAATTGTCAGAGACTGAACACAGCAGAAGCAAGTGTCTCCCAAAATGCCATGCTGGGAGCCTTTTTTTTCAGACTGTCTCTGAATTGGATGCTACGAGCAAGGTAATTTGGCAAATGCCTAACAGCAAGCATGTTACCTTTCTTACAGTTTCATTTTGTTCAGTCCGATGGTGAAAGTTAAGTTTGTGTCTCTGTGATGGTGTCTTGAGCAATCCATGTCTGACTGTCCTAACAGAAGAGTGGTGATTTCTCTCTGTCTTGACTGGAACACGTGTAGTCCTTCCTGAAGGTGTACAGTTTATTGATTTCTGGTTTGCATTTGCTTGGGTGACCCTTTTCCTTAATGCTTTATTTCTTAAGGTATTGGAACTTGATGTATTAAAAAAACCCCTACTCCTTTGCAACACTGTAAAATTTGCTAAGCGGTAACAACTAAAGGAAGAATAAACACCACCCAGTGAATGAAACCGGCATTTTCAAATCCTTGGATTCAGTTGTGAAAAGCAACTTGTTAGATGCCTGGCTGGTTGGTTGGCCAAATTGAGATACCCTTGAAGGGATTGCTTTCAGGACTGCATTGACAATTGTGCAGGCTTCAAAGTTAGATCTGTTTAATATGATTTGAATTGGCCACCCAAAATCACCAGCTGGTTTGGAAAACTAAGCTCAGATTTTTGTGGTGAGAACAGTGGTGAATACAAAGCAAGTTACAAGTGATGCCAGACAGCTATCGCTGAAAGGAAGGAAGAAAAGAAAATTAATTCATTGCATGAACATTCTTGGGCACTTAAAAAAAATAAAAATAAAAAAAAGCTGGAGATGGGCTTGCGCTGCTGATGGCTGTAAAATATCTACGTCGTCTGGCTTTTCGTCTTATTCTCCTGGCTAAGCTTAAACTAGTCAGTAAAGGTTTGTGAATTTAGGTGCAAAAGTCCAAGTCTCAGGCCTTCCCACTGACTGTCCCTCCAGCTGCAGCCTATAGCCTGTGGCTCTGAACTTCATTTGAATGGTCAGGGTGCATGGCCTATGGCCCAGGATGGTACTGAGAGTTGGGGCTCCTGCCTGGCTTGGCATCATCTCCAGCAGGTCTTCCTGAAGTAGACTCTGGCAAAAAAACAGAAGAATAAAAAAATAATAAGAAGAATGAACAGAGTAGGGGGGTTGTCCCTCCAATAGCTGAAGTTGCTTCTCTTGTGCTATGTTGGTCTCCTGGCCAAATCCCACAGTGCTTGCTGGATTCTTATTCAAACCAGTTTCCTCTCAATTCAGCTCCCTTTGGCAGAGGATTGCAAGAACTGCCTTCCTCTTATTTAAAGTTAGGAGAGAATTTGCAGAAGGAAGCAATTCAAGTGGTTGGGTAAGTGAGGGGAACTCTTCAGAAGTCCTTAAAATGTCATACCCTGATTTTGCAAGGTCATATGCCATCTTCTGTTCTTTGTGAAGTTAAACATGTTATAACATTATTTGCCAAGCTGGGGCCCTGACTATGAAACTGTTCTTCTAGTTGTTATTGCAAGCATCTGACATGAATATTGTTCAAGACCTCTTGACTTTGACTCAGCAAACAGGCCATTGAGAAAACCCATTTCCCGGCAAACAGGAAGGCTTGCTGCCACTGAGGTGCATCTCACTGCCAAGAAACAGTCTGTGCAAAGACATCGAATCTGGCAAGCAAGAAACCTGAGGCTGAACTCAGACCTGGGTTCCCTGAGCGCTAATGTTCTGTGTGACTGAAGTCACTGCCGGTCATATGGTTGTTACTTGTTTTTTATTCAGGTGGGATTATGATGTGTTAACTGGTTGAAGCTTGAGATTCACCAGGTAAAAATAGGTAGAGGAATAGATTGTTTTAATGTAAAACCGTGGGTTGAGTAAAGCTCTTTGCAGCTTGAGGAGGTAGGGTGCAACCAACCAAAAACCAGAAGGCTGATTGCCTTCCATCAGTTTTGTATGCGGTTGAAAATAGGCTGTACAGCAGGCTTGGCTCTACCCCCCCACCCCCAATGTTATTATGTTTCTGTGTTCAGCTTCATCCTGGTATCCAACATTTGATTTCCCATCAGCAGTAGACTGTAGGCATACCATGCTTTGGGCTTCATACTGAAGCACAACAGAAGCTGAAAAATATAAGTTTTCAAAGGAGAGTTCCAGCACCAAGGAGTGTTTATGGAGGGTTGGTCTGAAGGAAAAAATCCACAAATCTTAGTAAGACTGAGCTGCAGTCTTGATCAAATGACACTGGTGCTGAGTAGTCAGGCAATGGTCTAAATAGACCAGGTTGGAAAAGACCCATCGGATCATCAAGTCCAACCATACCTATCAAATACTAAACCAAATATCTTTCCTTCAGTAACAAAAGCACGACTTTTTGACCCATTATTTTTCCAAGTGTTGCTGTCAGGGTTACAAATAGCTGGCAAAAAGAAAAGGGGAGAAGATGACTTTGACTTCTGCCCAGTGAGCACCTGGAGGTTCCTCCTGCCTGGCACAGGAGACCCATTGCCAGCTCCGCGGGCTCACCGTGCTGTCAGGGCAGCAGTCTGTGGAGCTGCCCAACACGAAATGTGCCTCGGGCACGAACATACTGATGCTATGCTGGGGCATGATTAGGATGTGTGTGAGCCACCTTCTGTGCTTTGTTGCAGTTTCTTCTGTTGAGGCAGGACTGTTTACAAAGAGGATGCAAAATGCATTTTCTCTGGACTCAGCAGTGATCTAGCAACCAGTGCCCTGGCTCCTAGATTTCTCCAGGCAATGCTTAATCCTTTAAACTGGGCCCCTCACCACAAGAAGCATGTTGAGGCTCTGGAGCGAGTCCAGAGAAGAGCAACAAAGCTGGTGAGGGGGCTGGAGAACAGGCCTTATGAGGAGCAGCTGAGAGAGCTGGGGTTGTTTAGCCTGGAGAAGAGGAGGCTGAGGGGAGACCTCATTGCTCTCTACAACTACCTGAAAGGAGGTTGTAGAGAGGAGGGTGCTGGCCTCTTCTCCCAAGTGACAGGGGACAGGACAAGAAGGAATGGCCTCAAGCTCCACCAGGGGAGGTTTAGGCTGGACATTAGGAAAAAATTCTTCACAGAAAAGGTCATTGGGCACTGGAACAGGCTGCCCAGGGAGGTGGTTGAGTCACCTTCCCTGGAGGTGTTTAAGGCACGGGTGGACGAGGTGCTGAGGGGCATGGTTTAGTGTTTGATAGGAATGGTTGGACTCGATGATCCGGTGGGTCTCTTCCAACCTGGTTATTCTATGATTCTATGATTCTTCTTGCTTTTTCTCAGGGCCTTGCTGTGACTGTTTTTGTGCAGTCTGGTGCCAGTCAGCTCCACCCCACCCCCGCCTCTCTCTTGCAGATTCACAAACCCTCCTAAAACACTAGCTGGCAAAAATCCTCAGCCCGTGTGTGTCAAACACATGCCTTTGTTTGGGTGATGACACGTGCCTATATTTGCTGATGGTGTTTTAGCTGCTTGGTTCTGTAAGCAATGTCACCATCTCCTCCAAGGAGCCCCGGAGAAGAGTGGTGCTTGTGCTTCCCCCTCACCTC
Organism: Phaenicophaeus curvirostris; assembly: GCF_032191515.1. Classification (NCBI taxonomy): domain Eukaryota; kingdom Metazoa; phylum Chordata; class Aves; order Cuculiformes; family Cuculidae; genus Phaenicophaeus; species Phaenicophaeus curvirostris. Next base: position 111,788,647 of record NC_091392.1, read on the forward strand.
TGCTTCTGCATTGCTCTAGCCCAACCTGAACTATTTTAGTGCAACGATGGAGAGAAGCAGCAGTTGCTCATATGATGTGTCACACCATAAACTTCAGGAAAGTAATTCATTCCAACAGTGTAATTCTAAGGCTCAGGAACCAAAAATATGGCCTATTACTCATCTTTGTATCTCATAACACAGAATAACCTAAACTAGTTATTTGTTTACACAGCAAAGGTTTAGCCGAAAGCGGTGTTGAATGTCAAGAGCCGCTGTTGCTACATATTCAGAGTAATTACTTGCTTGATAATTTAGTTTTTTATTTCTATGCCAGTACTGGCCGAGAGTTCAAGTTAGGAGATAGGTATTACACAAAGACAAAGAGCTTTTACTTGAAACTTGGGGAAGTAAAACTGAATAACTGGCATGTCTTGAATAGGGTGTGAAAGTTTGAATGTGTTTATTTTATGGTTATCTAACATCTACAGCATTTTCTCTACTGAATGCTTTTTCCTTCTGCATGAATGAAATTTTCAGGTGTATGCACACACATCTACACCATACAGGAGGCTGTGTATATTAAATGCATTGGGGCATATTTGGTCTTCACTTACCTTGGTTTAACTCTGTGTGAGCTCAAAATGGGGGATATTTAGCTAAGTCAGCCCTGGGGTAACTGAGTGTAGAGTTTGATCCCTAGATTTTCTCTATATGCTTCAGAATAAATTGTAAATCAGAGGAAAATCCAAGAAACCCAAACAAATGTAAACACCCCCTACAGGAGCTCTGCCTGGGAGTGTGGACCCCCTTGCGCAACCCTTGTACCATGAGGTGCATTTAATTTAGGAAAGCAAAGTGGTCCGGCAAGGAAGCACAAGCAAAAAGAACTGCAGTCCAAGAGAAAGGGCATTAGAGAACAGGAGAATAAATGAAAGGCTTGTAGTGATAGGACTAGGGGGAATGGGTATAAACTGGAGAGGAGCAGATTTAGACTAGACATAAGGAGGAATTTCTTCACAATGAGGGCGATGAGGCACTGGCACAGGTTGCCCAGGGAAGTTGTGGATGCCCCATCCCTAGAGGTGTTCAAGGCCAGGTTGGATGGGGCCTTGGGCAGCCTGGGCTGGTGGGAGGTGTCCATCACAGGGGTGTTGGAACTGGATGATCTTTAAGGTTCCTTCAACCCAAACTATTCTGTGAGTCTATGAAAGGAGTAGTAAGGAAGAAGACCCAAGAGGAACAGAGAGGAACAAAAGCTAGAAGCTGTTATGGAGACCATCTGTATGGTTGGACTCGATGATCCAGTGGGTCTTTTCCAACCTAGTGATTCTGTGAAAGCTGGTAGGCTGCTTGTGTGTTTGGGTCAACTACAATTTATATTCTTTGAATGTATCGAGTTTTTTTTAAAGACCCTGATGCCTGAGTGGCCCCTGAGGTGGAGAGTGGGGAGAAGTGAGATATTTTGTGGGTGCCCTGTGCTGCAGCACAGACCTAGGAGAGGAAGCAAGGTTCCACTCATGTCTGTCCTGGGAGCGATCAATATCACACTAAAGCTAGTTTCATGCCTAGTGTGGGAGATGGAGGTGCAAGTCTGCCATAGCCTTGCCTGTTTTTTTCAGTCTTTCCCCTGTGCAAAGCTGTTGCCAGAAAAAAAACAACCCTGTTGTTTCCACCTTTGTCAGCTCTGTCAGCTGTGCTGGTTGATCTCAAACCCAAAGCAAGGGGCCTGGAGGGGGGAAGGTAGCTCAGAGTCAAGGGTGATTCTGAGAGCAGCTTTGCTTGTCTGCTGGGGTAGGTAGGATGCCTGACCAAGGATCTGTCCAAACAGAGGAGAGAATTTGTCCTTAGGGCACAGAAAATACACAGAAAGCTAAATCCTCGTGATAGTAAAAAAGTCATCAAGTAGGCACATAGTTGGCTGTGTCTGCACAGCTGTGCTCAGCCTGGGCAGCAGATGTGCACACGTGTAGTATTGTGCTGGGTTTTGGTCAATGAATTGGGAATGATTTACTGATATGGTAACAGATTACTGCTCCATACTGTTACTGCTCCATGTTTGTATCCTGCAGCTGTGGAAAAGATAATTTTGTGTTTTTTTAGTTTTTGCAGAGATTGTGTTGTGCTGCCAGCAAACAATCTGGCATCTCATATTTCTGTAACCCATAAATTTGTTTGTCCTCACCAGAATAACTTTTGTGGTTTACTGTCTAATCCATGCAAACCTCTATGTTCTCAGTTCTATCTCATCAGCTATAAGAACCTACTAATTTAAAACAGTTTCCTTGGTGAATCACCTGAGGCTTTCAAAAATAGTGAAGTTAAGCTCTGATTTACTTGTTGCTTTATCTTACAACTAAATGTTCTTTCTGTAATGTGACTAGTCAGGAATGTAGTTTCCAGGCATTTATGGTCCTCATGCTGCCCTGGGGTTCACCCAGGCAGCTGTCTCACGTGTGAGGCTCAGCCTTATCTCTTTATGAAGGTTATTTCATCAGAATGATCTTCTACCAGCAGAAACATATCCAGCTAATAACATGCTCGGCGATACTGGCTTCTGGCTCTTAGAACAGACTATGAAGCCCCAGCTCCTGTAGTTTTATTTTTCACGGCCTCTGCTGATAAAACCTGACTTTGATTCAAGGTGTTTGTGTCAAAAGTTGTGGATCTGGTTTTGTTGTCATATTTCCAGACCATATTTTTTGTGGCTTTTGTTCTCTAAAGGAAAACCAAAACATTTGCTAATTTACCTTTCCTTAACTTGTAGAAAAAGTAAAGGTAAGGCTAGTCAGACTGGGAGCTGTCATGTTCTTGATGGGTGGCTTGACACTTTCACAAGCTAGGAAGGTGGCTAGAATATATTTTGAATAAGTTTGTTTCCCTGTTGCTGAAGCCCACCAGCCCGCATTTGTCACAATGTAGTTGACCATAATTGGAAGTGAGTTTGCTGTGAGTAATAAATTAGTTGCCTGTGAGGAGGGATGTTGTATGAGCTGGAGATGGAGGGAAGCCTGTTGGGTTTGTGCTGTTGTCTGGATGTTAAGGCTAGGGTAAATAAAACTCCAGGGGGTTCCCCACATTTGATATTCCTTCTCACTGTAGGAATTAGATAACGCGGGAGATCATCCAAGGCCAGATCAAGGCAGACAGCAAACATGCGGATGCAGCATCTTTGTCTCTCCATCTGTGGCGGGGAAGGAGATGTGGCATTTTCTGTGTGTTTTGTTGGACCTGTACCCATGCAAACAAGACTCTTTTGCATCATGTAAAATTCAGTGTCACACAGGAATACCAAGCGCCCGTGTTTCCCTCCCTTTCATCATGACAAAGAAGCAGCTGTCACTTTGGTAGTAATGGGCAAACTGTGGGATCCTGGTGTGTTCAGTGAAGGACTTCCTTTGTTGCAAAGCTCAGAGGAAATGAGGAGCCCAGGAGGAGGATTTCATGGTGCCTTTTGTTGTTCAGCCTGGCACAAGCTGTTTAATCTTTGTCTGGTGCAGATGACCTGGAAGCCTGCAGCACCCAATCTAAATAAGAAATCTTAATAAATAAATAAGTGCCTATAAAATTTGAGGCAGAAAAAGGCAGGTACTTTTATTGCAACTAGTTAGTGAATTTATTAAAACAGTAAAAGGAACCAGGTACTTTTAAGAGTGAAAAACAGCTGCATCCTTGCCGGTCTCATCCTTTTGTTCTCACGGGGCATTCTGCACCAGCAATAAGGAAAAGACTTGGATAGGTGCTAGCACGTGCTGTGTCGTAGGCTGTTTCCTTAGTTTTAATAAATACTCTCATGATGGACTTTAGTTGACTGGAGCAGCTGTAAGCAGGTGTGCCACTGAGAACTTGCGTTAGAAAAAGAAAGTTTTGCCGTGGATTTTGCTGAGTTTCTTGGCTCTAAATGTCATAAGGGGATCATCTTTCCTGTACATTTTAAAAGAGGAAAAAGAAAGGTGCCAAGAGAGCAGTACCAAAATCATTCTGTTTTTCTTAGTATGTTTTTATTATGTTTAATCATGCAAAACTAACACTTGGCTATAGTTTAAGAAACTTGTCATGGAAACATATCATCTCAAGTTTTATATCCACAGCCAGGAAAAGCCACAATGACACTTAAATCTTGTAAACACCAGGCTGAAGACTTTCTGGGAAAATGGATGAAACAAATGCCCAGCATTACATGTACAAAGTGTTTTGGTGTGGTTAATAAGATCATCTCCTCTCCTTTGTAACCAGTTTCCTTGCAATAGCTTTTGTGTGTCACTGTACACAAGAATAAAGAATGAAATTGTCAGTGGGTCAGAGAAAAATGTCTATTTTTCTGACCTGGGCAGTTGTGCCTGAAAGCATAGTGTATAGTGTATATATATATCAACCATAGTTGAAAATCGCATCCTTTTGGGGGTTTTTTTGGGTTTTTTTTCAGTTTGCTTATACAAGGTTAAAGCAGTAACTCAGTGGTGTGACTGCTAACAACCCCCTCTCCTCTGTTTTCTCATTAGGTGGCAGTGAAAGTAATCGACAAGAAAAGAGCCAAAAGGGACACCTATGTCACCAAGAATCTGCGACGGGAAGGTCAGATCCAGCAAATGATCCGCCACCCCAATATTGCTCAGCTGCTGGATATACTGGAAACTGAAAACAGCTACTACCTTGTCATGGAACTGTGCCCTGGTGGTAACTTAATGCACAAGATCTATGAGAAAAAAAGACTCGAGGAGCATGAAGCGCGCAAATATATCCGGCAGCTTATCCTGGCAGTTGAACATCTTCACCGGGCAGGAGTGGTTCACAGGTAATCTTTCAAAATACTCTCTGGTAACATTTATCTCGGAGACTCTAGGTGGTATTTTGGTGTTTATTTGTATAGTAAGGAGATTTCCTTATAAAAACATATTCCTGACGGCTTTTTTTAGCTAATCTTAATTATATTGTTTAGATGCTCATATTTGATACATTAGAAAGTATCTGCAGAAATCACTTAAATAAGTTTGTAGCTTCAGGTTGGCACATGGGAACCATGCTGACTCCATGTCCTTAAATACAAGCCCGTGCTTGGCAAAATTAAGGCTCTTTCCCTGCAAGTAACACTGTTTTGCCTCTTAAAAGCTCTGTGCCAACATCGACTAATGAATCATTTCCCTCTTTCTTTGAGGAGGTGGTTGTGCCTGTTGTTTTAATGGTGGAAATAACAGTGGTATAGGGAGATGAACTGATTTGCCCTAAGCCTTACAGTGACACAGCTGGGATGAAGCGTGAATGGGACCATGGAAGTCCCTTTCTTCTGCTACTCTGCTCTTTCAGTTTGTTATATTGCCTTGACAGGACTCCTCAAGTTTGAAAACTGTAAGTTACAATGCAAAGTATGTAGATGGTCAGTTCATCTCGTGGAATCTTCTCAGGAGAGATCCACAGCTGTTGCAATATGTTGCTGTCTTTCTTCAGGACCTTGTTTCAACCAGTGAATAAGCAGGGTGTGGATCTCCTTGCCGGAGTATGCTATGGAACTAGAAGTTTACCTTGTCTCCATGGGAAATAAGTTCATCAGAGAGAAGTCTGTGGATGGTTGCTGAATCAGGAGTAGCTACCTCTGCCTGATGTCCCTGAGCAGCATGTGGTAGAGGCTGGGAGAGTGCAGGTGGAGGAATCACACGTGTTTGCCTATCCCTGTACCTTTCTCCATTTACGTGCTCTTGGCTGCTATGGAGATAGGAGGATGGAGCGCTGCGTGGACCTCTGGTCTGAGCCAGTTTGTCTCCTTTTCTTTTCTTCGGTGTATTTATAGGGTATTGTCTGAGAAGGATGCTCCACTTTCTAAATTTGAGGCAACTGGTGTTAAGTCTGGACTCCCACGTACTTCCCGTATGATGCTGAGCAAGTTGTGTAGGCCCCGTCCTCTTAGATTATGTAGTCACATAGTAGGAGCTAGACACCTGAATACTTTTGAGGATCTGGGTCTTAATTTGCTTGACTGCAATGACTCTGTAAAAGATGGAGAGCTGTTGTACACACTCGTCCACTGCTGTGCAGGCAGCTGGCAACCTGCCTAAAGCAGCCGACAGCCAGCTTCTCCAGCTGTGCCCAGCTGTGTGCTGAGCTGCCTACCGCTGTGTAATGCTGTTGGGTGTGTCTGGCTTCGTAGAACTCCATGCGATCTGAAAACTGCTTTTTTTGTCTTCAGTCTCTCTGTGTGTTCCCTGTGATCCATTAGGGATAGGTGCTATGTGCATATACAGCCTTGGGTGTACTGAGGTCTTATCTTGAGCTAAATTTCTGGTATCACTGTAATATAAATATTTGAGCGGCCACCAGGTCTATTCTGCCAGGTTCTTTATCAGCAGCTAAACTGTTGACCTCTTTAAATTATTAACCCCACAGTTTGGGGCGTGGAAAAGGAAGAAGTCTACTTATTGCTTGAAAGGATCAATTGCTATCCAGTGTGTTCAGAGAGAGAGGAAGGATGAATGTAAACAGGCTGAGGAAAGCCTGTCAGGAACAAGATGAACACATTTAGCTTTTAACAGCACTATTAAGTTCAGCAGCAGTTTCTCTCTCTGAAAAATTTACTCTCTGCACAGTGGCTGAACCGCTTCTGAGGGGTTGGCAGTTTGGCTTTGATTCCCTTCTTTTTCAGAGAGGATTCAAACCCAGATTTTGTACCAAAATAGCTAGTGTGAGCTAGAGTCGTCAAGCTGTTGTGGTAGGAAGAAAGCAAAGCTTTGGGGTCCAGAGGGAGCCTGAGCATGAGTTCCCATAGGGGTGCTGTGTGCTCACAGCAGTTTTGGCCCTCACCTCTTCTTCCTCTCCGCTGTCTCTGTGAACATAAGCACAGCTCACAGAGACTGAAGTGTGAGGGACTTTGGTGAGTGGAGAGAGCAAGCAACCCTGGAAATACTGACATGGAAATACTCTCTCTATCCAACCCTGTGGTGTAAGATTAATCCTTACCCCAAGGGCAGCGTAATCCATCCACTTCATTTCTCAAACCATGGCATGGAGCTCATCCTTCTGAGTCTTCATCTGGATAATGTGCAGGTCCGATTCTACTTAAACTGATAAAATTTGACAATCACAGGCAGCAAATCTGCAAGTATTTTCTCTAGCTTGGCCATTCAATGTCTTGACTTTTTCTGCAAGCAAGGTATGCAGAGCAGCATAGATATGCAGGAAAAACACTGGCAGCGTGATCCAGGTTTATTCTGCTGGCTCTCTGTGAGCAAGAGAGGGAGAAAAAATAATAGTTACCTCAGGAGTTGTCCTTCAGCATCTGGGCTTTTGACCGTGGCGACTCTAAAAACAGACTTCTCAATCGCCAACTGAAAAGGGGGGAAAAAAATAGCACAGAAGTCTGATTCATTCTCACCCTGGATGGAATGGGAATGTTCTGTTGTTGTTATTGTTGTTATTTTTAAAGCAGGTAAAAATAACAGCAGTTTCATCTACGTGGTGATCTGTGGGTGTTCTCATTCACTGCGCATGAAACAAAACACAGCATCCTAGGGCAGAAACAGTCTACTGTTTGTCTCTCTCCAAATGCATTCATCATTCACATTGAATGCGGCAGGACATTGAAAAGTATTCACCGACTGTTTTATTATAAAAGTCACCAGCTTTTTTGTTTGAATTATTCAGAGAATAATATGAACAACTTGCACTGTTCTATAACTCAGGATGAAAAAAAGCCCAATGAAATAAGTTGCATGAAATTTGATTACATTATTTGATTAGTATTACTCATTAAGCTTCATGACTTACAGTCAAGTCTTGGCATGACATAAAACCACTCTGATCTTTGGATAAGAGCTGGGACCCAGAATTCAATTGAAATGCTTCTGTTAAGAGGCACTGATGTGCAAACAGCCTGAAATTAAAAAAAAAAACTGCAAGAAACCTAATTTTATTTAGAGAGGTTAAAAACCCCAAACCTCATGTTTGACTGTTTAGATGTATCTTAAGTTATAAATATTTCATCCCCTGTGATGGATGAAGGCTGCAAGTTCCCGAGTGCAGGAGCTGAATCTTTGTTGGGGGGTGTCCAGGGTTCAGAACTCCTTGGCCACTCACTGAAAAAAGAAATGGTGCTATTCTAAATATAATTTCATGTAATCATTTGTGTTTCATTCCTTCTATCAGAAGAGCGGGGTGGTTGCTAAAAATATAACAAGCTCAGCTGTGAATCAGGTAGGAATATTTATCTTTCCCTCTGACAGAGGAAAATGAACCCAAATGGCAGTATCTGGTGAAGCTTTCTCTTTTCAGAGGGTGTTTACATAGGCCTTCATGCTGTCAAAAAGCAGGATGAACAATAAGCCCCTTGGGAGTGTAAGGACAACAGAGAGAATATGAAGTGAAAGCCTTGGTGCTTGCCACTGTGTCCCACAGGAAATTCTCAACAAGCCTTTTAAAGAAATTTTAACAAAATTCAATCCCATTCAGTGCAATTACTGTCAGGATGTCAAAGAAAAGAATTTAATAATATATTGGTAGCAAAGATAGCTTTCTGTATTCCCCCTTTTTCTTTCTTCGTGGCAGCATATTCATACCTGCCACTGCCATTTTGTAATTAAAAGCAGAGCAGGAGTTTGAAAGACACAAAACCCCCTGAGGTTTTGAGCAGAGTTTATCTATTTTTCCCTGATCTCTTTCCCTAGCAGAGTAAGGTGGTGCCGAATGATGCAGTTGCTCAGGGTGCTACAGCATTCCTGCCTGGGTACCTGCTGCTTTGACATGTTGGCTTTGATAACTTCCATCCTATTAATTTTAAGTACTCTGGCTGCTGATGCAATATTTATGACAGATCCTGCACTACAGAACGAAGTCTCCTTTTGAAGTGCAAAGCTGGTTTGTCTTTCTATTTTATGTCAGATTTCTAAATTACCTTCGGGCATTCTCTCCTGGAGTACTCTGCTGTAAACAAACTAAACATTGTTTTAGTGAGCACAATGGACTGAATTCCTCTTCTACAGAGGCAGCTGCATTGAATTCAGTGATATCATGTCTGATGAAAGTGTCAGGCTTAGGAAATAATATTTTGATAACAAACCCTTTGATGATGAACCCAAATCTCTTCAACCTTCCCAGCTCACTTCAAGCTCTTGTGTGGGGCTGGAAAGTTGGCTTGCGGGTTGGTAGTTAAGGAGTAATTTTTCATGATGCTGTTGTTATTAAAAGTAAGATGCAGGAGACAGCAGCTGACCAATGCTGCTTTGCAGCAGCTTGCTAGTAAAATCTTCCTTCTCATCCCTCCTCCCCTAGACAAGAAAGAACATGTGAAATGCAAAAACTTCGATTTCGCTGTCTGATGGCACCGAATAAGCTTCTTTCAAAAGCATGCTGAGCTGCCAGCTGAAGCCTGGCGTATCAGGCTCATGTTGCTTGGTGGAATCACTGGCTGAAGTTGGGGTTCCCAAAGTGGTCTGTGAAGCTCTAAGCAAAGCCAGAGAAAGATCAGCACCATCCACAGAAGAAAAAAATCCCAAATAAACCATCCCATGAAGCAGGCGTATTTTCAAATACAGGGAATGATGACTGCATGCTACTAGCTTTGCATGCTGACAAGGCATAAATATATGCTGATTCTTCTCATTGTGGTAATGCAGTTTGATCTCTTGAGTGTCTTCATTATTCATAGATTTGACTAATGTGTACCATAGTTAGACTCTCCCATGTCATGGAACTAAGCCCTCAGAAAAAGGTAAAAGTTTTTGTTCTGGTATTCAGTCACTGAGTTTGTGCTCTGATACTTTGAAGTTTTTCAACAATGAATGCCAAAAATTTGCTTAAGAGTTAAAAATAATAATCCTTTAGTCTAATTTCCGGAGGTGCCAGGACAGCAAGGAACAAGATCAGGTTTGTCTCCAGTAGGGAAACTCAAGGTCTCCAGCAACTGTGTCTCTTCTTCCTCCCTCAGTCCCACGCAGTGTGGAGTGTGCTGCTGGGTGTGTAAGGGAGTTCTCGCCCAGCCTTTCCAGCTGCAAAGCAGCTACATCCATCTTCAGCAACCTGTCAAGAAGTCCAAGCCATGTGCATAATTATGAGAATCCTTGAGTCTGCAGGGACCAGCATGTGTACCTGATGTGTTCAATGCTTTGGGTCTTCCCGTTGACTTCAAGAAGGATTCAAGTGCTGGGTCATAGTAGTTTAGTAGTATAGTAGTATAGTAAAGTGCATAAAATTCAGGGTTCCTTAGCACTTTCAGGTGCAATAGTGCTACTTTTTCCATTCCATTCCATTCCATTCCATTCCATTCCATTCCATTCCATCCCAAACATTGAGACAAAGCAGCAACTTGGATAAGCGCCTCTTTGTAAAAAATAATTAATGTTTCAATTGGACAGAACTGACATAATAAGAAAGCATTGAGGAACCTTGGAGAAATGGTCCTATCTCTCTGTAGGGTGAGCAGATATGTAATTGGATTGTACCACTGCACTTTTTGTTTTAAAGAGTGTAATTTGGTGCATTATGTAAGTCTCTTAAAGTATTCACTGCATAACCCTTCTCTCTGATGGATGTGGATCTTGTCCAGACACGCAGGCACAGGTTGGTTTAATCTGGGTATTTTTGGTTTGATTTCATCCGGCTTTTGCTTCACTTTCCTAGGGCTGGTTCAAGTGGAACTTTCTTGTTAGGTTGTATCAAGGAGTAAAAACCTGTTGTTCTAGCTCCTGGTGTCAAACCAAAAAGACTGCTTTCATATTGACATGATTAACAGAAGTATGGTGCATATGGACTGTTAAATCAGTTACCACTTACCAGCAAAACTGATCAGAATAGACTTTTGGGTAAATATCTTTAATTATCCAAGTCTGATTGTACTCTACAGTGAGGCTATATTTAAATTTTGGATATTTTTCCTCTGATAGCTTTAAAATGCCCTGTAACATTTACCTTTAGCTTTATTTTTTTAACCTCGAATCCTTTTAAATACCTTTTCTTGTGTTTATTTTTAGCCATCCTGTCTCTCATTTATTATTCTAATTGCCTGTGTGTCTTGTCTCCTCAGCTAATAGCTTTCATCCTTGTGTTCTTATGCTTTTATTTTTAAGTCTTACCTCTTCTTGGCTAATATTTAATATACTCAGTTTCCTAGTGGCGTTTGTCCTCGCTTTGAGATGTCATACTGAGCATTGCAGTGTATGACCTGAAGCCCCATGTGCTTCTGTTGATTTGACTTTAGTTTTAGTTTTTGAGGGATTTCTTGGTTTTTTTCCCTCTTTCCATAGTGTTTTCTGGCAGTCTCCCCTGTTAAATTCCCAGCCCCGGTGTCTTCCTAGAGGCCAGTCGCACTGTCTGTGAAAACCTCCACCTGCAAGCAATAAAGACGTGAGACATGAAGAAATAAGCCCTTTTTTGGCAGAAGAGGGAAGCAGAAGTGGGTTGATCTGGATCCATCTGGCAGGGCACGTCCTCCTTGTACCAAGACATTTCTCGGCGATGGCAGCTGCCCTACAAGGGAAGCTCCTTTTGGAGCATGCAGGGCGGTGGTTCTGCAGCGCTGTCGCAGCACATGAAATCTCCCACGGATGGGGAGGGTGCTGTGGGTGCCAGTTAGGTTCATGGGGTGCGTGGCCTGAAGCCGGTGCTCACCTCTCAGGCTGGTGTGTTATTGACTGAGTTATGTTGCTTCTCTGCAAAGAGGAGTGGTGCAGAAGGCATCTCTCCTCAGCAAGTGTTCAGCTGGACACCCTAGAAAGCCTGGATGTCACCTTGGAATACCTGAAATTTGTAAAATAATCTCCTTCAGTAGATTTATGTAGTATTTCCCCTATTTCTTTTCACATATGAAGCAAGGAAAATCTGCAATAAATGCTCACTGCGGTGTGGAAACATCTGTTTGGGCAATGTCCTTGTGGTCCTATTGATGAAGTGAGTGGCGTCCTATCTGCAAGTACTCTTCTGCCTCAGGTTTATTTGAACCACAGCATGGAGAGGAACATTTTAAAAAAGACTTGGAGTTGGTCACAACAATTTATTTTTCTTTCCTAGATCCTTTCTTGTGGAAGTACTTTTTTTGGTTTGGTTGGTTTACTTGTCTTGTTTTATTAAGTTTAAATCTTCATCTGTAATAGAAGCATCCTTCATTACTCCCTGTGCTTTACCAAGGCAAAATACCATGGATGTCTCAGACTTCCCATAATTATAGCTGATGGCTTTATTACCCAGATTTTTCCAAAGCATGCTGGGAGAAGCATCACTGCCTGAGCTATTGGTATCCTGGCATGCTAACTGTTAGAAGTATTTTATATCTGGATGGGAGAAACATTCTTGTGATGAAGAATGATAGAAACCAAATGGTAGAAGTCACAGACAAGTCACGTAACAATCTAAATGATTTTTTCATGTTATACTTAATGCATAGTCTGTACAGTTTGGGGGTTTTGGGGTGGTTTTGTGTGTGTGTAATCTCGGGGTTATTTTTCGTGGGTGGAATGAGATTTAGGAAAGCACAACCATATTCTTAAATGATGAATGGGCACGTGTAAAGTGGATGATGTGCTGACATACACGTCAGAAAGAGGGTTAGTCATCTTGTAGAATGAGACCACTTTCATTTTATCCTCCCTTTCCTAGAACTGGTCCAGGCCCGATCTGTGCTGTGGCTCTGTGGGGTTTGGCAGGGTGGCACAGTAGACAAAGCAATAACATGGCACTCAGAAAACTCAACGTGGCTTCTTCTTTCAGCTTTGTTACTGGCTTTGTGGATGGCATTGGGCAAGTAATTTCAAACCCTCAGCCTCAATTTTCACCTCTGGTGTACAGGAATACTGATGCTGACCACCTCTGTAGGGAGTTTGAGTGCTTCACCCCAGTGAAGGTTGGTTCTGGTCTCCCATGTAGACAGTAGCAGAAGGCAGACATTTGATACCTCAAATCTCTGCAGAAGCACGTTTATTCTTCAGCTAGAGCAAGTGAAGAGCCCTTGGCTGTGAAAAGTAATGAGAAAGTGACCTTCAATTCCAAAAACATATGTTTGAAATGTTCCCAGTGTATAAGGTTTTTGCAAACTTTTAAGTAAGTGAGAAAAAGAACCTGCTTAATTACAGGATATACTGACAAATGTTTATAAAGTTATTTTGTACCTGTGAAACTGTATATGAAAGCACTGGTAATTTTGGAGGGGAGACAATGCACAGGGCTTTCTGCTTGGAATGTGGAACTGTGTATGCTGCTTTCATTATGTGCATTATTATACATGAATCTTGTAAATACACAGATGAGAGTGATGGGAAGCTGCTTCATTATTTTGGAGGCTCACTCAAAATATTTTATTTCTTTCAGAGACTTGAAGATAGAAAATCTGTTGCTAGATGAAGACAACAATATCAAGCTTATTGGTATGAAACCAGTTTGTCAATTCCAGTAATTAAAATTGGTAGTTTTATACAGAGTTTTTGAGACTTCATCAGCCTTCATGTGACAACTGCTAATGTTGCTGCAGAGAGGAGCTGAGAGAATATAGATAGCAATCAAGCTGTTCCTGACAGCATCTTGTGAAAAAAGTGTTCCAAATAATTCAGCTTTAACTGGGTATGGGCATAATCCTTCATCTTTTAACCAACAGTTTTCATCTGCAAATCGAGAACTTTAAAAAGAATTAAAGAATTGGCATCACAGAAGTAATTTATTTTATTTTATTATCTTGATAATTTCTTATTTACTAAGGGTTGGATTCTGCCCCCATATGCACATGCTTCTGCTGAAGTCAGTGGGAGTTACACACATTTTTAGCAGCTGGCAAAAATTGATCCTATATTTATATTTGTTACATTTGCTTCCAGCACCCAATACGAAATTGGTTTAGAGGGCTGTTAAAATATGAAAAAGATCAATGATAGAGTCTTCATTGTATTTGGGTATCAGTTGTACGGAGAGCTTGATTCATTGAAGTTATGCAGACATTCTAGATTAATCATCAGCGGATATAGTCTCTCATTGCCTTTGCGTAACTCCCACTAATGTTAATGTGGGCATTGAAAAGAAAGTATGCCCTTCATAAAAAAAGTCGCAAATGTCTGTTTATATTTATCTCCACGCTTACCCTTTTGCCTACAGCAGTGTCTGTGGTTGCAGACTTAAAAACTCGACTGGCTTTGTTTCATCAGAAGGTCTCAAGATCCGGAAAGTGTTGAAAAACACTTAACATTCAGGTCAAATGGACATTCTTGTAACGTATAAAGCACATGCATCTCCAAACAAACAAGAGAAGGATGGTTAGTGAAATCTGAAATATTCAAAGTTTACTTAAGGAATTCAACCCTTGGAAATACTACCAGGACTTTTAGTCATTGCTCTGTAGCAAATCAACTGACTCTGGGAAAATAATAGCAAAAGAGAACTCTGCATTACCTCAGCTACGGGTCAAGAGGAGACCGATATGTTACCATGAATCATTCATCAGTAATGATGGATACCACCCGTTATCTTGATTTAGCCAGATAAGTGAGACCAGATGGTTTGCAACAGTGCTGTATGAACACCTGATAGATTTAAAGAATTTCTATAACTTTCTTGGAGTTTGATTACACAACTGTATGTGAACTGACATCCGAACCCAGGCCTAATCAGATGATACGTGTACAGTTAAAACTCGCACGCCAAAAAATTACTTCAGAACTGTTCCTGCAGCTTCATTTTCTTCGGTTATGTAGAAAGGTCTCCTCGCAGGGGGTGGTGTGGGAAGAATAGACAAAAGAGACAGTTTGATCTCCCATAGCCTTGCTAGTGTTGAAATAAATTGTCCTTAGGTTTGCAGCGTGATGCTTTGAGCAAAGCAGATTGTACACAGTATGTATTTGAAAACAAAGCAATTAAATCCCACTGTCCAACTGGGTATGTTATAGAAAAATAAAGGTTGCTTTATTAGTAATAATTTTGCTGTAAGTAAAACCAGATTTAACATTGCAGTCAGCTCAGGCTGTATGTCACTAGTGGTGCTGGTGAGCTCTGGCTGTTCACCCTGAAGAAGTGGTGCTTCTGTTCTTAGTGCTCTGTCTACTGTGCTTGCTTTGAAAACTGGCTTTAGGTCCCTGGGCCACCTTTCCTCACCGATACCTATTTTCCAGGTGGTAGCAGAAGTAGTACTTGAACTGCCACGCAGCTTTCCATTGCCACCAGCTTTTCCCAGGAAAAAGAAAAGTTTACAGCACTCATCTTTGGCTGGTAGAATAGACCAGATGATTTATAGACCAGATAATTTAGTTTCCTTCCTCCTCCCTGCCTGTTTCCTCACTCACATTCAGCACTTAATACAATGTTTTATGTAGTCTGTCTTTCTAGAAATGAGATGGTTTGGTTGTGTCATCACATATCCTGTAAAGGAAGGTTCTTCAGGATTGAAGAACATGTGTTGAGGAACTATGTGCTGTTTTTCATGCTTGGGAGAAGAGACTTTCAGCTACAAAACCAGCTCCCATTAACTGCTTTGGGGTGGGAGATTGGTGTCCATGTCTCATGCAGCTGCAAATACACTAGAATCTGATAAAAATATCGCTCTTGTAGTGACTGTGAGACAAAGAAAACCCAACATAAAGGAAAAAGAAAAGATAAAATGAAGATTAAATATGTACCAGGGAGCGACATTGAAAGTCCCTGCTTGTTCATGCATTTCATTGAGAACTGAATCCCTTGATTCCCTTTCTTCACCCAGCTGCTAAATGGCACCTTGCTTTTTTCTTGCTCCCTTTAGCTACGTGACAAGTTGGTTCATAACATGTTTTTAGATAATATTATTAGAAAAATTCCCTTTTCTGTGTTAAATGCACTTTTCTTAGCTGTCTGTTAAATCTCAAATTTAAGAATATCAGGACTGGAAATGCTGGAAATAACTCAATTCTCTTCATCTAGCAGCCCATGGTGGTAGGTGTCTGATAAAGGTTTGTTGAAGAGCCCCTCACAGGCCATGTGAAGTCCTTGACATCCTGCTTAAGGACCTGTGGCTCCTAAAGGATCCTGCCGATATACAGCTCTGCTGAGCTCTGTGGAGCTCTGCTGGTCAAACCGGTCTACAAACTTGGCGCTAAGGCTTCTGTTAGTAAATAACTCTTTTGCTATTCCAACTGTCACAGCTTCAGACATAGCCATATATCCATAGCCTACTGTTGATTTCCTGGAGGCGTTAGAGTAGTAGCGTAATGCGATACTTCGATACTATGAACAGTGGGGGTGGTGGAATTTCCATGTCATAATATTTACTTTGGAAAACCAAGTGTGGCCTTTGATCTGAATTCTGTAATTAGCTCAGCTTATTGAAAGGAAGCCCAAGACATAGGCAGGAATGGCAGTAAAATTCTTATCAGGATCTGCAGTGCATCCTTAATAAATATCACGCTGTGATCATGATGTGCTACCACAGTTTTAATAACAATATTCCCATTTGTTTTGCAGTAAAATCACTGTCCCTAAGATGCATGCATTTGTACGTATTCTGCTTTTCAACAGGCACAAGAAAGAGTATACCAGCCTAGATTAAATAAGTGAGCTGAAAAAAGTGAAATAAATTTTTATAGTTTAAGCAAATGAGCTAATGAAAACCTCCGCCAGAATATACCTCCACTGATAATGATAAAGGGATGTTGATTTATGCCATCTCAGAATATAGTCCTTATATACTTTGTAAAACTTTATATTGCAATCAAGTAACTTTGAGGTGGGTAGGGTAAAGGCCATGAATAATATTGTGTGGAGATATTATTTGTAGAAATTTTTAGAAGTATTTTACAGTTGACATAACACATCTCTGGACACAGCTAATAAATATGTTAATTAAGTAAATGGATACTTGGAAATATTTTTATAAGACCCAGGGAGAATACATACCTAGCAGAGATGATTAAGTAATGTCCAGAGACAATTGGTTTCCATCAGAGGCAAGGAAATTGTTTTGATCCTACCTTCAGTTTTGAGATTATTCTCCAGCAAAACCCCTTTGAGCCTCTTCGGATGTTAAATATGGTGATTCTTGTCTCTGGTGTTTTTCTCACTCTCAGAGATGCAGGCAGTCGAGTGGAAAATGTTGTGCAGCCAGCTGGGCGCTCCAGCTCACGTGGCAATCTTTATAATTGTATTTTTTGTAAGCAGCATTATTTTTTTCTTCCGGTTTTGTAAAGGACCAAGGCTTATGTGACCACCCTGTCAGGGCACTTCTAATACTTTGAGGAGCTCCTGTCTGATTTCAGCCAAATTTAGCTAAAGGACAGGCTATTTCTTCAAGTCTTGTGCAAATAAGTAGGCGGATAAGGGGGACAGACCCAAGTTAATGACTCTGTGGAGGGAGAGTCAACTCTGGGCTCAACTGTTGCCTGCTATATTTGTCCTGCAAGATGTGAGGCTTTTAGCCCACCCAGGCAGGTGGGTAGCACACCCAGAAAGCTG
Organism: Phaenicophaeus curvirostris; assembly: GCF_032191515.1. Lineage (NCBI taxonomy): Eukaryota > Metazoa > Chordata > Aves > Cuculiformes > Cuculidae > Phaenicophaeus > Phaenicophaeus curvirostris. Next base: position 111,805,999 of record NC_091392.1, read on the forward strand.
CTGTTTTTATGAGGCACATGGATGCAAGACAGAAATCTATAGGCAGAGGATTCAGCAGTCGTCTTCTCCTGACTGCCTTGTTTATGTTTAAGGCAATTTTCATTTTAAACATGCCTGCATTCTGGGAAATTATAAGAAGACTGGATCAGAAAAAGAGAGGAACAAAACAGATGTCAGTGTTCTTAATAGCAGTATTTTTGTTGTTCCAGCTGTCATCAATAACAAGTTATAAATACTTGTGAACATGTTTGATTGTGGCCTCTCTAGATCCTCCGTTCCTTGATATGTGTCCCTGCAGCAAAGTCTGTTCTTCCAGCCTGCCAGCTTTGCCCATGTCATTCTCCCCCTTGCAAGCTTGTCTTGCCTTTTTCACCTTTATCACATCAAGTTGTTTGACTTCACATTTAAGACCCCCTGCAACCTCTCCTCGCCTTCCCATGTCGTCTCTCAGGCTGTGGTTTAATTGCTTTCTCCCACTCCTAGGCAGGGTGACCTTGCACATTGCCCCCAGCTGCTTCTGCCACTGGTGCAACTCTCTCTGCCATTCTTCCCTTGCTTAGTGGTTTGTTTTTGAAGGTCCATGGGTCCTAAACCCAGCTCAGCTTGCAGCCATTCCATCACTGGAGCAGATGAGATTGCAGGAACACCCTTCTCGGTGCCAGCCTGGGGTTGGGTTGGCTGAGAGTACTTGGGAAACTGCAGCCTTCTTTGGTGCAGAGAGGCTGCCTCTGGTCTCTGTTCCACTCGTGGTGCCAGCTTTTGCCAGTGCCTCGTTACTATTGCCAGCAAAAGAGCATCGGATGCACCCAGGGGCCAGAAATACAGTAATTCAAGACAGAAATTGGTTAGGGGAAGCCAAGTTGACACATTCCCTTCCTTGCTCCAGGAGCTGAAATGCTGACTCTGCAACCCTGTGCGTTTGCGCATCGCTGTATTAGTCCCAGAAAGCAACACCCCCTGCCCGCCTTACGTCTGATGGCTCATTTACACAATCTAGAGGAAAGTGCTGAAGAAATACCACTTGGCCTCTAGGTAACATACTGCAGCAGTATGGAATCTACGATAGCCCAAGGTAGCTTTCTGCCCCATGCACATCATGTAGTACCTGGTACAAGCTCAGCTCTGCTTGTTGCCATCCAGTACCCAGTGAAATGCAGTTTCTTTGTATATGAAATAGGTACTTGTGCGTATTCTAAGACTTTTTTGTTGTTTGTGGAAATCTCTAGTTATGTAGCCCATCAGAGAAACAAATTATAGAAATTTTTTGCATGTGGATCATTTTTTTCTTAGGCAGTTCATTGCTTAGCTTTTGGAAAAAAAAAAAGTGGATTTTTTTTTTTCCCCTTGTGTTCTAGTGATGTTTTACTGTATCTGTCTCTTTCATAACTCTGTCTCTGTGCCTTTCACAGACTTTGGATTGAGCAACTGTGCAGGCATCTTGGGTTATTCTGATCCATTCAGCACCCAGTGTGGGAGCCCAGCATATGCAGCCCCTGAACTTCTGGCAAGGAAAAAATATGGGCCCAAAATAGACGTTTGGTCCATGTGAGTTACTTCTCTAGTTCACAGTCATTATTACTGTCATTGTTATGCACTCCTCGAATGAGAAGCATTATTCAGGTATTTGGCTACTCTGAGCAAGAAAATCTGTTTAATTAGCATGACTCTCTGAACTAAATTGCGCTGATATTTTGTTCTGAATTGCATCACTTATGTACCTGCATATAGATTGCTGGAACATACAGCATGGAGAAACTGCAGTAAAGCACAACTGTTGATCAATGGTGTTCAGACACAGTAGAAGACATGGCTGAGGCACAAGAGGGTCAACAGCTTCTTAAGTTTTCATCAAAGGATCCTCAGGCCCTCACATGGGCTCTGTGCACTATCTGCAGTCATCTGGCAGGAAATGTGATATCGAATCATGTCATGGCTTTGAAAGCATGGTTGTTAAAGGGGAAACAAAAGTGGCCAGAAAACCTGTGAGCCTTTGTGAGGTTGCTAGTGTTCAGGCAAAAGAACAGGCAGAAGTCCCCATTGCCAGAGGTAGAGGAGGCTACGGAGATGTTTTCGAGTCAGTGAATTTTTCTGCAGTACTATTCTAGACTGTTCAACTCCACTACCCTCCTGTTGACCATGGACATTGTAACAGTTATCCCTGTCAGTCCTGGAAAGGAATTTGCTGCAATTAATTGAGATTGAGCTTTTCCATTAGTATTGGTAGATTTGCCTTTACCAAGTTGGGATAACAATATTTATATAAATCTCAGTGAAATAACAGAAGTTATACGTCGAAGTACTTTGAGTGCTTGGAAAATTTGAAGCACTGTATAAGCACTACTACTACTTCTAAGAAAAATTGGCCAGAGTTTATGCATTGGACTAGGACTTAGGTCAAACTCATCTTTCAGTTTGACCCGATGGGTCCCCTGTTGCACTTCAAGGCTCTTTCTAACTTGCCCCGCTGAAGCTTAATTTGCAGTCTGCCATCTGAGGGGACTCTCAGCTAAATGGTTGTAGGGCTACTGAATTTTTCACTCCAGCAGTGGGCTACCCAACCACATCAAGGGAAATAGTACCAGCTCTGAGGAATGCAGGCAAACAGAGCACAGTCATTTTTGTAAACCTTTTAAACTTCTCCAGCAATAATGTCCTGCTGTTGTTTTTAATCAAAAGAAAAAAAAAATCACATTTAACTCTTACCCTTCCTCATAGCTGAACAAATGGTTGCTGTGATCACAGTTCAGGATAGCACAGGAGTTTAGTTTCTTTCTATTCACATACGTTCAGCAGATCGAGGAAACAAGTTCTCAAAAGGGAGGAATACCACTCAAATTGAATTAAAAGCCCTTCTAAGAGGAAAAAGAACAAGAGTGCCTAACCCTCTTTTCATCACTGACTTTGCTGGGCATAAATAAGCAGTAAGTTTCTTGCTCTGAGTAATGAGAGTTCACACGTGATGTTTGGCTGCACCGGAGGCTGTGGAGGTTATCTTTGAGTGCTAAAGCAGGACTTGGAATTGTCCCCGTTGGAGTGGGCAGTCATTCCATACCCAGGGCAGCACCAGGACAAGGCTTCCAAAAGCAGCGTGTTTATGCAGCCTGAGGAGACACTTAATTGTGGCTCGGCATTTAGCAGGAGAGTTGCTTAAGAGCTGGCCCAGTTCTGCAGCTCCCAGCTTATGTCCTACACATTGTGTGACCCTCCATGCGCAAACCTCTGGGAATTCTTGCCCAAATCATTGCAACACGTCTTTTTTAATAGCTGTCAGACATTAAACATTAAGTACAGTCGCTAAAACCTAAGTTTTCGTTTGTTCCTGATAATTTTGGTTTTTTCTCTGTGTCTTCTTTTAGTGGGGTGAACATGTACGCAATGTTGACTGGAACATTACCTTTTACCGTGGAGCCATTCAGCTTGAGAGCTTTATACCAGAAAATGGTGGACAAAGAAATGAACCCTTTTCCAACTCAGCTCTCTACAGGTAATCAAGGGGGTGTGCTGGGACCTGTTCAGATCCAGCTGGTCAGAACCAGTGCATTGAATTCTGGATTGTGAGTCATGCTGCCGACATGGCACGCTAATAGTGAAAAATACTCTTTTTTTTTCTTTCTTTTTTTCATTTTAGCCTCCAGAAGATCTGCAGGATTTGCTCTAGTGTAGCTTCTTTTACTTTGACTTCTGTAAGTAATCTAGGGAAGCACAAAGTTGTGCTGAATATGAGAGAGGAATAAATCTGAAAATCTATGAAATTGCTTTTGTAGAGTAGATTCTGTAGGTTCTGTACATTCAGAAAATTTTAGCGTAGGATAAGAATACATGAACATGTTATTTTGCAGTGAAAATTCCTGGGCATTATCGTGACTAGGGTTGAATGATAAGCTACCTTGAATCACCTCACTGTTAAAGAATTTTGTTACCTAGTATCTATGAAACAAAATTATTTAACACTCAACATTTATTATGACATGTGCACAGGGGGTTATTTTGGGACAGTGACCTGTGATAACCTTTGTGTGTTCACAAAATGCAAAGTTGTTACTGTATTAGTATCAGAAATATTAATTCCTGTCTCAAAGCCATGTCACTAGGCAACAGAATAATTTTTCGGCTTATAGCAAGATTGTTATGGGCATTTGGAGCAAACTCTGTTTTGTAGTTGGGTTTTATTTTTGTATGCTAAATTTGTTGTTCGTGGAGAGCTTGTGTTCTCCTTATCTGGCAGACTATTTACAAGGGACATTCCATAAAATTGAAAGATTGCAAGTAGAGAAAATAGAACAGAGCATGTATTTTCACTCGGTACACTAAGGATGGTGACTACTGTCATGAGGGATAAGAGAAAATCCTTGGAGTTTGTGTCAGAAGATGAATTCTCCAAGTGTAGATTTACCTGCATACAGAAGAAGTAGGTAGCTAAGGGTTTTCACACACAGATTGTCTGTGGATCAAGTGAAGTGTGTTGTTCCTTGTTCACTCAGCATCTGCATGAAGTACACTTTTCTTGCCAGCAGCTCATATTGCTGGCATGATGTAAAGTGGTAGGTTTACAAGTGAGCTGGGATGCTGCAAGCCTTTCTGTCTATTTGATGTATTTAGTCCATTCTGGAGACTTCCCAATAGGATTCAGTTGCACAAAATGGGTATTCTAATGTTCTAGCACGTGTTCCAAAGCCCCGCTGGGTAAATTAAAAGAAAGATTATACAGACTGCTTTGTGCTGCACTGATCTAGGTGCCAAATCCTGCATCGATTGCAAAGTTACTCTTGAATTCAGGGACTTGCGTGTCATAGTCAATATTTGCAAGGTCTGGAAAAAAATTTACCAAACTTACCTCCTAGAGTAAGTTTTTACCAATAAAGAGCAGTTACATGATGGCAGCGTAGTTTCTTTGAACCAATGGACAGTTTCTCCTGTCATTGTTTTCTTTCAGTCATCTTTAAGTGGGAGATTTCACCGACCTCACTGGGCCAACTCAAGTGTTTGAGGCTGAATCACCCACGAAAGTCCTGTAGACGACCAGACCTTGGATAGCAAAAAAGATAACATTACATTTGACACATTTCATTTTACTGTTTCATTCATCCTACCATTTTATAATGGAGGTCAATTTTTCGCACAAACTCATGTCTGTAGCATTTGTAGCTCACTGACACCATGGTTTCCAGTGAAAATGGTGTTTTGTTCATCCTGTTAGAACTAGAGCAGCTTCAGCTTTCAGAGATGATGGGAAATTAATGGAATGGATTTAAACATGTTAACCTTTACTCACTGTGAATAAAGGTGCAGATTAGTTCATGATCTAAGTCAGCAGCCTTGTGTGTTCACTGACATGGCAAACTGTGATTTAAGGTGACATTTGTTCTTGCCATTGTTAGGCTTTGGTTCAGTAGATAGAAACTCTGTTCCTCTGCTCTGCAAATTGCTCTGTTCATTAACTTCTTAGGTTTATGTATCTTTTTCTTTAATCAAGTTTTCTTTTTCTGTAAATTTGTATATAGAGTAGAGATCTTTTGCAGGAATCTGTTTTGCTTCATTAGTACACTGTCTTTCAGTATTTAATTTCACAGTAACTGAATGCACAATCCTATCATAAAAGTAGCCAGTCCTATCACTAAGTAAGAGTATGGTTTATTTGTATTAGTTAAAACATTGGGTGACCAAGAGCTCTCAAAGCAACGGTGTAGCAACAGGGAAAATTTGGAGTTAGTGTTTGATTTTCCCATTTAGGAAAACGTTTCTCGTGAAGCTTCTTAAACAGCACAACTATGCGATTATTGATTTTAGGTGGCCAGAGTTCAGTTGCTCAGGAAGCTGGTCGTCACCTTGCACGCATTCCTTTTTTATCCTCAATTTACCGCTTCTTTGTGTTCATGTTCTTCTATCTGGGGCAGTGGAATGACATGGAAATGAGAAGAAAAGCCATCGTCTGTCCATACCTGTAGTTTGGAGGAAGGGTTGTGTAAGGTGGAGCTCGCTCATGGCTTGTGAAATGACCTCATTGCATTTTCTCCAGCTGGTTTTGTAAGCAACACCCGTACTCCTCATTTTAACCAGGCACACCCTCACAGTCAGAGCAAGACACTAAGTTCAAGTCATTCATACCAAGAAACATGAAGACAACAGAGGTCTTGTAATCCCCATTGAAGCACGCTCTGTTGAAGCATGCTCTGTTTCTGGTCATTGCTTGGCTCTATACATCAAGGGAAGTTAAGAGAAACGTAATTTCTCACGATGCTGGTCTCACATTTATCAAAAGAGCAAAGTTTGCCCCAAAATTACACCATGGGAACAAAATTCCACTGAGTACAGGTCATCGGCTAATTAGATTAGTGTTGTCCTCCAGCTCATCGTAAACAAGGTCTCACATAATGAGGCCTTGGCAGAGTGGTTCACAGCACCCTTTGTTCACCAGTCTGCTTGGTGCAGCAGGAAAAATGTTTTCGGGCACAGTGGGCCCAACAATTGATTGGGCAGCTTCATGTTTGCTTCCCGGGGGATTGATTTTGCTGTCCTGCAGCCACAGGGCTAACTGGGAAAGTCTTCTCTCCTCCTCATACCATCTGACAGCTCAACTCAGCAAAAGTGCTGTTACTCATCTCGTCTGCATCGCCCAGGTTCACCTGGCCGGGGACCCTCCTCAGGGGACTCTTCTCCTTAGAATTAATTTCTCCTAGTCTGGGTCTGTGTTCTCTGTGCTGCTTCACAAGCCTCACTTAAATAGCCTGCCTCTTGCTGAGAGGGTGGTTGAATGTCACTGGAAGTTGAAAGTTCTATATCTGAAAACAGAATGAAGCCCGTTAATTTTACTCTACTCTCTTAACTTGGCTAAAAATTTTAAGATTTTTAAGGCAGCAGTCACTGATTTGGGGACTGAGGTGGTGGTGATGGAGGGGGAGAATGATAGTTTGGGGCGAGGTCATGTATTTTGCTCTCAAGCACTACATGTGATTTCTAACACAGAGATATAGGAGGTGTTGGAGAAAGAGAAGATAAAATGGAAGAACAAGTGTTTTTTTGTTTGCCATAATGGACGGTTCCATGCCCAAGAGGCATGACTGGGGGACACTCGGGGCACACAGAGAGCAGACACTTCTACCAGTTCTGTGAACTTCGATATAGGCTTTTTCTCCTGCTTCCACAATATTGCTGTTGTAGAAAAATAACAAAAATGTTAGGGATGATTTAAGCAAAATATCTCACATAAATCAGTTATTTGAAAAGAGAAAGCTTAGAAAAAAACCCAGCCGATGCCTAGCTGAACCAGTAAATACATGATTGTGACACTGTCTCTTCCACATCCAAGCTTCTGTGTTGAAACCGATAGCCTCTCAGAGCCCTCTCCAGCTGATACTTCATCTTTGCAGGATGTTGAACACTGAGGTTACCCAAGCTGTTAGGAGTTGGCACTTATTGGGTTTAACCCTGATTTATTTGAGGAGGAGCTCCCCCTTTCTTGCCTGACGCCCTGCTGCGGTGCATCAGCACAGCTACCCTGTCACGTACTCTGGATGAGGGGAAATGTGGGTGGGTGTGGGGAGATAAAATTGCTGAGGAGGACAGTCAGGCAAACACAGAGGAGGGCAGCGGTCTCACAGAGGGGAACCTGTGAAGGGGGTTGAGGTTGATGCCCTTTACAGATGAGAATATCGTGGCCTTAACAGCAGGTGTGTTATTCTCCTTAAACTGCATATGGGAACAGGGATTCACAAGGGTTTTGCTCTGTTGCTAGTGGAGAAGACACATTGTGGCTGCTCTGCTTCAGAGTAGGGGGTGGCGTGGTGCCGAGCATAGGACGGACACCACAGTTCTGCTGTGGGATAAGGTGGAAAAAAGCCCCCAAAGTCCTGTCCATTTTACCTTGAGAAAACTGTGCTGCAATAATCACTTCGGCGTCTTGCTTGCTGTTGACTTCTTTTGGGACTCACTTGGCATCATCTCACTTGACTTATCTCCTCTACAAAATCAGCCCAGTCTTGGTTTTCCCAGATAAAGGTTTCTTTATCTTTCATGCAGGAACTTTTAGAGAACATAGTTGACTCTTTGCTATCTTAAAGCTGATAAGCTGAATTTAGCCTTGATAATTTGAGGAATAAAGACCAGACCTTGTTAAAACAGAGTATTTTCAGCTCAGATAAGCGCTTCTTGTGAGTCTTTATGCAAATTACTTTATTTCATTGCTCCTAACTGTATAAGAAGCACATGATTTAAAAATATTCAGAAAAGTGCTTTTGAGGGTTTTTGCAAGAAACTCCCAAGGGATGGTTGAATGTCACCGGAAGATGAAAGTTCAGTATCTGAAAACAGAACGAAGCCCGTTAATTGTACTGTACTCTTTTAATTTGGCTAAAACCTCCCACAACTGTAGCTTGGATGGAAGCCAGGAGAGAATTTGTCCTTATAATGTCAAAGGGAGCCCAATTCTCCGTGTCTTTCTTCCCGGCTCTGCATCCCTTCTCTCCACTCACCCCCAGTCCATCTCCTTCTGCTTTAAACACAGATTGAGTGATTTGCCCTGACCTGACTCCAGCCTCTTGTCCTCATACAAAAACTAAGTTTTGGCTAACGTGCTCTGAAACTTCAAACAAGCTTTGGAACAAAAGGTGCTTTTTCTCCTCTCCATTATGACTCTATAAATCATTGTGACTATAAATCATTGTTTATTTTACTTACTGATCTCTTATCAGGTTTTCCTTTTACTCAAGTACATTAGAACATACCATAAAGAAAATGTTCTTTTTTAGTGTACTCTTGATCAAGCTTCGCACCTGTAGTAATTCAGCTACCGTGTTAAGTCATAAAGCATACAACATAACTATTGTTTTTCTTGATTTCTTCACAGCCGCCGTAAACTTTCTACGATCTCTACTAGAGCCAGATCCTGCAAAGAGACCCAACATCCAGCAGGCACTTGCAAATCGATGGCTTAATGAGAATTACCCTGGGAGAGCACCACCTAATGTCACATATCCAAACAGGTACTATGCAAAGTAGTGGAGAAAGCCTGCTAGAGCACGTATACATTGTGGCATATACATGACTGTGGCATTGTAGTTTTATTACTTGTGTGACAGCATCCCACTGCATTTTGGGGGATGCTTTTGGGACTCCATCCTAAAAGTTGTTGAAATTGGGCATTGTGTATGTGTTGCTTAAAATGGCCAAAACCAATACTTTGCATTAGAAGTTGGCATGCGATGCATTATTTGCAGGGTAGTCTGGGGTGCAGATCATATTAATTGGCTCCAGACCTTGGAACGGATATGAGTGACAAGTAGATCATCAGTTCTGATCTTCTTGTTTGTCAGTAAAAGCCGAGCTACTTTTCCAGTCATGTGTAAGTGAGGATATGTGAATTAAGTAAATATGCAAACTGTGGTAAGAAAAGTCAGAATTAAATGATCTTGCTTTGTTGTTTGTTGATCTTGAATATCTGTGCAATGCTGAATGCATGACTAAATGCAAACAGAGAACAAATCTCATGGCCAGTCAAATATCTATTTAGAGAAAAAGAAAAGAAAGATACTTGTGGTCCACTTTGATTAGAAATAATCTTGCTTGACTTTAAACATCTGCAGTGTAGAGTTGACATGAGAGCCAGCCAGTCTGGGTTCTTGTTACAGTCAATGGAGAGAAATAAGGGCACTTTTTATGGAATCATTCATCTGATTCTTTTTGATTTTGCAATAGGATGACTTTGTGCCCAGGAGATCCGAGTTTTTCTCTTGTGACTGTAAATGGAGCCTCAGGCAACTCACTTAGAAACATATGTCTGTATTTGATCAGATAAAACCTCCTTCCGGTATCAAAGCCCTCCAGCTGTGTCTCATACACAATCTAGTACCTTTGAAGGATTCGCTGTATGAGTTAGTAGCTTGCAGGCCAAGATCCTAAGGCAAAGACAGCAGCTTAAACTAATCTTTGTGCTTAAAATTTGATAGTACCCCAAAATTTCAGTCCTAGCTTCTAGATCTAACTTCGCTTCTGCAGTTTACTCAGATACCAGATGTAGCGTGTGCTTGGAGGCATGACAACTTACTTTTGTCTGATTTCCTGAGCCACTGTTCTCCACCCAAAACCGATTTGGTGTTCACCAGCCATGTCTTCGTGTCAGTGCCTGGCAGGGCTTGGTCCCGTAGGCATGCTCAAGCCATGCGTACAGCCAGCCTTCAGTATTCAGCCCAGGTCACAGCTTTGCCAGTGTCTCCCACTTTTAAGTATTACATCATGGAAAGCACTATGACTATGCCTTTCTTTGACCTGAGAAGAGTAACATATCTCCCACTCTCAAAATAGTATTGGGTAGATGTTGAGCAGCTTGGATGCCTAGAGGCATCCAGAGCCATCTACTGAAACAGGGAGGGCAAATGTGAGTCCAGCTGCCTGCAATCCCCAGACCTACATGGTCAGAATGTAAAAACAGCCCCTATGAACAATTGTTTTGCAAGGAAAAAGAATGAGAACAGGCAGACTCATTATCTCAACATTACTGCCCCAAATTTAAGGGCAGTTGAGTTAATTTGCGTAGCATGCTGTGCAACAAAAGGAGATCTGAGTTTCCATGGTGCATTGGACTGTGCTGAAGTATAGTACATATGGACATTGTATGGTAAAGAAAGGGAAAACAAGTGTAAACTGAATGAGTCATTAAGCTAATGAAATCACTGTCATAATGAGTCTAATCAGTCTACTAAAGGTGGCATCTGTTAAGTGAATGTAGGTGTAATTGAGAGCTCTATGGGTAATTTTTTTGCTGTGTGAGTCTTATCTGCAGAAAAGAGGAAAAGAGAAAGAAATATAGCTTTAATGTGCTTCCACAATTCTTGCAGGTATGTTTTCTTTCCTCTGGTTTTGACTTCTTAGCTTGCAGTTGTCTGGCTTTAGTCAGATTGTGGTGGCAGCATCCCTTCTAGAACCTGCTTATTGGTGCAGTTAGGTAGGTACTTTACAAAAGAGGCTGGTCTCTATTAGGTGGAATAGCTGTGCAGTGCTCTTTATTTATGGAGTGCTCATTAATCATTCCCTCCTAAAGTCAAGCAAATCAAATGGAAGAACAGAAAAACATGCATTACTGAACTGTAGAGAGGGTGTATATTTGCTCATGCGTAGATACATATATGGTGATGGTAATCATAGAATCATAGAATAGTTAGGATTGGAAGGGACCTCAAAGATCATCCAGTTCCAACCCCCCTGCCATGGGCAGGGACACCTCCCACCAGACCAGGCTGCCCAAGGCCCCATCCAACTTGGCCTTGAACACCTCCAGGTATGGGGCAGCCACAGCTTCCCTGGGCAACCTTTGCCAGTGCCTCACCACCCTCATGGTGAAGAAATTCTTCCTTATGTCTAGTCTAAATGTGCCCTTCTCTAGTTTATACCCATTCCTCTTCGTCCTATCACCACAAGCCTTTGTGAACAGTCCCTCCCCAGCTTTCCTGTAGCCCCTTCAGGCACTAGCAGGTCGCTATAAGGTCTCCCCAGAGCCTTCTCTTCTCCAGGCTGAACAAGCCCAACTCTCTCAGCCTGTCCTCGTATGGGAGGTGCTCCAGCCCTCTGATCATCTTTGTAGTAGTAATAACTCCTTCCTGTTATGAGCACTTCTAAAGGGATCATCAATGTGGAAACGTATGTTTTGCTCTTGAAAAAAAAAAAACAGTTACTTTTTAATTCCTTTTTCATTGCACTGCTTTTGTCATGATTTTGACTGAAAACAAGAGAAAAGTAGGTACTCCTTCTATCCAAACCCAGGTTTTATGTGAAACTGTAAAGGATAAAAGCCATGCAGATTTGATAATTTGCTTCATTCTTTGGATAGTACTTCCTTAGCTTAATTAGTTTATGCCACAGGCTTAACCTAGCTAGAATTTGTCCCGCTGGAGCCTAACAGGGAAAATACTTTATGAATCTGTACTACTTAATGGCATTGCTAGGCTCGTTTTGAGCATGCCTCAAGAAGTGCCACTGAAGTCAACTTCAACAAAGTTTCTTCAAGTTTTGTTGGTGTCCAGATTTGGCTAAGATGTGTCGAAATAGTTCTGAAAAAATGTACTATGGAATCTTCAAAGAATCAATTCTTCTCTCAATCATACATTTATAACAGCAAGAAGCTGTGTTATGTTCTTGAAGTGCTCTTCTACTATGTTGGACATACCACCAGTTGTTCCCAAGACAAGAATTTGGTAGGAAAAGGGAGAGCATGGAGGCAAGGCAGAAGAACAGCAGAAATTGCATTTTCACGAGAATATCCTCCTAGGGTTTTTATAAGCTTACTTTTATTAAAGAAATTCCCCAAAGGCAAGCAAAAATTTCCCATTTTGGTGAGCGCTCGAAGTAGAAATTGCTTGAATTTCTTTTGCTGTCCAGATGCTTTAGTGTGCAATGGCCAAGATAAGTTTTGCTTTTGAACTCAAGAAAACCTCAAGCATTCCTTAGCTGCAGAATGAATGTTAATAAGCATACTGAGTAAAGGGAAAGACTTGAGATTTTCCAGACTGTTCTACATCTTGTGTAAGTCCTCTACGTCAACCCAGACTGTTGACAGCCGTTCGTCACATCACCGGTGCACAGGACAGGGGGACAGCAGGGCAGGAGTGGGAAAAGTGGAGAATGGTCCTTTTGAAGGGGGAAGTTGCAAAAAAAGCCCACAACCTAAGCTCCCCTAAGTTGCTTTAGCTAGATATTAGGAGCAACAAATATCCTTTAGAAACCAAATGAAACCCAGCATTTCTTTGGAGATGGATGAGAGTTGACGGGCACATCTGGGAAGCTGGCCAGCACATTTAGAGGTCTAAATAGGAGCAGAGCTCTTTGGAAAATCTGTTTTTAACTTAGACTGAGAAGGTGCTTGGCCATTTCCACAAGGCTGCTGTACTCCGTTATTTTTTGCCTTGACTGAGTCTGTTACAGACTTTACAAGACAGCACATATATAAACGTGTTGTATTTGTGCTTTTAACTGACACAAGTATAGGAATAGTTCTACCAGTTTGCAAGCTGCTGTAATAACCCTTACAGTATGTCCTCCTTCTCTGGGATGAAATTCTGTGGCTACTTAGTGCAAGAACATTGTGCAACAGGTAAGAGGTGAAGCTGAATGCTGTGGTGTTTGATCACAAGAAAAAGGTCATTTCAGAAGGCAAAACATAGCTACCTCAGCTGGATTTTACCTCTTTTCCTTCAAAACCAGCCAGATGATCTTGATGGTCTTCACCAGTCAAATGCAGGGTAACAAATGGCAGCATCCTGAGCAGCATGGTGCCATTTCAGGTCAGGTAGAACTGTGAGGTCCCTCTGACTTGGTGGGAAATGTGCTGTTTGTTCATCTATCACAGTTTTCCACAGTGCCTGTGATTACTAAATAGTCTGTCCTTCTCATACCTGGTCACGAGAGAAGAAAGTGAATCACACTTGGGTTACTGAGCCTTTCAGGCCTCTTCTTTATTCTCTGCCATGTCTTCTGTGGCTGACTAAGTTCTGTCGCTGGGAAGATGATACGAATGGCGTGCTCTGCCTTTCTCTCCGTGCAGAATTCACCTTGAGGACCTCAGCCAAAGCGTGCTGCTCCATATGACTGAGAAGCTCGGCTACAAGAACAGCGATGTAATCAACACTGTGCTCTCAAACAGGGCAAGTCACACGCTTGCCATCTACTTTCTACTTAATAAGAAGCTGGAGCGCTACTTGGCAAGCCTTAGAGTAAGTATTGCTTGATGCCAGTTCTTTGGACAAGTGGGGAGGAGGATAAAAATGTTCTAAAATGTTCCCTGCTGGATGGCATTTGACTTAAAGGCTCTACCTGAGGTATTTTTTTTTGTAGTTTTATAGGAGTAACCATGAATGGGAAGTATTCCTTGCAAACTAATAACAGTATTTCAGATAAGAATATGTCAGGTTGCAGAGATAATTGCTGATAGGCTTTATGTCTCACAAGTCCCTGCTTCCATAGGAGATCTCCTCCAGCTAGACAGCTGCCCTGTAGAAAGCAAACTCTTGTCAAGCAGAGCCTTGTGACTAGTGACATACTGTGACCGCATGTTGAGACGATTCTACTGCTTGAAATATCAATAACAGTGTAATTTGATACAGGAAGTCAAGAGGAAGCTTAAGAGCTATTAAGATTTTATTTAGTTTTTAAATGAAAACTTAGTTGAAAGTTTTACATGAAAAAAAACAGGAACATGAAGTCTTCTCATCTCCTGCCAGCCTTCCTGGCCCCTGAGTATGGCTTGCGGGTCAGAAACACTGCTGATGGGATTGCCGAGCAGCTTTCACTAAGCCAGGAGTTCACTGCCACATGTCATTCTTCCTTGTGCATCTCAGGGAGCTGCTTTCTCAGGCCACATTTTGCGTGGTACTTGCTGGAGAGCAAGATTGGCACAGCACACAAAGGCAAATTCCCTTCCTTTGGCTTCTCCACACAGCTGCTTGTGGTCTGGCTAAGGGTCTGTAGGCTCCTACGCGACTGCATGGGCAGGAGAGTGGGTTGTATGGAGCTTTCTTCTTGATGTGTTTGCTTCTTGGAGAAATTATCCCCAATGGCCTTCCATTCTGACAACAGCTTCTTAGTTTTTTTGTTTTCTCAGTTCTTTTAGCAAGCTTGATTTAATGATGATGCCATCAATTACATTCAAAATGTAGTGGGCCAAATTCACCCTCTCTGTAAGGTGATGCACCTCCACTGAATGCCAACTGTGGATAGAGTCCATTAAACAATAATTGAATGTTATTTTTCTCTAATTATCTTACATACTTTACTTTTCCCTGTTTCTCTCTCCACAGAAGCCTGAAGGCCAGGACAATATTTGCCACAAGAACCAGCTATACCAGATAGAAAAATACAAGGCAAATAAAGACTCCTATGAGGTAAAGTTTGTTGAAGCACATTAAGGTACTTCAAAAGCAGATTGAATTTGATGATCCCTGGCAATTGTGATTAAGGCGATGGGTTTCTGGACCTGTGGATGGAAAAAAAAGGCCTGTGGTCTTGCCTGTGCAGGACAAATAATTTCCTCTTTTTCTTTTTTGTTATGAAGAAATGAAAGTTTTAGAAGCTCTGTTTTGCAAAATAATGCAGACTTCTTCAGGGGGCTTTGTGGTTTCATTTTAGGGTACAAGTTGTAGCCAGACGCTGTAACAAGACTATAGCTGTTGCCTTGACTCTCAAGACCTTGGTGGTGGTGTAGGGCAGAAAGCTGAGTGACAGCCATGGTGACCCTTCCTGGTCACCTGGTGTTCCTGGTGTCCTGGGCCAGCCCTGGCTTGATTACCAGGAACAGTGAAACTGATTAGCGTAAAACTCTGCCCAGGTTAGTATTTTTTGCTTCATTGCAGAAGTGACGCAGAACTAGTCCACTGCATTATGAGGGACTGCCCTTGGCTAGAGAAAAGACTTAACCAGAGTACCTTTTGCTCTGTTGGTCTCCAGTCTTTTTGCCTGCAAACAGAGAAGGTAGTTTGTCTTAAAAGAAAACATGTCAAATAATAGGAGTCTTCTCATGGCTGGATATTTCTTCACTGCCTGATTCTTTGTCAAATACTAAAATTACAAGAGTAGCATGAGCTGTGGAAGTCTTACCTACCAACGCGAAGAGCAATATTCCTGAAGAGTCTACCTATTTCAAAAGCTACTCTTCAGCTACTCTTCATGATCTAATTGCAGGAGCAGGTTTGTATCATGGCTAGTTTTGTTTATTTTAAAGGCTGCTTGCAAGACAAGCTGAACTGCAAGCCAGATGAAAATATCAGGGCAAACTGCTTCTAATTGTTTGAATTAAAAATACACCTTATCTTAAAACAGTGAGTAGACTCAATGACTATAGTATTTCAAAATACTCTTTAACAGCTTACTCCAAGCTGTTGCAAGGCAACCTTCACCTGGAAACCTGGAGGTGAATGCTGTAGGTGTCACATGGGGCATCCTGTTGCTTTCTGGGCCATCTTCTTGCAGCTGTTGGTGTCACTTCTCTGTACAGAGAGCTGTGGGTGGCTCTGCCTGCCATCAAGGCATCAACTTACAGCTTCTGTGAACCTGTCCAGTGCAGGGGAGTCTGCAGCAAGGCCTGACTGTGCACCCGCATGTAGCCAAGAGAGAAACACGTGGTCTGGTTTGGTGGCAGCCCTAAAGTCCCCACACCCCTAGAAGGAAACTGGCATTTGACTTCCAGAAGAATAATTGAAAACTGACAGTAGTGCCACTGTATAACCCCAGTTGGGTTTGTAGACATGCTTAGGGGTAAAGGCTTCCTCCCAAGCCTCTCCTGCACTCAGAGTACACAGTGTAGCTATTTAGAGGATGAGGGGGTGTCATTTCTTTCTTGAAATAGTTACCTTGATGCAATCACAGTGCAGACACTGCGATAATAATAGAGTATATTCTCTTTGTGCATGGGCATAACTGAGCACAAGGCATGTTTTGTATCACTTTAGCTGTTTTTACACAAGGGGATTGTGTTACTCTTAGTGTACCAGGACAGTTGAAGCAGCACATGTGGGTGAATACAGACCCCGGGATGCTACTGCCATTTGTCACCATGGCAGACATCTCTATGAAAATGCCTTCGTGTGGATGGGGACACAGCCCTGCTAGTGTCTAGCTCATGCTACTAGGGTCATTTGGTGCCCACTGGGACTCAGGGATAGGGATTTTATAAGCTCAGATTGGTTCATGATCATCCTCCGTTTCCAGAGAGGAACAGGAGGCACTGGTCCCTGGGCAGACGCTGCACTGAGAGCGTAGCTGTGTGTTGCCATGGGAATAGCAGGGAGAGTAGAGCTGGTCAGCTTCAAGAGCTGACTGAATTTCTTCCGCCTCACTCCCGCGATGTGAAAGAAGGACCTGGCCTCAGGCAGGGGGCTACCTGCCAGCAGCACTGCCTGTTGCTGGGGCAGGCAGCATGGTATGAGGGCAGGGCTCATGCCCAGACCCTCTCCCCCGTTTGATTTCCTAACCTGGAGTTGTGTGATCATCGCGTCAGGGCTGAGGGTGCTGGGAGCTGCTGGTAGTGCTAATTAATCAGGCTGTTTTGTAGGCTAATTTCATTTTAGTGTTCAGGACAGATGGGTAGCACGAGGAGGAGGAAGGCAGCACCCAGTCTCCATCTCTCTCTTTGTTGGAGAGGCCTCAGGTAACGAGTGGTTGTCCCTGCAGCACAGCCAGGGGAACAGCACTGGGGATACTTGCCTCCCACAGAGTAGCCAGTGGGCTCAGACTCACGGAATATACATTTTTTAAGAACTCCTGTCATTGTCCTATCGCTATTTTATACATGGCCGAGGTAAATACCTTTATCTTCCTTTCAGATCTGCTGCTGGGAATAAGAGTAGGTTTTCAGGTCAAGGTCAGGACAGGAAATAGCAGAAGATGATGTAATGCCAAACCTAGTCAAGTATAACATACCGGTAAAAGCCCTACATTGTGCGACAGCATGCCATGTCGTGGCTGTACATGGTATAGTGGAAAGCAAATCTTTATAACTCCCCTGAAGGAAATCTTCCTTTCCTTTTCAAATATAATAGCGTGTGGCACCTTGGAAAATCAAGATTTTGGCTGTTTCCCCTCTCACAACTGTCTTTGAAACAATGTTAGTAAGTTTTACAAATACTTTTAAGTCTATTTACAGCGTAAAAGGTAAACTAATTAATTACGAACACTGCAGATGTGAGTTTCCTTTTTCATGGGTGCTTCTGATTGTACGATGTGACTGCGTTACTGCTGCTTAGAAAACATAACAGCAGTGAGAAGGCAAAGTCAGGGGCATTTGGTAGGTGAGGAGCTGCCGCTTGGCTCTTGCACCGTTAGGCCAAAAATATTGCAGCATCGAAACATCCTGCATTCTGACAGATGCTGCAGCCACCAATATGAAAATTCTTTCTTCACCTATCCAAAATAGCAGAAAACTGCTAACGATCTTGATCAACTCCTTTAGGCTTAATATAGTCACCGCTTGATCTCATCCTCACAAGTACCTTTAAAAAAAGATACTCGGTAGAGCCCAATCTCTCCTGAACTTGGCAGCAGAGTTTCAGAGACTTGACAGGAAAAATAGTGTGGTGGGCTCAAAATTAACTGTACAGCTCCCACTGACTCTGTTGTCATAGGATGTTGTTCACTCAGCATTATTATTATTGCTGTTGTTGTTATTACTTCATCATTATCACTAGTGACTGTGCTTGCCAAGATAACGCCTGAGGCCAATCCAGCATTGAGTTGTTTGAAGGACAACACAGCGAGGAATAAATGCTGGGTGATAGAGGTGTTTTCAGACTCCAAAGACAAGAGGAAAGACATCAGGTGCATGAAGAGGTATCATGCAAGCAAAGTGATGATGGCTCCATAACACTATGATTTGTTTCTGTGGAAGGGTGAGCCAGCTTTGGCTACCTAAAGAGAAAGAAATAGGAGGGGATAAGGGACAGATGGGGAGAAGGGTGGGGACAAAAAACACACGCGCAAAGGGAGACTGAAGTGAAGACAGTAAGATGCTCATAGAGGGTCTCTGCCTCTTCCAGGTCACCTAATGACTTCTGTAATCAAACTAGAAACCCTGGTTTATGATTCACTGAAACTCCTCCTTCTGACTCCAATAACTTCTCAAAATTCAAAGGATAATGAGCCCAGTGGTGTCCAGACAACATCTGTGCAGAATGCTGAACTCTGTCTGAGCTGGGAATGATTGCAATGAGTGCAGCCTGGATATTTTCATCTTAAATGTCTTAATATGTTTCCAGAGCTGTGTAGTAGCCCAAGAGAACCCAAGTTGTCTTCTGCATCTTTGTTTCCGTCTCTCACGTATGCACGTTACATTGCATTTCAGGATTTTTATAGACTTCACATCAGTAAACTTTCAACAGAAAATCATCAAGAGAGCCAGCCCTTTGGCAGTGGGTAGTTATTAGACAAAATACAGGCCTTGGCACATAATTGGGTGAAGGAACTTTGTTGCATTTTTGAAGAAAAGCTTGTAGTTAGAGTGGCTTTTCAATAAGACACGGTGAAACATGTTGCTTAAATGAGAATTACAACTACAGAGGGCCAGACAAATGCCCCTCTAAAGAAGCAACCCCAAAGCAACCAAAACAAAAGCCCTGCTTCTCTGAGATTTACACCTAAAATCCGATAACACAGCTTGGTTCCAGAAAGGTAAGAGATTATTGAAGTCTTCGAAGGATACCAAATTATTGCCCATAAATTCAATGCCTGGATTTTAGAAGCAAAGTGAGACTTTTTGTTCCCCCTGAAATTAGCAGCAGATAAGGAGTGTTGTGCAGCTTGCAAATCTAGTGATTCACCTTAAAAATAGACACAAAGAATTTCTACTTGGCAAACTGGATTCCTTGTCAGGGTCCCACTTCCAGGTTCTGTTTTTCCTCTGTCATCACTGGAGATCAAAGCTATATTTTAGGATGTATGGGCTTACAATCCCACCTTCAGCTGCTTTCCCTGTCACAGAAAGGAGTTAGGGTTTAGTGAAGGGTTGGGTCAGAAATTTTCTCCCCCTCCATGTCTTGTGCAGTTGCAGAGATGCTCTAAAAGGAACATCTGTATTCCTCTGGATCTGGTTTGAGAAGAAGATAAATTACTGAAAGTGTTTGAATTTCTTTAAAGCTTTGCAGTTCATGTTTTCAAATGTCAGAGGAAGTGCAGTAAAGAGAAGTCAAAGAATTTTTTTTGTTGCTTAAACACGGGGGCAAATTTCAGGTATGTAGGAGTACAAACCCGTATCTGCTTGCTCCAACAAGGTCTTCTAGGACAAATGGCCTCTGAAGAGAAAGTTTTCCTTTGCCTTTAATTTTCCAAAACCAGTTTTCACACTGCATGAATGTCAGAGCAGATGGGAACCATGAAATTGTGAAAAGCAGATCAGAGGGAAACTAGACATGGAAGATTCAGTTATTTTGAGTAGCCAGGATAAGTTCCTTATAAATGTATAGTTTTTAATTTGGCTTTGGTAGCTGATGTACTTCTGAGGGTCATTCGAACTTCCCTTAAGTAAACCAAATTGTTCTTGTTTGTTTTATAACCTGAAGGACAAAAACCTCAAAGAACAAGAAAGGAAAGGGGAGATTCTTCACCGTCAGCTCCCAAAGAAAACTGAGAAAAGTCCAGTTTCATATAGACAGCCTTCTTCCTGTCTTATCTCACAGATACAGAACACCAAGGCTCTGCTGAAGGACCGGAAAATCACCAAGGCTGGAAGTTCAGAGAAAGGTCAGTGGGAGAAACACCAGTGTTGTGTCCCTGTGCGCATGTGCATGTGTGGGCACATGAGGTATTGATGAGAACGTCTTGTGTTGTGTGTTTGCTAGTAAATAGTTGTGGGCTCGCATTTGCTGTCTGCTCTGGAGGTGGTATGTGAAGGAACACTGGGTAATGTAGTTCAACATTGAACAAAACATCCTGAGGAAAGCATGACAATGTTCAACAGTCATGAATCCTCACTTCTACTTCTCTTTTTATTTGACAGAATTCCTATAGTGTTTTAAAAAGAGCTTGCTTTCCCTATTTATATGTACTTACACGAAATCACCTGCATTTCATGCTGGTGCTTTGAAAGCATTAACGCCCACCCCAGATCACTGACAATCCAAAGCTGATAGACAAGCTTCTTCCTGCTGGCCAATGCGTTTTGCTGAGAGGGGATTGAGGGGCAGCACGGGAAGAAATCCCTGATTTTGAGAAGAATGCTAGTAACAGTGGCATCCCTGGGAGAAGCAGTGGGCAGCAGCTGATGGTGGAGGAAGGGGAAGCAAGCAGCCAAGAGGAAATGCAGCTGGGACTGCCAACCCCAGCAAATTTCAGGCAGCGAAAGGAGGAGGAAGAGCATTAATAGGGAAACGAAAGACAAGACAGAGGAGAGCAGAGTGTGAATCACGCAGGGTAGGAGGCAACCTGTGAGGGATTGGTGGTGTTTGCTTGCAAAAGGAGGTGGAAGAAAGGAGTGGAGGAAAAGGGGAGTCACTGGGGAAAACGGGTTATTGGTAGCACACATGTGGATGGGAGTCAGGAAGATGATGTAGCTGGCTGTTAAATCATAGAATGGTTTGGGTTGGAAGGGACCTTAAAGATCATCCAGTTCTAACACGATCACTACAGAGCAACGAGGGGAAATACAGTGATATGAAACATTTACTGTGGTGTCAGGTTAATTTAGAGTAGTGGCTTATGGTGGTTTTATGCTCGCTTTTGTGATCTGATAATTTATCATTTGATGTTTTCTACCTAAATAAAAAATGTTGAAATGGTGTTTGTCTGGCAGCACAGGTCCTCGGGGCTGGTCAGAAATGGGCCATACTTTTTGTGAAACAGTCATTTTTGTTAAAAAACAGTCATTTTGTTCAGAATTTGTCATTCCTTTTGGAGGGAGGCACAAGGGGAAGTAAACCTAGTTAGTTTTTTTTCTCTTTAGGTTTCTCCTTGCTTTTTTGAACTGAAACATGAAAATCATTCAGATGTCAGCTAAAGCATTTCTCTCGTTATGGAATCCATGTTTTGACACTCCTTAAATGAGGTGGTCAAATAATTTTGACCAGTTTTGGAAAGAAACTAGACAGATTAAACCTGGTCTGCTTTTCCCAAACAACTCTCAACATGAGTGATTTCATTCAGGTCTCAACCCCTGCTGAGACCATCCCTTTCAAAAGAAACAGATGTGAGATTTGTGGCTGTGACTTGATGGCTGGCAGACCTAAATTATTTTATATCCCTTTTAGATGGTTTGAGACCAAAAGAACTCTCAGACAGTGATTATTAACTGCCAGTTCACTATTCTTTCAATCTGGGGGAACCTAGCAAAGCAGACTCTTTGGATAGCTTTCCATAAAGACAGCAAAACACATTTTCTTGTGACTAGCTTGGCATAAGTGAGTACCAGCACCCTGCCAGCAGCTTTTTCCCCGAGCTGTTTTGTTTTACTGGGCCAAACCTTGCAAAGATTGTTCCATTTGTATTCAATCCTTGCTGGAGTAAGATTCTTGCTGAAGTCAATGCAGCAAACCTGTTCCAACTGTAACAGTCTGAATCTGGCGAGTGCAGCTATTTCATATTCACATATGTGAAACCAAGAACAGACTTTTTTCCAAAATGCAAGGGAAGACATTAGGAATAAATTCTCTGTTGTCCCCTGTATCTCTAGGTATGTCAGTGAATACAGTATGCAGACCTAGTAAAAACCATGCAAAGTTGCACTAAAAAAGGAGAAACGTGAGATTTCTCAGAGATGACCTTAGAGGGTATAATTAATACAAACAGACATCTGTGGTTTTCCATTTCATGTCCTTGTCTTACTCAGTTTAAGCACTCTTCATGCCTTTGAGTAAAGTGGCAGATAAATTACCCATGAAACAACAATGTAAGTATCAAATGAGAGTCAGGGAATTAGGCTCTGAGTATATTCTTAAGACCGTTTGTTTTAGCCTGTGCATTTGTCACACTCTTCTAAAATTTGTTAAAGGTGATGTTGGACACTGTCTGCCATGAGGCAGAGAAGACAGTGCTATTAAATGCTATTTGCTCTTCTCTTTCCTTTTCTGATTGCTTTGCAGACTCTAGTGGTGGGGTAAGCCCTTTCCACGAACCCTTGGCAACCAAGACAGGCTGCATCACTTCCAGCTCACTGGAGTACCTCGAAGTCCAGCAGCCACCTCCCAGGACCCCTCGGCTCCTCAAGAGACAGGAGTCCCCGCAACAGGAACCATCCCGGATCAGTGGCCGGGCAAAGGACTCTCCTCTCATCCTGAATATTGTTCACTCCTTCGAGTCGGTTGACAGAGAGGACCAAATAGACCAGGTTTCCCCCTCTCATCAGTACAGAATTTTAGGTTCACCAATGAATTTCCCTTACAAAAGCTCAAGTGAAAGGACACTATCCCCACTTTTTCAGCCAGGGAGTACGTCCCCTGTCCACCCCACCCAAGTCTCTTTCACATATGAAGAAAAAGCATATCCGGCAAAGGAAGAAGCAGCGTCCCCTACTCAGCTGGTTTCCAACAATCCCTTGGGCAGCCCTAACTGTGTTAAAAGCCGAGGCAGATTCCCCATGATGGGGATTGGACAGATGCTGCGGAAGAGGAACCAGATGCAGTCAGCAAGTGACAAGCCGCTGGAAGCGAGGATGCCTCAGCTGCAGCAGATGAGCCCCACACAGATTTCCTTCAATGCAGCAGATGCTGTCAGTGGTCAGTGTTAGTCAGGCATCCAGGGATTCGCACTGCTGTCCTCTGGGACATAACTTTTAACAATAAGGGAAAGCCACAGGCCTGTTACTGTTGCTATGTAATACACTACAGTGGTCCAATGTAGACAATAAGAGGTCTGCTTGTAGGGAAGGTGTGGTCTCCTATATTAAAGTTGAAAGAAAAGGGCTCTGCCTGTGCTGTTAAGAAATATTAGCATCTGGAATTTGACTGTACAGTAAAACATCCCTTGACAGAGCTACATGAATGAGTATTATTTTCACTGCTTTTATCCAGTATTGCAGTGAGGTTGATTGGAAGAGCAGTGAGTATGAACAGTGGTTCCTCAAGGTAATCTGTGTGGTGCCATGAATGCCTATCCCATCCAGGATCTGTGGTAAGACTGCTCGTGTTCCATCTGGCTGTGCCACGCAGTACATGGTACTGCTACAGACATTCTTAATGTGGCTAGACAAGTGGAAAAACTCAAGATACTGTGTCCAAGTGCTGCCAAGGAGTTGAAGTTGGTAGAAGCTTGAGTAAAGACACGAGTGATCTAAACATTCAAAAGCAGGAGTATTGGAAGTCAAAGCAGATTTTACTGTTAATTACATAAAGTAGCTAATAATGGGATATTTTTTTTTCTAAAGAAAATGATGATTTAATGTCACTCAGAAGAAACGTGATTATTTGAAAACAAGTTTCATCACATGGAAATTCACCACACTAGAGACCTCTTCCTTTCATGTGATGGGTCTGCAAGCAGCTACTTCAAGCAGCAATCCAGATTGCAACACGCTGTGTTTAAACAATCCCATCACCTCCAATTTTTGCAGCTGTACTAGTTCCATGGCGCGCCTACATGCAGGACTGTGTCAGCCCCTGTTACGGCAAGACAGCATCGGACACCCCAGAAGGCTTTTCTGAGAGACTGCAGTGAATTAAAAAAGACTAATAGAGGACACATGAACCTGTACCAATGCCGTTCTATACTGCACAATTGGTAATGCAGTGCCAGAAGTTTGGTATTATTATGAGTGGTGAAGATCGGCTTTCTTAAAAGGCACCATGTTCTGCATATCGGTCTTGTTTTCTAAGTAAATGATACATCTAAGAGGTTGGGAACATTCTTTTGGTTCTGTTTTTGCCTTCAAACAATTTCCTATTAATCAGTAGGTTTAGCCAAAGACTGCTCTTTTGTCTGTACCACACTTGCATATGAGCTTGTGTGTGCAGGACATCTCAACAAAGCTTATTCCAGTCTGATTCCCACGTGGGCAGCCCAGACCTGCATAAACCCCACTACTGCCCACCCACCTAATGCAGTTTCAAAACCCAGGCAGCAGAAGTGCTGTCTTCTTGGAATTGTTGAAAGATAAGGATTTTGTCTTGCGATTGTAGGTAGGAGTCCTAGCCCTGTTCTCATCAAAACTTTTGCAAACAATTTTGTGCCCCTGTTGGTTTGGTATCTGTGCGAATACTGGTGGTTACCTCTGTTTGAGAAGCTTTCCTTCCAGTTTCATGAGAAAAATGGGCAGGAACTGGGGGAGGAGGATGGCTGGCAGAGGCAGGGATGAAGGTCCCCAGCAGAGCCCCTTAGCAGAGCACACATTCCCAATTCTCGGCATAGAACAGGCCCTATACCAAAGTCTTCAAGAAAAAAAAAAAAAAAGGACAGTAATCCAAATGCTGTCAGAGCATAAAACTGGACTGTTTGGTATTTTGACTGCTTACTGCAAAACCAGCAGAGCCTGCATGGCCAGAGTGCCCTTCTCATCCCTGCAGACCTTCACCTCAGTGCTGAAGCTGCCTGTCAGTTCAGTACGGGGGAGTCCGTATGCGTCTTGTACTCTTCAGTGTAGTTAGTGAGGACACCCACCTGTGCGGTAGTTAAACTACCTGTAAAATAATGTACATTAAAAAAATCCCACTGTGATAAGAAAGACTGCCCTGAAATCATTTTACTAATTTTCACATTGAAAATGTCATCTTCTGTTTGTACAGAGCACCTGGGGTCCATTTTAGCTCTTCCTTTTGTTTAAAAACATCAAAGCATTTTCCTTCATGCTAAGAACACATTAGCACTGAAAAGCTAGTGAATAGAGACCACTGAAATCCCGTCTTTTGCATGCATTGAACTTTGGTACCTGAACAGATGGGAGATACTGACTTGAATTACAAACTCAGGTTTATTTGGAACCCAATAAAAGGTTGGGAGAGGCAGGAAAGAGACATGTATTTTTTGTGGAAAACCCAGTAAATAGGTGTAAGAATCAGAATGAAAACAGAAATGTTAAATCTTTTACTATATTTATAGAGAATATATGAGTACTACATTGCTAAAACATAACCATGTATCCAGCTTAGACAGTAGCTATGTACAGTCCAACTGCAATGACCATAGAAAGGACTTACAGTAGTAGAAATTACAGGGGAAAAAATGTATTTGTTATTATTATTAAATATATGTACTTTTTGAACAAGATTGCCATAGACTGCTGACTTTGTTTGCCAGGTCACTACGTAGCAAGGATTATCTAACTACAAAAACAACCAGCAAAATGGTGAGGTGACAAGAGGATTACCAGCACCTTTACCTTCACCCATCAAAGATTATCCCTTTCAATCTGGCTGCTGACTTGCCTGTATACCCTGAGTGAGCTAATAGGCGCAAGGTGGGATTTCCCTTGCTTTATGTTAGTCCTCTGCAAGTTGTGCATCTGGTTTCTGGTCATCAGCCAAGCTCTGTTTGTCACCAGTGAAGGCTGATGGGTACCTCCAGTTCTCCCCATATTAAAACAGAGGCCGAAAATTGTGGGAATGAATTGTTCCTGAGCAGTGCATAGCTGTATCAAGGTACGAGGGAGGGAGTAGGTTTGGCCATTTCAGATGAGAACACAGCTTTTAGGCAGCCAAAGGAAGTCACCTTAATATAAGCAAAAGCATTTGCTGATAAGCTTTCTGCACCTCTGGACTTAACATCTTCAAGGTGTAGGGACTAGTCCTACCTTTGCTAAGCTTAGCGTAGCAGCCTTAGGCTATCAGCCTTGCGGCTTCAGTTGGAGCCTTTCTTTTGGTTTTGATCCCACGGTTCTTTCAAGTACTGTTCCTTCCCCCCCGCTACCTTTGAGCAAATCTATTTTCAAGAACAACAGGTCCAAAGACCTCCAAAATCAGCTGAGGTCTTTAATGATCTTTGCAATAGGCTTGGCCCATCATGAACCTCTTTGATAGAGTTGAAAATATGCCTTACTCTTCAGGTTGTGCACTTGGGAAGAGAACGCTGCTGAGCTTTGTGTGCAAGATGGGAGCCCCATGGCTTTATGGGACCTCTCCAAGATGCGCTTTACATGCAGAACCTCATGAAGCCAATGGAGCAGCTGTGAAGCACTTAAAGAGGGTTTTGCACGCTAGCTGATCACTGGACAGGAGTTCAGGATCCATAGTGATAAAAGTAATTTTATTCAGGCTCTTCTGCCTGGAAAAATTGGTGTCTAATTTATTCAGCAAGGCAAAGAACACAAATCAGCATCTGTTGCTAAAGGTGTTGTACTTCTATAAATGGGCTGATAAATATTAAAATTATCCAAGTATCGAGGTTTACAGATCCTGAGAGTAAATAACAGTTACTTTCCTATTTTTGCACTTGACATCGCTTCATCTTTGCAACAAAATCCCTGAGTGTGTAGCTGAAAAAAGGTTGCGTCAGGTTTTGCAGGAGACTTTTTAAGTCCCCAGTGCACCAGTAAGATGGTTTGTCAGCAACTCCCCAGGGACAACCCAGCACAAACCTGACCAGGCAAGCAATGTGGCTGTGGTTAATGTATGGAAGAAGGGAAGGGAAGGGCAAGAAAGACACAGCGGTCAGTACTGCCTGGCAGAATATGTGTCCACGGCAGAGCATAAGGCTGGCAAGTAAACTCTCAGCATGTTGCTGGGTCTAAGGCTGCTGCTTGTGCTCAGGGAGCCTTAGGGTGGCACAGATACACCCTCTCCGCAACTAGTGTGAAGAAAACGCTACACAGGCTGAGAGAGTTGGGGTTGTTCAGCCTGGAGAAGAGAAGGCTCCATGGAGACCTATAGTGGCTTACTGGTCCTGGGGACTACAGGGAAGATGGGGAGGGGCTCGTTATCAGGGAGTGCAGCAATAGGATGAGGGGTAATGGTTTTGAACTGAAGGAGGGCAGATTTAGACTAGCTGTAAGGAAGAATTTTTTTTTTACAATGAGAATCGTGAAACACTGGAACAGGTTGCCCGTGGAGGTAGTGGAGGCCCCATCCCTGGAAACATTCACAGTCAGGTTGGATGGGGCTCTGAGCAACCTGATCTGGTTGAAGATGTCCTTGCTTCTGCATGGGGTTGTTTGTGAAGGTCCCTTTCAACCCAAAGCATTCTGTGATTCCATGAAAACCTCCAACGCAAAAGGAAGCTGCCCCTTCATTTGCTTAATTGTAATTCAGCTTTAAACTTTACTGTTTCAAGCACCACAAGCTTGTAAGGGCCTTGCTTATCAGGAAGTGAGCAGAAATTTCAGGGGCATCATTGCCGTGTATGGCAGTTTGCATTTTGCCTGCCTCTTCTGCGTCTTTTTAATGATGGGAAATCACAAATGGTCAATTTTCTCTTTTGTTTCTCCCTCCATGTAGCTTCCCTGGGGCATAACAAAACTGCTGAGTAGGGCACCGGGGTCTGTTTTTCCTATTAAAAGTTATCACAGCTCTCTGGACTGAGAGCTACAACAGCCGTGTGGTAATTTCATGACTAGGTGTGATTCCTACAGCCTTTCAGCAAGCTTGCTGCCTCCTGGTTGTGCAACTTGTTTGCATTGGAGGCGATCTCGAGCAGGAATAGCATGAGGGAATACCGGGAGAGGATTCAACTTTGTGTCATTGCTTCTCATTGAGAGAAATGTGCTCCCTTAGAAGTGAACAAGTGTCTTATTTGCAGCAGGTTTTCCATCAAGGAAGCTGATTAAGCATCAGTTCCTCAGCCGGATACATTGGCATGTGTTTGTGGGGGCACTTTTGCATTGCCTGTAATTGTCTTTCACAAAGATGGCTTGCAGATGTATGTAGGGGGAGGGCAGATGAAATGATTTTGAGTCTTTTCAGTATTTAGTATCAAAAGAAGCCTGTAATATAATGCTTTCTGTTATTGAAGTACAGGCGATTAGCTGTTATTAAAAACAAAGGGTGTCAGGATAGAGACTAGAGTAGGGTTTGGAGTTCACCTGGGCATCCCTGCTGTGTGCCTGCTGATGCCAGGGCAGTGAAATGCCCGAGAGAAAAGAAATAACTTTTATTGGTTAAAGTTGACATAATTTGAAATGTTGGTTAATATCTAAAAAAAGGACTATTGCATTTTTAAAATACAGATCATGAGTATATTTATCAACGTTTGTATGAATAGTACTTTTCTACCCATAAATGTCAAAATGGCCCGATTTGTAGTGTCTCCAACCAGAAATGATAGGCTTGATTTCAAACAAATGAAAGAAAAAAACAGAGCCTTTGTTTAAAAATAGCCTCGCTCTTTCTGTTTCACAGAAGGAAACAGAGGTGTTGTTTTGTGCTTAGAGTATAGGGTTGGCTGTTAGATAAAATGCTTTATTTCCCTGCTGTCTCTACCTCCCCCAGATAATTTGTTTCTGACTTTCCCGTGCATAAACTTGGACCCGTGTTTCCTGCACGCCCCACTGAGCTGATCTGAGTTTGCTCTACCTGGTCACCAACCTTCATAAAATATGTGAAAAGTTCATATTTCAGAGACTGCCTTTGGTTGAAAGCAGCCAGGAGGGCTCAGGCATTGTTCATGGGACTGACAGATTGACCTGGGATCCACGACAGAAATATCTTTTTAACACTGTGTTGACCTGAGTGTTATTGCAGAGAGTATCCAACACATACTGATATCCAATGCGTGGGGCATTTACCTGACAATAAATATTACTTGGGTGCTCTAGCAGCAAAGCTCATGTCCACATACCAAGCTATAAGGCAGGCCTGACACCGAGATCTCTCAGCCTACCGTGCCAACACATTAGCCATCGGAAACTGCATGGGGGGTTTGGTGACTGTTGCCAGGCTCTGCTTTTATAAAATGCTGTTTTCATTCAGCTGGAACGTTTCTGTCACTTCTGAGGACAGGGCATTGGGGAAGGATGGACTACAGAATGGCAGTTGCCAGGTTCACAAGTTCTTGCAGCTTCTGCCTTTGGGCAGCTCTCTGAGTACAAACCCTGCCCCAGAAAGCCTTCAAAGCTCCTGTGGGTGGTGTTTTTTTGGCTAGGAAGTGGTCTGTCCATCCTCATGAGAGCCACCCACACTGGACCAGACTATAAGTCTTTGAACAATGGTGGTGGGCAGACTTTTTAGAGGAGTTTGGGTTGTTTTAGCAGCAAATTTCCCCAGAGATCCCTCCCTAAAGATCCTGGCACTGCAGGAGGAAGGGATTTGGGGGGGGGGCAGCTGGCAGAGCCACCCTTCAATCGCTAAGTGAAAGCTGGGGTGGATTATGGAGCTGCTGAAGGTTTTGTGCCTCGCGGCATCGGAAGGAAGTCCTCCAAGCAGCGCCCACAGTCCTTGGTGCTCATCCTGCAGACAGCCACCATCACCGTTTGGATGTGGGGAAATGGGAAGCTACCCTTGGAGATAATGCAGAGCAGAAGCCCCCCCTGCTGAGACAACATCTGTAAAACTAGGAGGTTCTTCTGCCCTAACATTTCAATCAGAACACTTACTGTAACTCCCCCACTAGAAGTTCCTCTTTCACATTTATTATCACTTTCCAAAGAGCAATTAAGTAATATGTTAGTGCAGAAGAGTTTTAGAGGGGTAAAAAAAAAGTCCATTTTCACAGCGTGGCTTCTGAATGAAAGAGTGAGACACCCCAACAGAAAATGTCTTAAATCAGTGCTTTATCCTCCAGTTCCTGCAGAGGCCATCAGTTTGTGATGGTTTATGGATTAATTAGATTTTTATTTGAACCCCAGGGCTATTGATAAACACATCAGGCTTTTTACCAATGAGTTTAAGGCTTGCCTTCTTAATGACCATGCACAATGCAAACCTTCTTATTTAGTTACTTAAACGTGTGGCAAAATTGCACGTTACAAACCCAGCCTTTATTTATGAAAATGATGGCGCAGCGGGAGTTGTAGCCAACATTTTAACGTGCACAACTGTTTTGTCACGTACTATTGAAGAGGGGAGAAGGGAAAGAGAACAAGCCTCCATCCTGCCGTTCAGTAGGCAGTCACTGCAGGAGAAGGCAGCCTTTGGGCTGGGTCCTTCAGGCGCTGGCTCTGCAAACTGGCTGAGGACAAGCAGAAAGATGGAGAAGACCCAGTTGGGGGGAGCAGGCTGATGGCAGGAGCCCAGGGAGGGTGAGTTGTCTGATGGGACTCTCCTGCTCTTTGCCACAGCTAGCACAGTCCTCAGAGCAAGACAGTTACTTGCATGCTTTTCAGCAGCTTCCACGGGGCTTTATTTACCATTTCCCCTCAAGCCCTGGGCTTGCAGCTCAGCCTTGGGAGAGGATGCGAAACCACATCATTCCCGTGGAGCAGTTAATAAGAGCTCCATAGGTCTTTCCCCTCCCTCTGTAAACCTCATGCCTTACCTGTAGAAGGTTTCCTCCTCCCAGTTAGTGGCCTAAGCCCACAAATGAGGTAACATGCCCAATATGCTTGAGTGAGTGTGATTTGCAGGCTTAACGGGAATAAAACACAGGAGCAACTCAGGCCACCAAGCTCTGTGTGTCTTGGAATATGCAAAGGAAGGTATGTCCTGGGTGGAAAGGTGCTGCTTCTGCTGGTTGATTTTGAGAGCAGTGGGTGGTGTGTGGCAGCTGGTGCAGGGCGTGCAAGCAGCTCAGCCAGCTTAGCTGGGATGTAGAGCCGATTGGTGCCGCCTCAGGGGAACCAGAGGCAATTTGAGCCAGGGAAATGCCAAAGGAAAAGTTAATACATGACACTTCCCTTGGAGATGGACATCCTGAAGGGACAGTAGGAAAGATTTCACTTACAACTTGAGGACAAATGACCTCGGGATAAAATCTGCTGGATGTCTGCTTTATTAGCACAGAGATAGTTAGAGCTCCTTCCTTTCTGCTTGTTTTGTGTGCTAAGTGGGGAAATCTAATTTTAGTCTGTTCTCTGCTACACACTGGTGTTCATGGCAAGTCCCATGCTTCAGTTGTGATTATGTGCAGAAACCATTTCGGCAAAGAAAGCCATGGTTTACTTTCTCTGAGAGTTAGTCCACTAATTGTTAACTCAGACAAAACAAACCAGTGTGCAGGCAATGGGAAGACAAGGAGTAGACGAGGAACCTCATCTACTGGAACCTCACAAAACCAAGGCTGCAGCTGGACCATCCACTCCTTTCTTCTTGTGCCCACCACCCTCCTCCAGCTCTGCTGACCCTCTTCCACTCTGGATCTGGCATTGCAATACTGACAAGGAGCAACTTGAGAAGGTGGCCAACCTGAGAAATAAATAACTTAAGTGCTGGGCTGATTTTTAGCTCTTCAGAGTACACGTAATTTCTTGCATCAGAGAGGGCATAAGAACACACAGGTGGGGTGTAGGTGCCTGCCAACTGCCTGGCCAGGGCAGCCCCTGGGACCAGTCCAGGGTCCTGCAGAACTGCCCCCTCAGGTGCTTTGCTCCCTGTTGGGACCTTTCCTGGCAGCTCATAAGTAGAATTCAAAGGCCTATTTCTTCCTTTAAACATGAAGGATAATTTGAGATGTGAAAGAGCACCCACCTGCATGTGCTGGTTTCAGCAATGGGTCTGCCTCACTGTTCATGGTAAAACCTTAATAACATGACAGATGACCATTGCGGGTCTAGTCTAGTCTAAAACCTGCTCAGCCTTTCACATTGACAGCCCCAAAGGTAGGAGAATCTCTCTTTCTCATGCGTGGGAGCATGAGGACACAGTGAGCTTGGGCAAAGGTATCGTCGTCGTTGCCGGAAACAACGCCACACTCCTTCAGCATGTGGTGATAACCATGACAGGTCACCAATACTTCTGGCCCAAATCTCTTGCAAACAAGTATGAATGGCTTTAATTTGCTATTATAATTTCTGCAGCCTCGAGATCCTGCCAGAGGCAATGCTGCAGCCAGTATAGATGGCTGGGTGCAATGCCCCAGGTGAAAAAACTGTTCAGGCTTGGGCAGTGGAAGTGTTTAAGGACATAAAGCTGCCAAAATAATGTTCCCTGGATGACGTTCTGCAGCCAAGAGATCTACAGGTGCAGAAACAGGGCTAAAGAAATTATAGTTTAATTATTTTTTCCTCATAATGAAGCAGTGCAACCTCAGAAAATAAACATTATTAAAATGAGTAGAAATTGCATAGAAACAGAAGAAACCATAGGGTTCTTGCTGATTGCAGGATTAAGGACAGACAACTCCTGCCTGACCACTGCCTCTTGCTCTCCCAAAGCTCTGTTAGGCCAGTTTTGGTAAATGCTTAACTACTTCATTTTCAAGGGACGTGTAACAAGGCAAAGACCTGTGGTCTTCTGGGACAACTACAGTACCAGGGACATATGGCCCAAGTCTGAGAACACAGGTTTAGATAAAATGAGAATGCATCTGGGGCTTTTCCCAAAACTGAAGCTTCCTGAGCTTGGAAAAATAGCTGGAACTGATGCTTTTAAAAGTATGCCTTATTCTTTCCAGCAGCTGTGTTTTTGTTTTCTCTGCTGAACCAGCAAACCTTTCAGTACTTGCTCCACAACATTCAGTTCAGCTGGAGTGTCTCCGCTGTAGTTTCAGGGGTGCAAAATTGAGCTGAAACAGAGGGTCCCTGCCAGGCAGGGCTACCTAGAGACAGTTTCAGGCCTAGCCCAGGCAGAACAGCTGCAAAGCTGCTTTAAATCACGTGTAGACATGTTTATCCCTAAAAGCTTAGGTAGCTCTGGGTGCATGGAGGAGAGGGTGGTCTCCAGAGCACCTGCTTTGGGAGGTATTCAGTACACCTGATGGCCAAAACTGCATTGTGGACAGATATTTCAGTGTGTCTGTCCTATCAAGAAATCACTGGGAAAGAAAAGGGGGACAATTACTCAGGGTCTATGTTGGCTGTCTTTATGTCTATAGCAATGGAACTGGGACAAAACACAGCCTTGGAGTAGGGCAGGTTCTCTTGTGCGTTACAAGGACAGCATATCACCATGCCCCAGGGGCCCCTTTCACAACTTTTCATTTAAATATTTCATCCATGGATGCATCGGGATGTGACTCTCCTGTTCTTTCCTGGCAACTGGGTGAGGACGTGAACCTTTGACTGTGCTGAGAGTTTCACATGGAGCTGTGCAGATCGCTTTGCATCAGCAGCACCTGGTTGAAAAATGCTTGCCTTGCTATCCTGGGGGTCCTCTGGATGCACTTACTCGTCGCTGCTGTTTCACAGAGTGCCTGTCAAGTTGTAGATTCAGCTCCTCCAAGGCTGCTGAAATGTTCAGAGCATTCAATGCATAAATCCATGCAGTTGTTAGCCACGGCTGTCATTCCCCTTCTCCTCCGGGTCCAATGTCATGCTGACTTGCTGAGGGGGCAGGGATGGGGCAGAGCCATCTGTGTGAATTCAGCAAGAGGCTGCCAGTGCTTTAGTGCAATTTGTTTCTAATCTGGCAAACCCTACGGATGCTCTGAATTTTCTTTTTTTCACAGAGCTGTGCTCCCTTTTCCAAATGGAAAAGGTGACATATTTAGGTCTGCTCTCCAGAAGGATGCTTTAAACTACCTACAGCTGAGTACAACCCTCCAGTTCGCCTGTGCTGAGGCACCAGGAAAGGAATATTGTCTAAGGTATATGCTAGTCTCATCTCCAATATGTGTTCGTGCAGGGCTTGGCAGAGCACTGTCTGACCACCACACTGCTCGCACCCGTAGTAATAGGTAGAACAAAGAGAGATGATAGTGCTATAGCCTCTGAGTGAGGAGCTGGGGTGACAGATGGCCCAGGCTTGTGATTAGAGCCTGTAACACACTTACTGTGTCTGTGAGTGACAGCTAAATGCTCCCTTCCCCAGCCCAGGTTTCTCATGGGCCCCATTCTTGCATTTCAGATTGTGTGCAGGGACCAGGGAGGACATGCTTCTTCCCAGGGGCTGCACACCCAGACATGCTGTAGCTTCCAAAAGACATAGTGTTTCACTCAGCAGATTTTGTCTTCCTAGGCTATTACAGCTATCTGGCCTCTGGTCTAGGTGTGACTGGGAGCCCTGATATGGAATCTTGAGGTCTGCCTGCACCCACCCAAGCAGACCCACCTTAGGACGCTGCGTACCTGTAGCTCCCACTGATTTTTCTGCCTTTTGAGATGACCGCCTGAACGACCAAGTCTTTACATGCAGTGCAGAGTTTTTGTTGTGTCTAAACCTTCCATAGCGTGAAAAGCAGGAGAATCTTCAAATTAATCTAAATCCACCTGTTCCTCTGATGGATGAGCCCCAACTGCCATCACCTCCACCATGTTATGTGGACTCTTCCACTTTGGAAAATCCCACCTGAGCACCTGCCTGAGCACTAACTGTTAGCTGGGATGGAAAAGCCTCTCTTTGCCTGCAGGCACTGCACACCAGCTGAAAAGAAAGCTCTTTCTGAAAAGCCACCCAGCACCTGTTGCTTAGTGCTCAGCTGAAACACTAAGCCTGAATCAGTGACTTTGCAACAGTCTCCATAGTGATTAATTGTACCTTCTCAGACAGGGCATCGTGACTTGGCAAGAGAAATTGGATGAAGAAGCAGAAGGCCTTGCTTGTAAGCAACTGGGGAGAGATACATTCGATTCAGTGGATCTGCTCTGTGTTATGGCTGCTGTTCATCTGCCTCTTCAGGTCTGTGGAAGGGGCTGAGGTGGGGGTGGAGAATTTCCCCGTTACCCAAATGGGCGATGACACTTCCCTGCCTACCACACCTGATCCAAATGCATATGTGATGAGAAGGTGTAGGCTGACAGCATCGAAGGATGAAAATCCTTGTGCTGTTAGTTAATGTGTGTGCTGAATTATCCTTCCAGTAAATGGGGATCCCTCCAGTAAATGGGAATATGGCAAGCACCTGAGCCCACTCACCGCCTCTTCTGTGGGATACTTGGACGATCTTATGAGAATGACTTAAGGACAGTCAAGTATTATGAGGAAGAAAGGATGTCATAAAACAAGTGTCTTCCACGTTTTCTGCCTTTGCAGATGCATTCTGGGAGAGACTAGCATCTGCGTACTCAGGCAACTGCCCTTCTTTCCAGTCTATCCTTGTCTCTGAATATTTTCTGCTTCTCAAATTGTGGTTGCCGGGAGAGCAGCTTGCACGGACAGTGTCAACCCTAGGGAGTGCTGTCTCATCTTTATTCAGTTACCTGCAATCCTCTTTGAATGAAGACACCAAATCTCTAGTTCACAGTCAGATTAGAAAATCGATTAGTTACCTGTGCATCCCATGTTAGAAGGATAGTATTACATGGCAGTTACAGAAGATCAGACTCAGTCTATTTAAAGGGATGCTGACATCTTGGAAACAATTTTTACAAGCATTCTACACTGAGCATCCTTACTTCAAATCCTTTCAGGCATGTTAAATGAAATCTTAAAAGTCGGTTTCTTAAAACCATTGTGGCTTGCATTTTGTGCTCAGGTAATTAGGGACAAGAAAGGCAAACTGCTGGCAATTACCCTTATCGTTCCCTGTCTCAAGTCCCAGGCAGCACCATAGTGACAGCACTGCTCCTGCCCAGCTACTGACCTGGAAATATGATACGACTGTGAGCGTTTTTTTCCATCTTTGAAAGAAAAAGTAATTGATGTATTGGAGTGGCTGCTGGGCCTTCAGAGTTTTAAAGAGCTACTGACAATACAATATTTTTTTAATGATTAGTAATAATAAGGTGAGGGTTAGAGTTGTGTATTCACACATTTTTACTCTACATGAATATTATTGTCCCTACATGTAACTCATAGTTAAGTGTCTCTTACCTGATTTGCACACAAGGTAAGTGGGAGCAGGCAGGCTTGCAACACTATTAGCTGTTTTCTTCCCTTGGTGTGTATGTCTGTCTTCCTTGGTCATTTCTGCACCGCTGGCCAAGTTCAGCTGCAGTTCACTGGGATGCAGCCGTCATAGAAATCACATTGTTTCTGGAATTTTCATGAAAACACACTCAGAGGTAGAGAAGGCAGAGCTTGTACCCCCACAGAGGATGGGGCTGCAGGCTGCACTCAGCTTGCAGCAGAAACTGGAGTGCTTGCTCAGGACAGAGTTGCCGTGACCACCACAGCCATGGGAAACCTTCAATCAAATCTTGTGTCACACATGGTCTCCACAGA
This sequence comes from Phaenicophaeus curvirostris, assembly GCF_032191515.1. Taxonomy (NCBI): domain Eukaryota; kingdom Metazoa; phylum Chordata; class Aves; order Cuculiformes; family Cuculidae; genus Phaenicophaeus; species Phaenicophaeus curvirostris. The sequence goes on from NC_091392.1 coordinate 111,842,511, forward strand.
CCCCAGCCATGGGATAGATCTGTGGGAGGCTTGTTTTAATTACTCCCTCTGCTCATGCAATTACTCTGTTTTTCATGCCCCCTTCCTTCTCCCTTTAAAATGCAGCCAGATACCCCAGCTGGCTATTAAGTTTGTCATCTCAGTCCTTCTCAAATTCCTGGCAAGCACCAAGGGCTTTTCCTTTTTTTATTATTTTTTTTTTTAATTCAGGTCCCAAACATCCTTGCACACAACTATTTGTCCCTAGACTATGTTTATTGTGCAAGCTATTCCTTGGTAAGCAAATAGCTGTGGGGCTGTAAAATGCCTCCTAGGGATGTGGTTTTTCCAATGAGGGAGAGCTGTGATTCTGACAGTCATGGAAAGGGAGAAAAGATCAAATCTGACTAATGCTTTCACTGGTGCTCATCCTCAGATGCATGGGCTGATGATGACCAGCACAGGCTGCAGAAGACATTCTTACCTCCTGCGCTGAGGCGCTCCTGCACTGCATCGAGCTCATTAAATTAGGAAGTGTAGTTCCTTCCCAGTCAACGGGAAGAGGCAGGCTCCTGCTCTGAGTCAGCCGATGGAGGAGCATGATTGAATGATCTGTGTTTGCCCTGGGAAGGAGCCAACCTGTCTCTGCTGACTGAGAGAGGCAACTGAGTACCTCTGAATAGATCTTTGGAGAAGCTTCAGCTTTTAGTAAAATCTGCTTCATTAGCAATGTTGAGTCAAGTGTACTCAGGCTCCCATTCAATGGGCCTGGTCTCCCGCAGTTTTATTTCTCCTTTACTCCTCAATGTTCTGCTGCATAAGCAGTACAAAACCAGTCTGTATTCCAGCATGGAGCCTTTCCAAAGCTGCTGTGCTTGAACAGAGGGCAATGGGAAGAGCTGGGGGAAGTTTTCACTTATTCCATGGTGCTTGTCTTCCAGTAGTTTTTTCCCCTCATTTCTTTGGGAATTGAGAAAGGGGAGAAAGTGATCAGAACTCACAAGGGCTGCTATAAGCAGTGATCTGCAGAGACTGAGGGAAGCCAAGGCTGGGGAAAGGGATCCTCACAGCCAATCAAGACACCAAAACCATTGTTTCTTTCAACACATGAGACCAGAGTACCTTTAAGAAAGAAACACTCACATAAAATACACTCAAAAGCATGAACACCACAGAAAAAGCAATGGTCTTGGCGAAGTTTTCTCTAAAAGGAAATCTAATGATGATGGATGAATCAGCTCCATGAGTGGAGCCTTCCTGATAGGCGTCTTCTGAGGCAGAAAAGGTAGCTTTCTCCCACAATTGGTCCCCAGAAACATCTGAAAACCAGGCTCCCTCCTGCCCCTCCGTTTCCACAGGAAGGAGCTGCCTGTGCATTGAATGCCACCAATCATGCTGCCTTAGAGCAGCAAGACCAGGAACAGCATGGGGTTTAGTGGGCAATAAACATCCCGCTGGCACATTATCATCCTGTGAAGTGTCAGACAGATGACCCAAGGAGACTGCTGTTTTATAGCAGTCATTCCCAAGGAGAGAAGCCCGATCTACCAGATCTCCCAACCCCAAAGGGTAGTATGATACCAGTCCTTGGAGGATCTTGCAGTATAAGCAGAACTGATACGTCTTGATGTGTTAGGCTACAGGATCATCCTCCCTCAAATCACAGAGGTGGAAATTTTTAAAAAGGAGAAAGTAGTAAAATCAGTAGAAGTATTCTTAGCTCAAATCCTCACCTGAAGGAAATCAGTGATGCTTCACTGAACTCAGTGAAGGTCAGGTAACATGGTTCTCCACAGTAATTAACTAACAGATCTGATCTTGGATTCAGGTTCCAACCCAAACATTGGAGAATTTGTTTGAGTTTTCTTAACTGTTTCCCTTAAGTAACAATATAAAAACTATCTTAAACAAACAAGAAGAGTGGCACTTCTTGGTTTTAATGATTTTGGTTGGACTATCCACTTGAGGATGGAAGGACTGCTCTTATCATGTATCTAAGGTACCACAGGACTTGGTAGGATTCCAGATCTTCAGTGCCTGGTGTTATTTACATGCATCTTTGTCTTTAAAACTGATGCCTGGAGTATTTGTGAGAATGCTTACTTCTGCAATATTTTAGAAAGTTCCCTGTTTACCATTTTTTCTCTGTAATTGGTGCTAATATGAGAAATAACTGTATTTTACTGCTTACTTAAAGTTTATACTTATATTTTAAAGTTCAAGACTTCTGCTGGGGTGCCATAGCTAAGAGAAATGAATGTTGTTTGTTCTATTAGCTAATGGTGATAGGCTCTCACCACTTGCACGTACAGCAAGGTCCAGGAAGAGGTAAAAGAGGGGAATGAAGGGAGGTGGGAGGAAGTTGGGACAGAGCAGCTGGGCTTGTCTGTAGCAGGCAACATTAAGGGAAGAACAGTCACAGGCTGTCAAGTATCTCCAAATGAAAAGCAGACTGCTAGAGAGCCAAACCTGGAGAAAAATATGTGGACAATCAGAGCAGGAAGAGTTGCTGTTTTGTTGCTAGGTGATAGATCTGTTATCGTGCTAATGACAATAAAAGATGATACTGGTACCAATAAAGCATCTTTCATCTGAGAATTACCAAGGGTTCTCCAGACAGCGAGGCTGTATTATTCCCATTTACCAGAGGCACAGACAGAGATGGATTGATTTGCCAAAGGTCACCCAAAGCAGCACTGACAGATTTCAGAATAAGAAATTGTCCTATTTTACTTCTATTAGGCCAATGACTGCCATAAAACCTTCTTTTGCAATCAATCTCCCCCTCATAAATCACTCCCATGTCCCTCTCTCCTGAGGGGACATCCTGCTGTCTTGTTTGTATGTCTTGTTCTGTTTAGATTACAAGCCCTTCTGGCCCCAGAGAGTATCTTACCAAGGATTGTGAATGGCAGAACAAATACATGGGCCAAGATGTGCTGGTTTGGGGCTCTGTGAACAAGAAGAAAGTACAGGGTCTAGCTGGACATAGCAGGTGTGCAATATTAGGATGAGATTATATTATACGCCCAGCAGTAGCCCTGGGTTGGCTGTGATCTCAGGCTGCAGCTCCTTCTTCAGCAGGCTTCAGCACTGTATTCCTGAGCCCCTACTCTGGTATCACCTTTCCTTGCACTGGATGAGTTGGTATCTGCTGGTGGCAAGTCTGGTATCTGCTGAGCTGCCCCAAGAACGGTGTTGCTTTTGCTTGAGACATAGCACGAGTCCTACACACCTGGCACTTTCCTGTCTTCTTGCACTTGAGAGTAGAAACATTGTGATGGGCCTGAAAGCCTCACGTAAGCTTATATTAGCTCGCTGGCCCTTGCTTGCTGACTTATGACAACAACTTGTGCTAAGCACGCATTTCTCCCAGATATTCTGACTAGAAAAAATCCAAGGGGCTCCTCCCTGACAGCAGCTCTGTGACTTCAGGGTATAGGGCTTCTATGTTGCTCCCCTCATGACTTTGTGTTAAAAGTTTACCCTGTGAAATGCCAAGAGGTTGTGATGAGAAATGCAAATGTTCTCCAGCCCACCAAATAACAGCTCTCCCTGACTATCTGCATGGCTCTTCCCAACACTGGGGCTCCTTAGGCATGAATCAGTAAAGGCATGAGTCAGGCATAATTTTTACTGTCATTGTTTCCCATTAGAGATCACGAAGGAGCCTAAACTCTAGCACTTGCAGGAAAACAGCACTTCTGATCTCTATTTGAAGAGCAGAGTTTCCATGATGTCAAGGAGCAGCCGGCAATTTCTTGATGAGCTGCTGTAGTCTAGCAAGGACAGCAGGGTGGGAACACAGGGGGGATGCTTACATGACTGTTTTTGCTCTAAGTCATTGTTCCCCTGGGTGTCTCAGCTGAACATACATCCCACCAGATGTTTCCTATGATGCTTCCAAAGGCACAAACCCAGCATCTCCCACTGTCCCTAAGAGGAGTTCTGGGCCCCTCATATGCATGAAAGACAGTTTTTTGCAATCTTTATTTCCTTTTCTTTATCTGTAAAATGGGAATGCACCTCATTTATCTCTGACTGTCACTGTGAAAATTTAGCTAGTCTTTCTACAATACAACAGAGATGCAAATTGCATTCACAGTAGGTGCTAAGCATTTTAATGATCCTTCTCCGCTGTTTTTTTTTGTCTCTCAGAGTCTTGGCAAGTTTCCTCTGTCTCAGGTATTTCAGCACAGGAGGGTACCGCCCCAAAATAACTGAAGTGCATGAGCAACACAGCAGCTTCATGGTTTTTGTTCAAATTATGTAAAAGACCAAGACAACTTAAAACCTCAGGGCATGCCTGTAAAATAGATCCTACTGGACTGCTACATCCTCCTAATTGATGTAAGGCTGCCACTGACTAGCTAAGAAAAAGACCAAATTAGCCCCAGTCCAGTAAAACCTGTGTTACAGACATGAATTAAAGGTTAATGTGTGCTTTACTGTATTGGGACTGTTATCCCCTTCCATGGGATAAAAAAACCCCAAAACACCCAACCTCCCAAACCCTTGGCAAGTAGGGATATTAAGAGCAGTGGTGCAGGGTAAAGCCAGCAAAGGAAAACCCTAGAAGCAGCCTCATGGTACTTAAAACTGTAAGTGCTGCACTTAGACTTCATATTATGCTTAAGTCTGGCTTGCAGGGCAGCCTGGAAGCTCTGCACATGATTAACTCCTTCCAAAAGGTGGAGATGCCAGATGGATGAATAAAGCTAGTTCTGCTTAGCGAACTCTGAAACATCTGCTGTGCGGCTCCTCTGCAGGTGATAATGGAGAGCAGCTGCAAGCAGACGTGGTGTCTTTGGTGAGCTACATTCTCTCTTTCTCCCCTAAGCTTCAGGCATTTTTTCCCTTGGAGAGGATGCCAGCAGCAAGGCCTCAGCAGGTAGTATTTTAATCGATGAGTTTGGTAAGAAATAGCAGTCACTTCTGTCAGCACCAGTCCTGACTCTCAAGCTTCCAAATTGTTTTGTACACCACTTGCACTCCACACACCACACAGCCTTGTGAGTGTTATGAGGAAGAGGACATCTCTAAAGCTGCATTGGGGAAAATACCTTCTTGCAAGGCTCCCCAAACACTCTCTCCAGAAAAGCTTGTCCTCAGCAGCAGTACTGCACCAGGGCCGGCCCCTGAACTCTCTGATGAGCTTGTCAGAGGGGAAAGAAGCACCAAATAGCCCTGTAAAGGGGCTGGATGGGATGTAGCAGGAGGGAGGTAGAATGAACTGGTCTTACACAGGTTTGTCTAAAACTTGGCAGTTGGGCTAATCTGTGATAATAACGCTCCCACACCTTCACTCCCAAACCATGATTGAGAGAAACAATGCTTATTTTCAAACCACTCTGGAAATCTAGATAAGGGCTCTGTGCAACAAGTGGGAATTAATTTATACTTGGGACACTAGGAGAAGGTTAAACAGAAAAAATAACCTCAAGCTTACGCTACCATTTTCTGGTTTTCTCCACAAATGAGCAAAAAAAAGAGGGCTCAAACTGGTTTAGAATTGCTCCAGATTCCCACCAGCAGCTCAGTGTGGGGTCTGGACTGTGCTGCAGACAATTAAGGAGCACCTGAACAGGAGGACCTGAACTATTTGCCTTTGTCTTGCAGCCAAGACTTTCCTCAGGTGGCCCCTTTCCAAAGCAGCACTCAACATTCTCTCTCAGCTACCACCCTGGTGGAAGGCAGATTGCTGGACAAAGTCCTGCAGATACATCCCATATAAATCTGTTTCACAGCCAAGATCTCTCCACAGCCCACCTTTCCTGCTGGCAGCCCCCTTCAAGTCTCTTTCCGAGAGCAACCTGGGGTGACTCTTAACCCTAAGCCTAATACTAACCTCACCTAAACAATAATGAACGGCCGATCTTTGGAGACTGTAAGCAGGTAAAATATAGCTCACTGCCAAGCTCTCTCAGGAACCCACACTTCCCTTTCCATTCTGATGTCAAGTGCAGCTCCATGATTCCTCTCTCTCTCATCCCTAACCCTAACGCTAACCCTAAACCATAACCCTTAAACCTAAACCCTAACTCGAACCATAAACTTAACCCTAACGCTAACGCTGATGTCAAATGCAGCTCCACAAATTCTCCCTCTCTCATCCCTAACCCTAACTGGAAACTCTAACTCTAAATCCTAAACCTAACCCTGGTGTCAAATGCAGCTCCATGATTACTCCCTCTCTCATTCCTAACCCTAACCTTGACTCTAAACCTTGACCCTAACGCTAACCCTAGCCCATAATCCTAACCCTAAACCTAACCCTATTAACAATTGACTCTGGATAAGAAGCCTTGGGCATTGCCCAAATAAAAACCCCCTTGTATCCAAGCTCTCATGGCAACCCACCCTTCCCTTTTTCAGATGTCTTCTCCACCCCAAGATAGTAGCAACTCCATCCATCTCCCATTCTTAACCCAATCCCCAAACCTAACACTAAGTGACAATCAACATTTAGACAAGGTGCCCTAAATGATGCCCAAACTGAAAAACAGCTCACAGCCAAGTTCCTTTGGCGCCACACTTCCCCCAAGCAGTTCCTTTCCATCTCCATCAACTGCAGTTCCAGGCTGCCTTATTTTCTCAACCCTAGCCCTACTCCTAAACCTTATCTGAGGAACTGCCTTTGGACTTGGCCCTCTAGATATCCCATACAATAAGTATTTCATAGCCAAGTTTTCTTGCAGACACTTTTCCTGTTGCACTTAATGATTGCACTGCTGTGCTACCTCCATCCCTCAACCTTAACCCTAAGTGAAACGTTCCATGAAGGGTGATCTGGTCACCCAGACATAGCCCAATCAATAAAATATTGCAAGCAGGTTCTTTTGGCAGCCGTTAGTTCCCTTGGGCAGCTCTTTGCCCAGGGGAAAAGCTGAAACATCCAGACCATGTGAAAGCTGAACATCCATACCTTCTCCTTCACCATCATGTTAATGGCCAACCTAATGGTAACATGAAGATTTACCTTCAGAAAAGGTCATCTAGATGTTGCCCTGAAGAATAATATCTCACAGCCAAGCTCTCTAAGCAACCCTTAATAGCTGTGGCCAGCTACTGCCCATCCCAATTCCAACTGTAGGTCCTTGATTTCTTCCTCTACCAAATGTAGTCCTGGTGATCAAAATCTAGACAAGGGCTTTGCCCAGGTTGAAACATATCTTACAGTCAGCCTCTCCAGTTAACCCACATTTCCCTTTCCATCTGTGCTCTAATTCTACCTCCAGGCTTTTTCTTTAAGTCTCTCTAAACCCAAAACCTTATCCTAACTCTAATGATAGACAGACTTTGTGCAAGGCCCTCCACACAGCCAAGATGTTGGACAGACCATCCCTCTTTGCAGCTCACAATTCCCTTCCTTCCTCACAGCACCTCCAGGCTTTCTTTGTGTCTCCAGCTTTATTAAGGGTGCCTTTTCCCCCCCTGACTATTGTTTTGTCCCTGAGGCACGCTGCAGTGATGACTTCGGGATTTTTTTTACTTCTGATGTTCATTTTATTTCACATGAAGTTTGCACAGTCTGCCTGTCTTTCTGAACAAGTTGTCTGTACTAATCAGGATCTGGACACCTTGGCCCATCCCATTTCTTCCCATCCCATATTTTGAGTGAGATGTGCACCAGTGATCATGAAATCATAGAATCATAGATTGGTTTGGGTTGCAAGGGACCTTAAAGATCATCTAGTTCCAATCCCCCTGCCATGGGCAGGGACACCTTCCACCAGACCAGGCTTCCCAAGGCCCCATCCAACCTGGCCTTGAACACCCCCAGGGATGGGGCAGCCACAGCTTCCCTGGGCAACCTGTGCCAGTGCCTCACCGCCCTCATCGTGAAGAAATTCTTCCTTATGTCTAGTCTAAATCTGCCCCTCTCCAGTTTATACCCATTCCCCCTTGTCCTATCACCACAAGCCTCTTTGAACAGTCCCACCCCAGCTTTTCTGTAGCACCTTCCAGGTACTGGAAGGTCACTATAAGATCTCCTTGGAGCCTTCTCTTCTCCAGGCTGAACAAGCCCAACTCTCTCAGCCTGTCCTCATACTTGTAGCCCTCCTCTGGACCCGTTCCAACAGCTCCATATCCTTCTTACATTGAGGATTCCAGAACTGGACACAGCACTCCAGATGAGGTCTCACAAGAGAGGAATAGAGGGGCAGAATCACTTCCCTTGCCCCGCTGGCCACGCTGCTTTTGATGCAGCCCAGGACACGTTTGGCCTTCTGGGCTGCGAGCGCACACTGCCAGCTCATGTCGAGCTTCTCATCAACCAGCACCCCCAAGCCCTTCTCTGCAGGGCAGCTCAGTCACATCATCCCCCATCCTGTATTGAAATCGGAGTCAGCTGGCTATGAAGTTTTGTGCAGCTAATTTTTCAAGGCAAAGATATGTATTCTATTTTAAGGAGAAACCACTGAAATAAAAGTACAGGGCTTGGGTTTCCTCTATGCAGTTTCATGTGTGCAAAGCAACTCTGAAGTTGGCATAGCCCACAAGTGTTTATTGCTTTGCAAGCCTGTCTCTGTGAAAATAAAGACAAGGGATAAGTATCTGCTAGGAAATCAGAGGGGTTGGATTTTATAGAGGACTTGAGGCAAAAATGAAGCTCTGGGTGTGTATCCTCCACATGCACATATCTCCTAACCAGGATCATCAGGATTTGGGAATCCTGGCACTTTTCCTTGGGAAGATCCCATGAAGTGTGGGGAAGAGTTAAAGAGACTGAAATGAAAATACTGTTTGTTTAAATATTTGGAAGGAAACAACAGGATTTTAGATGAATGAACAATGCATGTCTGTCCCAACTAAAGTCCTGTGAGAGAGCTATTTGTTGCTTTAATATATGATGTGGGTAGCTGGGGTGCCTGGAAGACTTTGTCAAGTACCAGTGAGGAATTTATGCTAAGCATTGTGCAAATACCTATGATGAAGATGATTCCTCTCCCGATGATACTACAGTCTACAGCAAACAAATTGAAAAGGACAGGGTAATAAGGAGTTAATTTTTGTTAGTATGATAAACTCCCTTCTCCACATCCAGAAGTTGTGTCTATTGTTCTGCAGGCCCTGCAAAAAGGAGCATTTATGTGGGGGCTAGGAGGAAAAGTCTAAATTAGTTTTACAGATGCTTAGAGGGAATTTCCCCTCAGGTGCCACAGGGAAATCAGGCAGGGTCTGTTAATACACTGAAATAAGGTGGGAGACTGGGTAGGGTCTGCTGGGCATCTTGCACGAGACATGGTGACGATGGGTGGCCAGAGCGTGGTCTAGATCACATGTTCTCCCTTGGGGTCCCCAAAGAGACCGTGTACTATATGAATCTGCTTTGCATCAAACAGTTGTCTGACAACAGCCTTCGTGAAAGCAAGGAAAAAACCATCAGAGAGTCCTTAAAATTCAGACACTGGCTCTTGCTTTTGTCAATTGCTCTTGTCAAAGCCCATTTGTCAGAGGCTCTGCAGGCTGTCACGTCACACGGCTCAGCACTTGTGGCTTCTCTGCTGACCCACAATAACCTTCACAGCAGATGAAAGACTGAGCCATTCTTCCTCCCCATCTCCTTGGTTTTTTTTCTTTATCAGCCAGCATTCATTTATTAAACCAGCATTCATATAGTAAAAATTCCTGTGATCAGATCAACTTCATAAATGATGATACAGTAGGTTCATAGCCACTGTAGTATAAAAGAGTCCATAAAGCAATAACAGAGCAACAAAGGATACTCTAGAAAAATCATTTCAGTGGTTGTATGGATTATAAAATGGTGCTATTTGTTTCATTAACTTGAGTTAGCCTTGCACTGCCACATGCACTCCAGGCTGCCCAGAAAGAGAACTGAAAGGCGTTATGGTCTCAGCTTTCCCAGCAAGTGATGGCCCCTGGCAAATGTTTTTAAATCCAAATGTCTTCTGTTACCAAAGCTTGAAAAATCCCTCCATGGCGCATCATGTCTGCATGTGCCTCTGGCTGATTTATGCTTTCTGTTTATTATTTCTTTTTTTCAGATCCTTGTGTTTTCCTCAGTTTGATAGGTATAATACAGGCGTAATGATATTTTCTGTTAATTCTACACTTGACAGGAGCATGCAATATTGCTCTGTGGTTTTGCTTGTTTGTTTGTTACGTTGGTAACTTTTTTCTTGGAGGAAGAAGGACGGCAATTTCAATGTATTGTTATAATTCATTGTTTTGGGGTTTCTTTAAGTCATAAATTAAGGCAGAGTGTTCTGATATTGCATCGTCCTACTTTTAAAGGCCAAGTTCCTATTAATTTACTTGTTTGTCTGTGGAGCACCTCAGTGCCAATTAAACTGGATGGAGCCTTCCTGATTTGGCAACAGTGGATAATACGAAATTTTGGTGGGGAAACCTGCAACGTGCCATGTGCCACGTTCTAATTAAAATCACTGCGAGGCTTGCATAAAGACTGAGGGCCAGACTCAAGACTGATAAAAACCACCTAGGCAGAGTCAGCATGGTTGGCATTGAGCAGGAACATGGCCCAAGTGCCAGATGGTCCTAAGATGACCCTCAGTCTGCAAGGTGCTTACCTGTGGAGACTACGGGAACACTGTTTTTCCCATTTGGCCCATGAGAGTGGGTTGCCCTGTAGTAACATAAGGAATTAATTGCTGTGAGGGAGCCTGGTTGCAGAGCTGTGTCTGTCTGAGCTCCCATGAGCCAGGCTGAGTTAATTTACTGCCCTAGCTTGCAGACCTTTTTGCAAACCCCTCAGAGCAGGTGGTGCCACCCCTCAGCCACCAGTGATGTGAGTTGCCATCAGACCCAGTGACACAACACCTCCTTGGTTACCCCTGCAATGGGGGTGACAACTTCCAGCAATGGCCAGACCAAAACCAATAAAATTTTAGGTGATCCCAGCACAGATGACCAGGGCCTGGCCAGAGGCAGACGTGTTCATCGCTAGTTAATGCTGCTACAAGCTTCTTTCCCAAAGCTTCCATGCAGAAGGTCCTCTGTGTTGTACAAGGCATCACCTCCATGACAAGGAGACATTAAACTGCTGAATGTAGAGGGAGAATGTTGTTTTGGACATGTCGTTTGGAATGTTATGGTAAAAAACTAGACAGAAGCCTCTTTACCAGCTGATTTTATGGCGTTCCTCCTCTAACCATCAGGTGTGGAAAAGCTGTTCACTTCGTGTTCAACACAGAGATTTTTATATAAAATGGATGCTCCACCATATATAGCTATGTCATGACGATGGCAGGACATGCTGGCATTACACATCCCACTTGACATGCCCTCTGAACGTGGGCTGAGTAATTCCAGGTTGTATTTAAATAAAAGTGACTATATTTCTTTCCTGCAGGCATAAGTCAGTTAAAAATATCCTATGGTTATTGCTTTGAAAATGCCTTGAAACTAACTTTGTCTGGTCACGAAGACAGGGTGATGGTGACAGTCACATAAAAACACTCAGTTGCAGAGTATGCACACATGAATCCGTATCAATGGGAGAAAAACTTGCCGTAAGGAATGGTGGGCTGCCTTTCCCCAGCCACCACAGCCAGCCCACTGTCCCCACAAGATGCCCCTGCTGCTCCCCTGGCTTCTGATGAAGAGGCAGCTGCTGAAGCATTTATGGAGGCATGCCCAATGCCACCAGAGACTAGGCACAGGACAGAAAAATATCTGCCATTGGACTCTTGTAGCACATGCTTGAGCTACGAGGTGTGTTGTCCATCTCCATCCCTATGTCCAGTCGCAGTGCCTCAGTCTGCCCAGGTATGCAGACCTCCCTTTGGAGGCTCAGATTACATATTTGCAACCTGTCTTCCCTGTTCTCCTCACCTTCGACTCTCCTTGCTACAAAAGCCAACTCAGCCACAATCGAGGCCCTGTCTGGCTCTAAGCAGCTTCACTTGGGACCTCCCTGCACTCTCCTGCCCATACGAGCCCCACTGCAGCTCCCAAGGCCTGTCTTATACTGCCTCTCGGGTCACCTGTGCCCAGTCCTGCTCCCCCAGTACAGGCTCACTCACTGAGCTCCCTGGATGGACAAAAAGATAACAATTTCACGTTTTACCATGGTTTGTATGTTATTGAAAATCTTGTTGGGAGAGCTGCTTTCAGCTTTTCCATTTTCTTTCCCTCCTATTCATTGACTTATAAATATGCTACCAATTTTCTCAATAAAGAGGAGGGAAAATTTACCCCTAGGTGAGGGTATCCAGTGAATAAGCAAAGCAGATCATTGTCATCTTGCTGTCACTGGCACAAGCCTGGAGAAGAGGAGGCTGAGGGGAGATGTCATTGCTCTTTACCACTACCTGAAAGGAGGCTGTGGAGAGGAGGGTGCTGGCCTTTTCTCCCAAGTGACAGGGGACAGGATGAGAGGGAATGGCCTCAAGTTTCACCAGGGGAGGTTCGGGCTGGACATTAGGAAAAAAATTTTCACAGAAAAGGTCATTGGGCACTAGCAGAGGCTGCCCAGGGAGGTGGTTGAGTCACATTCCCTGGAGGTGTTTAAAGGATGGATGGACGAGGTGCTGAGGGTCATGGTTTAGTGATTGATAGGAATGGTTGGACTCGATGATCCGGTGGGTCTTTTCCAACCTGGTGATTCTATGTTTCTATGATTCTATGAAGACACTGTGAGGCTAAATACCACTTATCTCTCTGCTGAATGGTACAGCGACTGCCAAAGTTACCACTGGCCCCATCATCTTACCTCCTCTGGCAGCACATGACTCTTGTTCAGAAAACAGCCCAAGCACTGCAGATAAGAATGCAATTCCACAAAGTTCTTGTTCCATCACCTGGAAGCCCAGCTCTCCCACAAATGTTAGAGAAAACAGAGGCAAACACACTCTGATTAGTTTTAGAAGTGCAGCAAAATCTCCTTCCTTATTAAACACCTGAAGCATCATTCCTGTGCTGTTCTTGACTGACATAACTCCCTGTGACTAAAGGCTACTGAAATTGCACGTCTTTCTAGAAATCTTAGGCAGGACTAATCTTCCCTCACTCCCTCTCAGGGCTGGAGGCTGGAGGGGCTGGAGACTGAGCCTAAGGAGCATGGCCTTGCAGGCTCTCCTCTGTGAGCTGAACAGCTCCTCTGGTTCTGATAAATACTGGGGCTTTGGGATCCTGTGTTTGTACTCTTGCTATTGGGGATTCCTCCAGCCAAATATTCCACACACCAACATAATTTATGTGCTGCAGTGCTGGCTGGAAGTCAGCCAGGTCCTTTGCTTGTCTTCCAAAAATGAGAAACAGCATACTGTCCACCTGGCTGCATGGTCACTAACCTCGCGCTGCAGTAATTTGCAGGGAAGAGAGTTTGTGAGGCAACTGGACCCTTTCCAGTGCATTTTGGCAGGATGAGATACAGCCAAGATGCACCATTACAGGCCTGGAGCTGCACTGCAGGTTGCGCAGGGCTGGCCAGCCTGGCCAGGCAGGGAGGCGAGGGGAGCGCAGGTGAGGTGCTTCTCTGGCTTTCCTGCAGCAAGCGGGTAGCTCAGATTCACTTGCGGCTGTTGGACAACCCCAAGAAGATCACATCATCATTTTCCTCAGAGAGCCCTAGAACTACATAGAGCAAACCTGGTGAATTTGCATTGTGACTTTATACTCCCTTGTTTATAAAAAAAACCCACTAACATTTTATAACAAGGTCCTGTTTGTAGCTCTGTGATTTTTAGTGGGGAGATCAGGTGAATTCCCAAGTGCCTTGCTCTCCTGAGGGACAGAGTAAAGCTGCTGCTGACTCCAGTGCTGCTTGCCGTCCTTCAGTTGCTTCGGGCCCACTGCAGGAAAGGACATTAAACAGTCTGGGTGGGAAGCCGCCAAGAGCAGCAGGAAGCTGAGCATGGTCCTGATTAATATTGTTTTCCTTAGTACGCTCATAGCCAGTCTTGGTTAAAATTTTCATTCACCAGCTCATTTTTAATGGTGACATTAAATTTATCCGTAAAACTGAAAGGCTGGACTTTCCCTACACTGGTGACACTCTCTGAGGGTCTCCTTTGTCTAATTACTATGGTCTACTGTGCAGAACATGTTTATTAACATCTGAAGAAGTAGCTGTTTAACCTAGAAAGGAAAACTTGTGATTTTGTTGATTTAAACTATTACAATTAATTATGAAGTCTTATCCTCACAGACAACAAATGTGCAGCCCATAAATCATGTTCTCTTATGCAACTGCTGCACAACACACAGAGCCACGAACTTAACTGCTCAGGAAAAATGTGGCATGTTCCTGTTATCGTCACAACCATCTTAGTCACAGAATAGGATAAGGTTACTCCTAAGAGAATTATAAATACAGTCAGCTGCAAGATCCAGACCCAGACCCAGGGCTGTTCCGTGGGGCATGTGGTTTTCCCTTCAGCACACAGTAGGAAAGAGGCACCGGCAGCAATTCTGAACCTTAAATTTCCCTGGAGCCTGAATGTATTTGTATCTACAGATGCAATCATGCTCTCGCTTTTGCTGTACATAAACAAGAGCTACACATACATTTTGAATCTCAACTTGACCTCTTTACAGACATTTTCCTATTTAGGCTGAGGTTCTGAACGCAGGTCCACAGAAAAAGACTTCAAACTCCAAAAAGCATTAGTCCAGGGGCTATAAGCTTTCTCTCGGTGGAAGGTTCTGGAAGAAGTAGCAAGGCAGAAGAGCAAGGAATGATGCAGGACTGAGTGACTGCTGGAATTCAGTGACATCATTGAGTGGGCTAGTGTGCCTTGCAGAGATCAGGGAGTGGGATAAAGGTCCCATCCATGCAGAGGCATGCAAGAGGAGAGGAGGGAGGGAGGCATTTGCCTCCCCTGAGGGTTGGTGCTGCACAGAGATGATACACAGTCAGGTGGGCTAAGGTGAATTACCACACATGCAGCAGCCATCAGTGGTGGAGGGAAGAGCAGCTGATCTGGACCCTGCTTTGCCTTGTTAAGAGAAAAGAATAAAAACAGCAAAGAAGCAGCTACATCAAAGAGCTGAGCCCACTGATTTTCCATCCATCAGAGGGCTAAGTTGTGGTAGGGGCCTCAGCTGGACACAACTTTCTTTTAACTGATTACATTAGGAAACACAGATCATTAATTTTGTCCCTCTGTACCAGGGGGAAGAACTGTGGACCTGCTGTGAGCCACAGCTCAGGGCATATCCTATCATTGCTGGGCTGCTGGCTTTATTAACACCCAGCCAGACTCTGAAATCTAGCCACAACTTTGTACATGAAGGCATTTTACAGTGAAATTACTTTTGACATATATATATGTATATCTTTAACACAGATATACACCCAGACACATATATGCACACATATATATACACACAGAGACATATAAGGAGAAATGAAAACAAGAGAAAATGAAAATATGCCATGTCAGCTTCTTGAAAAAAACTGTGTTAATTCACACAGAAAAGTCTCCTGGCTGTTTAAGCTAACTGAACAACCCACCTCAAACAAAGAACCTCTAGCAGCTCTTAAAAAATCACAGAAGTGGTCAAAGGCCCTCATGTCATTATTTCCACACACACGTTCATAATTTCAATGGACCAATGGCTTTTGACTGATTGATTTCATTTCTTTGAGACACCATACATCTGGAATTATTCAGGACATTACTGTATACAGTACTATGCTAGAATAATTGCTCTATTTAGCTTTATCCCCTACGTTTACAAAGTCTTAGAGGATCTTAAAATACTCTTAACATTTATATGTCTGTGTTGGCATGTTTGGTTCACACATCTGAATAACAGCATGAAAGTGCCATGAATGCAGTGCTAAAGCAAAGAATAATTCTATACAGAAGTCAGGAGAATTGAGATTTAATACTCCTACAGCAGCGTTAATATTCTTAAAGTGTAGGTATCCTTAGAATCCACACTTTGATTTCCTCATTTGCTCAGACTAAGTCTTCCTTCCAGGATTCAGCTCACGGAAGTTGGCAAAACTTTGCTATTTGTAAATAGCAGCGCCACAAACTCACCTCATGATCACATGCTCTCACATACATCTGCAACCATCTCCTATTTAAGTCTGTTGACTGTTCAACCTTTTCCCTTTCTTTTTATAGTTCTCTTGGTAGCT
This sequence comes from Phaenicophaeus curvirostris, assembly GCF_032191515.1. Classification (NCBI taxonomy): domain Eukaryota; kingdom Metazoa; phylum Chordata; class Aves; order Cuculiformes; family Cuculidae; genus Phaenicophaeus; species Phaenicophaeus curvirostris. The sequence goes on from NC_091392.1 coordinate 111,858,574, forward strand.
TCCTTACCTCATTAGGCTTTTGAATTCTGAAATAAAAACTTGATGCTTGACTTTTCTGTCCTGCGTTTGTTTTTAAAGCCCCTTTCGAGGACATTAAATCAAGATCAGAGCCAATAACATTCTACTTTAGGAGCACAGAGTGACTATTTAAGGTGTTTGGGACCACCATATGATCATTTATCATAACATTATTACAGTTCAAATGCTTAATTATAGTGTATTTTCAAATCCCTTTCCAGAAGCTCTGTAAATACCTCAGCAACGTCTAAAGACCAATTTAGCTGTTGAAAACTATCTTTTCACCTAGACTGGCCTTTGCTTTCTCTTCTGCTACAGGAGATCCTATTTATGTCTGTATGTTGTCTCTAGGAGCCCATAAATGCTGGGTCCTTATTTGGTTGGGATTTGCTGGGCTGAATGCCTTGCTTAGCAGATACAGCTATGGTTCCATCTTGCTCTTCCAAGGTGACAGACAAGTTCCTCCAAAGCAGGTGAAGATGGAGATTGAAGATTTCTCCTATCCAACCTGTGTTCCTCAACATATGCTTGTCTCTGTCCTCCTCACTGGGAGCAGGGCAGATTCTGACTTAAGACCCTCATCACATCCATCTGATGTGCAGTGTCGCACAAAAAACAAGGGCATAGCACATTGGAGGAAGACTTACCTACCTTGCTTTCAGTCACAGAAGAACAAGAGGCCACTTGACAAGAATCCCACAGCTTAAAGCTAGCAAAAGAAAATACTTTCTTATGAACATACACTTAACCCAAAGAGCACAATGTCACAAGTATGACTGAGGTCCAAGTTTCATTAAAAGTTTGAAAATGGTCAGATGTGGAAAAGAGCCACTGTTATGCTGGAAAAGATATTTTTAAAGACTGAAAAGCATTTAGGATTCACCACCTTGGCCAACTGCTAACCAGTGCAGCCAAGAGGAATGATCCTCTCTGGGTAGTTTGTATCCTGCTGTTGTTGTAGGACGTATTTGTTTTTGTCCCAGTGCCTGTTGTACTGCTGATCCCCAGCCCTGCACAGCTGGATGCGCTGACTTGCTGGTCTCAGGCTTGGGCAGCAATCACTCCATCCTATCAGCAGTGATTTCAAAGTATTTTTGTCTGAAAATATCTTCCCTCTTGCTCTCTAGAAGTGTAATGGAAAACTCATGCAAAGAAAGAAAATGGGAAAGCTTTTTCACTTTCCCAGAGCACCACAGTGAGGAAGCCTGCTGGTTTGTGGCCTCAGGACATTTGACCTGCTTTGGTCCTTTTCAGATAAGCTCCTGAGGTGACCTGCACCTGGCCACTCCAGTCTCACTGAAAGACGTCAGTGGTTAAGGAAAGAAATTTTAAACCCAACTTCAAGTTCGCTTGGACTTGCTTTCACTCTCTAGAGCACTGGAAAGCAACTTAAAACCAGACATTTAATGCTTTGGGTGAGCAATATTTATAGACTCTCTGCTAGACTGGCACAGAGCCATGAATATGTATTGACAAATAGTAAATTCATCGAAAAATGTGGCCCTGGTCTTCCTGGAATCATCAGTGGCTTTAGAACTGCCTAGGCTGGAAATACATTTATTTTGGGAAGAGATTCATAAAACTGCCTGGAATTTGTGAGATGGGGGTCATCTCTCCTCAAGCAGAGGAAGGAAAATAACTAAATTTACCCACATCCCAGTGAGTTGTTCCGGCTTGAATTGGTGAGGAAAGGGGGAAGCTTCTTCTTGCAGTTTTTAATATCCTAGCTCTTCTTTTTGTAGGCTTTTTTTTCCCCAAGTCCAGAAATCAGCATTTTGTTCAGGTTATTTTGTGCAGAAAAGAATGTCTTCTTTTGGTTTTGATTTCTTTCTTCCCATAAGAAATTTGAAATCTTTCATAACTTGGTTCACTCCAGGGGGATTTTGGGCTAACATAAATGAAACACTGAGGCTTTCAAGGTGATATATGTAAAAGAATGAAAACACTTATGGAATAAATGAGAGTTTAGAACCAAATGGTTGTCCCTTTATTTAGTTAATAATAGTCCCAGAGATAAGAAACTATAGTTTCTGAGGGAGGTCAGGTAAGATGGAGCAAATGGTCATGCTTATGAGAACTACAGTGTTGCTTAGCTAGACTCCATAATTGAAAATCTTTAAAATGTGTTTGCAATCCAGGGTAAAACTGAGTAATGGGAGGCATGCCTGGGACTTCAAGGACTGGGAAGGGCCCTGAAATGCCAACACGGTGATACTGGGCACAACTCAACTCAGATGGAATAAGATTTTGGCAGTGGTTTGAAATTGCTACAAAACCCATATGCACCTACCCACCCTGTACTGAAAACAAGAATAATAAATACAAATTTTAAATTAAAAAATCCCTCCTGCTTCTAGGAATATGTCAGGCTGCTCTGCTTAAAACTTTAGTGGCATCTAAGGGGACGACACTGAAACCTCACACCCACTTTAGATCAGTCTTGTAAACATATTAAGGTAGGTTTAAAAGCTCAGTGTGTGGGCAGGTCCTACTGACGTCAAGCTGCTTTATTTTATAATTTTTAAGATTCTTTTATGCTCCTTCTGAGAGTCTAATGACAATTTTTTTTACTAGTCGAATGAGTTAGCAGGTGTGACACTTCCTCTCAGGCCCTCTCTTGGTCTACTTCTAGTAATTTGCTGTGATCTTTCTGATCAACTGTGTGGCACCTGGAGAATGGAACATGTCAACCCACAGATTTTGGAAACTGAGAGAGATGTTTGTGCTGAACTGCAGAATAAAAAGATGAAATATCCCTTGCTAGAAAGCCAAAGTACGAGTGTGGTAGAGTCAAGGATGACACTACCTCCTGGCTCTGTTTCGACTGGCTCTTATCCAAGACCACCCACTTTCAATTCTTGGTCTACATGACTGGCTAGCAACCAGCAGACTTTCTTTAAATCTTTTGCCCCTTTTAGTTCCCCAAACTTCTGCCTGACAAATAGCTTTAAAAATCCCATCAATAACTCCGCAGTTAACCATAACAGTGAAGGCAGGTTCCCTTTTTCACATGCATGAGCAGACCTGGAAAGAGCACAGGTAATAATTCCAATGTCATCCACTTCAGTGGCCCATGCCACAGCAGAAATTTCATGTAGCTTGGAGCTCCTTTCTACCTCCTTTTACAGCAGAGAGCCAGGGGTGAACTTGAGAGGCATCGTGGTTCCCAGGGCCTGGCTGCTACGCAGTAGGGCAGGATGAGACTGGGTGAGAAGCTGGATTTCAAATTTCTCCTGCCTTCGGTGAAGTTCAGGATTTCATCTTTTGTGTTTTACCCCCCTACTCAAACAAATATCTCTCTCTCTCTCCTTCTTGGTGTCACAGCATCAGCATATGCTGGAGGACATTACCATACTCCTTAGCATATTGCAGTGACTTTGGCATGTACAGTTGCCTGATTGCAATTAGAAGTAATTTCCATTAGTGCATAAGTACATTCAATATATGACCAGATAGATACAATCAAGATTCCAAATCCTATGGTGACTTTCAAATAACTCTTAAGTTATTTGACTGTGTGAGAGTTCCCAGGACTGAGACCTATATAGGTGTAGGAACAATGAAAATACTAACACAGACTTAAAATACTGTCTAGAAGTTTTATTACTGTTTTTACATTACTTTAATGCAACCCTGTATTCAGAGTGCATAGGACTTTGTAGCATGGAAACTGCCTGAAGTTGTTGACTGAAGAGGGGACTTCTCATTCTTATCCTATTGTCTCTTTTTTGAAGGCTTTAAAGTGTAGACATAAGAGATCTGGACCAAAGTTATTGAGTTTTACTGGAAAAAATCAACTGTTCTCCTGGATATTCACTTATTGATACAAGCATATACAATTTCAAGCTAGAGTTCCTGCAGAAAACTCCCTGTCAGTCCAACCTCTCCTACTTCAGCCTTCTTTCTTTTCTGTGCTAGCACCGATTAGGAAGAATATGGTAAAGCTGCATATCTTTATCCAGCTGTGAGTTCAAGTCTGAAGGACAGGACATGTTGTCATCTCTTTAAACCAGGTGTGTGTAACGTCTGTCTATGATCTGTGACTTTATTTTTCATTCAGTGTTAATAACAACTAATAGCACACTGTAAAGGAAGCCTTTCTCATTAGTAGCATGAGGAAATCATAAAGAAACAGCTGGGTTCCAAATAACAGTTTTTATTACATAGGTATATAAACAAACACAGCTTAGCTCCATATGCTACACCCAGCTCTGGTGCCTTCCATGGTGGAAAACCGGGAGTGTGGCAGGGAGGGCAGCTGAAAGGGTCATGAGCAGACCCTGTATGTACCCCATAAGCCAGACACTGGGGCACAGGGCTGTGCACAGGAGCCACTGAGGCTTGGCTCCCCCCAGAATGTATCCAGACTGGCTGAGCAAGGACTGTTGAGGTCCTGAAATTTCTGTTACCCAGTGCTGAAGAGTTCAAGTTCAAACCAAGAAGCATTTAAGGCCCCTTGCAGCCTTAAATTAAGAGAGAGTTGGTTTTAAAGAGCTGTAGAACAAATTAGCCACATTTTACATATGTATTCAAGTGGTTGCAATGCCCCAACTTTGAATCAAGAAGGAGAGGATCTAACAGTAGAGCAAAATACTATTTTGCAAAAAAAAAGAACAAGAAAAAAGCAGAGAAGTTGTGATGCTGCTTTCACACTGTGAGGACAATAAAGCCTTCACCTCCTTAAATGTGTTTCCAAGTGAACCACTAGCAGAAACATCAGGATGTCTTCTTCTGAGACAGCTGCCTTGGGACCAGCACAGCTGCTCTCTGAAGAGAACCCATGGAGGCGGGCAGAAGGCATGAGCAGGATGGTCCCATCAATGCATACAAAAGCAGAAGCACCACTAAAACATCTGCCTCCTGGGCCATGGCCAGACATTGAGAGCCCCATGCCCACCCTGCACTTGGGGGCAGCTGCCAGTGCCTGACACCTTCCCTAGACGAGGTGGGGGAGCTGGTAGGGTAAGGCCCTCTCCTGCCCCTGGCATCTGATTTTCATAACTTTCCAGATGCTCTTCAGGCTCTGTGAGACACTCTGCTTTCCCCTGAGACTGCAAGACCCCACTGTGGAAGAAACCATCCATGTTTGCAGGGCTTTTCCATACCACTCTGCTGCGTCTCCAGGTGCCTTCAGCACCCTGTTGCTCAGAGGAGGAAAGCGGTGCCCCTGAGCAGCTCCTTTCTGCTTGAGCTTTGCAATATTTTGACTGAGACTGACCACTTTCTTCCAGGGTTCCTAGCAGGTGGACAAAACCAAACATGGAAAGGGTCTTTTGAGGTAAAGGAGCAAAATTATGGGCAATATTAGCCCTGCAGTCATCTTTTGACATTAGGACTTTTAAAGAAAAGGAAAAAAAAAGCCAACAAGTTATCAGATGCCTTTTGGAAAAACAGTATCCTTCTACATACCACCTACTATTACAGTAGAAAAAAAATCTTGATGCTTGTATTTTACCTGAGGTCAAGTTCCTACACAGAGGAACAAAACAATGTGAGTGACATATAGGTAAACAGCTGGCATTCTCAATGTATGGACCTTCAAGTGCGGGAAATTAATGGTAACTCAGAACGCTGTTCCTCTCCAATTTCCTCTGTTAATGCACACAAACCAGAGCGCAGAATGAGGAGGAAGCTGCCTGTTTTCAATTAGGTCAGAGGAGAGGGACCTGCCTCTTTTCTAAATGAATTGCAGATAAAGCTTTCCAGGAGTGGGCCTCCTGTCTGGGCTGCATAAATCTGAGAAGGCAACAACAGCCTGCTGCATGACACCAGGGAAAGCAGGGTCCGACCTGCCCAAGGGTCCCATCCTACCCTGGAAGAGCAACAGCATGTTGGTCAGGCCAGCTTTGTCTTCCTTTTCCACACCACTTTCCACTATTCCTTGGTTTATAATGGTTAAGACATCTGTGTTTCATTCCCTGCCTTCAATTGGAAAGGGGCGGAGGGAAGGTGGTCTCCCTTTCAAAATCCTTGTCAAGAAGATGGAGGTTCTGGAGTAATCTGAAAGGGAAGGGCAGGTTATTTTTGTTGACAGGATTTCAACAAGTAGCAGTTCTGACTAATTACACTGTAATTAAATTGGCACGTTAATACAGACTTCGAGTGACTCTCTTTTTTATGCGTTACAAAGGGATTTTGAAATACAGACTGCTTTGATTTAAAAACAGAAACATAGCAAATAAAATAGAGCAATTGAATTAATTTGCTGAACTCCCTCAGGCCCAGGCAATAACAGTCACCCTTGAAACTCCGATATGAGGGGCACTAAGAGAAGCTTTAGGAAAACGGATGAGCAGGGTGACTGGGCATCGATCATTCTGTGTTAGTTGCAGTCCAGTTTCCCCAGTCACAAGAAAGATTTTTCTGTGCTTTTAATGACCTAAAACTTTCAGTTCACAAAGATTTTTTGATGATCGCGTTTAATAGATGAAAATATAACTCCGCATTCATATGGGAAACAGAAAATCACCATTTCAGATCCACATTAAGGGGAATTTTTGAAAGTGCAGCCTCTCCCCTATTCTTTCCCCACATGCTTCTGAAGTTAGGCCAACTAGTGCTTCAAACTAATACTGTGAAAAAGCTTTCCTCCTGTCCAGCATGATCTAAAATTGTCCAGTCCTTGTTCTGCAGCGTCTGGCATTGGTCCCTTCCTGGAGTCAGGCTATGAAGGATGAATGTGAACCTAAAGGAATGGGAAAAAAATGCTCTGCTAGTACAAGGACATATTAACATTTTTTCTATAAAACACAATCTCTACAGTGCATTAAAAGTTTCATCTGAGTGCCTGTAGGTGTTCAGCTTAAACTACATGCATACGAACATGATGAATTCATCCAGTCACACAACAGCTAAGTCATCTCAAGTATCTAAGACTGAGATTATGATTTCCTCTAATAACATATATATTCTGTGAGACTTACAAATACCACATCAAAATCTGCTCTGAATTCCATCAGCCCTCTCAAGGTACTGTGATTTTAATGTGACACCACTAAATAGAATACAATGTGCTGATTTAACCTTTCCCTTAATTGACTCCAATGGCACCATCTCCCAAATGCTTTTACACAGTTGGTGCTTCATTTGCTGAGCCACCCAACAAATCTCAAAGGAAACAATGCAAGTATGCAAACCAGTGCCTTGAAAAATGCAGTATTTTTTTGTCATGAAGTACAGTGAAATGTCTTTTCTGCAGAAAGGCAACTGGCATGGTTGCATTTAGGGTACAGACATGCTAGGGATGTGTTCCCGTGCTTATCCCGAAGTGCAGAAATGCCTGCAGTTCTGAGCCTTTTGGAGTCCGTTGCCCAGTTTTACTTTGCTACTGGAGGGCAATGACTTTATGAGCTGACTTGACCTAACCTAACACTGAGGTAAAAGGATACAGCACACTCCACATGTTACTCCACAGTGCAATATGGAACAGTCAATATTTAAACTCACAGGAACAGAGTCTCTAAAAATGATGGCTGAAAGGGGGAGAAAAGAAATTTGGACCTTCCATGTGAATTTATGCATAATGATTAAACATGGCTCCTATGCTGAGCACCAGTGCAAAGACTATCTGAAAACACACTCAAAAAGTGTTTCAAGGGCAGTGAATCCACTGCATGTAGTTAGTTTCATGATCTCTGATTTTTCCCTAGAAAAAAGTGACCAGACATGTCCCTCAAAACACTGTGGTGTTGTTATTGCAGTGAGATGTGTGGTGCACTTTGATGCATGTATCCACTGATAGGAATGGAAAAACTTCCATTCAATTAAATGGGCTTGAAGCCAGGCCCACAGTGAAGCCTTGTCTGTAGCTGTTACTGTGACGGTGGATTCTATAACAACTGTATCATAAAACACTTTACAAAAGAGTCATGAACTCTGGAAAAGAGTAAGGCTTATATATTCTGTTTAAACAGAGGAAGTTGCTGAGTGACTTGGCAGCAAAGCACGACCCCCAGTTATGGGTAACTGAAGCCAACATCAGAGAAACCATATAAGCAGATAGTTAATATCAAGACTCACATCTTTCCAGTCTGTTGCTGATTCTTACCAGTATTTTTGAGCTGGATCTAGAGACGGATAAGAGGAAAATGAAAGTGATGTGTGATGAGGGTGACAGCCCCCTGCATGCAGAAAATCTGGGCACAGCTTTTTGCAGTCTGTTGGGTCACTGTTTGAAATTACTTCTTCAGTGAAATCAATAGCTAAATTCCTCTTGACGTCAGTGGGGCCAGAGTTTCCCATTTTGGACTAATAAAATGTCAGAGGGTGAAATGAAGGAGCTATCACAGAAAGAAAGAATGCAAATATAAATAGAAAGGGGTCAAATTAATAGATGACAAATACTCTCTCCTAGTCGTATGAAAGATCTGGAAGAAAAAAAAAACACAGTATAAGGAAAAAGTTAATCACCAGGTTTCTGGGTTTGGACAATAAATAAATGTCTGAATAAAAGGAGAGAGGAAATGAGATGCAGGAACACATAACTTTTACTCAGAAGGGTCTGAATCTTGGCTAGGAGGAGGCTATAGTGTAAAATAATTTTCTTTTATTCTTGGGCCAAAGTTTGATGGAATGGAGGCTTTACTGATAATACTGGTTAAAACAGGTGCATTTCCTGGCCTCTTATTTTTACTCTTTACCAGCAGCACACTATGCCCTTACTGCAGTGATGCAACTGTTTGTGATGATGCCATCAGACTTGGTACAGGCATGGACCCAGTGGTGCCAAGATGCTTGATCTAGTTTTGGATATTCCCTGGATTTACCAGGGGAAGAAGACCTCCTTCTCCCCATCCTGACTGCAGAGGCAGGCTGGGCTTGTATGGTATGGCTAGGGCAACAGGATTGGTACATTGCCCTGCATGAGCTGTAGTCAAGCTCAGGACTGCTTGGCATGCAATTCTGATTGCATAATTCATGTATCACGTTCTCCCTTTTCCCATCTATCAATCCTCTTTTTTTTGCTGTACTTTGTTTGTCCCTTTCTCCACTCCAGGTTTCTTCCAAATAAACAACACATTCCTAATTGCTTTTTCTTCATTTGGCCCAGTTTTGCTACAGCTGTACCAAATTTGATATTTCTAATACTGGTACCTGGGTAATATTGTCTTTAGACAGTGTTCCTGCATACAGTAAGCTATGCACTATCGGCCTTGCAAGGTCCTACTCCCTGAAAGATTCCCCAACGCTCCCCTCCAGTTATCTGTGACTTATCTCACTTAACGCCTCCTTAACCACCTGCAAAATCCAGTCATCCAGCTATCAGTAACTCCTGTCAGCTTCTCACAGTGTTATCTCTTGGGTCTGGCAGTTTCCCACGTCCTGTTCAGTTAGCTTAACTTCAGGCCAGGGCTCAGCCAGTGGCCCTGTCATCTACCCACAGCTCTAAAAAAATAGGAAAGGAGGGTAAGAGTGAGATAATATTTCTCATTCATTCGCTATCAACTTGGGAGACTTTGAGCAGGGTTCCCTGGGGATCTCTCCTGGGGCCAATGCCACTCACTAATTTCATTAATGGTTGATGAGATAGATAAGACATCTAACAGTTATACAGATACCACGAAGCTGTGTAGGACTAAATAATCTCAAGGACTGGCACAGAATTTAGATTAATCTTGTCCAGCTGGGGACCCAGTCTGGTAAAACATTAGTTGCCATCCAGCAGGGACAAATACACTACTCTGTGTCTGTAGAGATCAACTGCACAAACAGGAGACAGAACAACTGGTTGTGGAGCAGTTTTGCAGAAAAAGGTTGGATGGTTTAGTGATTACAGGATGAACTTGGAAAGGTAATGACAAACTGCTGAGAAGAAAGCACCCAGTAGGTATGGACAGAAAATTCACACATAAGATGAGCAAAAATAATCCTTTCACTCTGTTGGGTCTGGTTGTAAAAACATTGGTTCATCTGCTCTGTCCAATTGTAGAAATAGTTCTCCAAGATAGGTTTGAGCTGGAGGATGTTTCAGAGGAGAGCAATGAAAACCAGGTCTAAGAAACAAGTCCTGCAAGGAAATGTTGAAGGAAATAAAAATGTTTAGACTGAAAAAAAGAAAAATGAAGGGAAAATGCCAGCAATTTTCAAATACAGAAAAGGTAGCTGCATAAAGGGAAAAATAAACTGTTCTTTCACATGCTCAGGGCACAGAGGAAGAACTAATAGCCACAAGGGAAGATTTAGGTTAGTTGTGAGGAAAGCTTTCTAATGAGCTTTGCACCAGCTTGTCTGGGGAAGTTCCAACAGGGAAAGTTTTTAAGAACAAGCTGAAGTAACATCTGTTAGGAGGGGTTAAGTACAACTGATCCTGCACATAAGCTGGTAGGCTGATCTCTTGAGGTCCTTTCCAGCCCCGTTTTCAGTGAGCCCACAAAAGTTCCTACAGTGAGATGAGAATTTGCTCAGTATATAGTTAGTCCTTCTGATCCAAACAATCATCCACAATCGGGGCCTCTTTGGCTGTTTCTGTTAGGAGATGGAAGTGACAGTGGAATTGAGGATCTGTGACAGAAACCTGTTTGTTTACAAAAGATGAACAAAACCCTGTTGCACTGAACCAAGTATAAACCCTACAGCAGAAACCAATTTCTTTGCTTACAGTTTTCAGGCTCCTTTCAGCCAACTCTCAGACCAAAAATATCCCCAGAGGAGTTTCTAGCTACTGTATCCCCAGTGCAAAGTCAAGCTGCATCTGGTGGGTTTGTTTTACAGCCTCGTCTCTGAATCCTTTCCATCTTTCTGCTCTTCCCTTTTAAGAGACATTCAAGCCTTCCTTTTTTCCTACTTGCATCCCAACATCACTTCGTATACATTTTCATTTCTTTCACTCTGTTCTTCCAACAACTGGAAGTGACGGAGGTTACCTAAACATGCACATTCAGAAAGATTTAATTCAAATCAAAAGAATATTATGAATGACTAAAAAACTCCTTGCAAACTGTAAAATAGCAACTCATGCAGGTGACAAAAATATCTTAGTGTTAGTCATGATTGTGAATGACGATTTAGGTGAAAAAATTGTGAAGAGGAGCTGAGCAGAGCTAGGTGAATGAAAAACAAGATATTTAGTCTCCTAATGACAAATGCAGGAGTGTGCAGAGCCTTGAAATTATGCAGGTGAACTCTGCTTAGACTGGGAAAAAACCCCAAAAGTCAGCTGCAAAACAGCTGATGTTAGTGCTGGATGCTCTGTTCCTATTTCACAAGTACTTTCAGGCTTTTTTTGACTACAGAACAGTGTCTCTTTTCTATTTTTATTTGAGATGGTTCTTTTAAAAACACCAAGTTAAACAGCAAAAAACCCCCCATATTTATTCTAAATGGAAGGGCAATTACCTCAGTGATGTTCCCCTGGGCAGAAAACTCTACATGCACTACTCAGTAGAGCTAGAGTAACCCTCTTTTGAAAGTCATTTAGCAGGCAGAATTGAGTTGTTTATAATTGCTCGTTGAATTACTGGAGTTTTAGCTCTCAGCTCTTCCAGTTGCAAATTGGTTACATCTGAAGTGGGAAATAGAGGCTGTGGGTTTCAAAGAAAAACAACACGTAAAGTGCTTTCCTCTTCGTATAAGGAATTTCCAATCTGAATTGGAATTGTTCTCCCATCAGAAAAAAAAATTGCTAGGGATTGCTCCATTCAGATATCTAAATTCTCATTCAGGTTCTCACAGATGGAAGGAGAAAATCTTTCAAGTAGTTTTGACTCCTATCCATCAAAGACAATAGATTGCCTCAGTGTTGCCTTCCACTAACATGAAGGAACAGGTTCACACCCATAGCTACTAGTTTTGTTTGAAATCTTTTGGTGTATGAAAAGATGAGATTAATCGGGATTTTTTAATGGATGGGTTTTTTGACTTAACTGAGGGTGTTGGTTTACATGTTAAGAAATCCATTCTGACCTCTGCTGTTAGCTTTGAGGAAAATAACATTACTAGCAGCAACAGTAATGCAGTCGTGGAAGCTGCTCTGGAGAAGAAATGGTATCACCGCAAAATGTCAGTGAGTTGAAAATGAACTACTTGAGGCTGAGCCAGACCTTACTGGTTTGTCCTGTTCAGTGACTGAAGCTCTCACCAAGGTCCAGGTCAAGAAAACATGTATTAGCTTCAGCAGGGCCAGCCCGGAGCTCTGCAAAGGAAATCTCCTTTGCTGCACCTTCCACTTTGTCTCTTGCCTCGGGGCCTTGAAGTCCCTTCATCTGCTCTGGATCTGAACACGCTTCTGTAATAGCGAGGCAATCCAGTTCCTCTCACTCTTCTATGACCAGAAATAATAGTAACTGGATTTTTTTTGCCTCGGACTCTTGCTCTCCCCATGAATTTTTTCAATGCAATACTACCTGTACCTCAGACAGTTCAAACTTCTCAACCTTTCATGACCCTGAAAATATTTTCCTGTGCCCTTCAAGCAGTCCTTCTGTCTACAGTGCTGTCCCTATGCATTTGCACTGACATTGCATTGGGATAGCAATGACGAATTTGTGTTATCTCTGCAGGCATGTAATGATAATTTTTCATGTAGCATTAATGTGGAAACTTAGCCTCTGCTCAGCCAGATATATAGCTGTACACTGATGAAGAAGACAAGAGGAATGCATCATGGAGTGGAGGAACATGACTGCTGCTTGCCGACAGGAAGATTTTTAACATTTCAAATACCAGGGAAGCCGGATCCTCAAAAGCAACCCACACCCATGCTTCAGAGCCCTGTAAAACAATGCTGTGGTGGCTATAAAACAAAGCCAAGTCCTGCACTGAAGAGACCACATAGTATTTTGTGAATGTGCATGTTTTCTTCTGTCATATTCATTTGCTAAATTCCAGCCTGATGCAATTTGAAGCAGCTGGGACCTTTAAATCCTGTGGCCTTCTTAAAATCAGGACTTTCAACACCATGCTGTTCCTTGTCACTGCAAGACTCTGTCTCTTTTTCATCTCACAACAAGAGTTGTGTAGCAACCACCAGAGCCTTTAACACCTCCAGGTCTCCCCTGTTGCCAGTCCTGTGCCTTGGAGGGAAGCTGAGTGTCTGACTCCCTGCCCTGCCTTTTTTTTTTTTCTTTTACCATAGGAGAGTCAAGGACATACTCTCAAAGCTAAAGCTTCATGCTCTTATTATCTTTGAGCTTTGGTAGCTGTTTACAGTGGATTTCTCCAAATGTTTTGTACCCAGTGTGGGTGACAGAATCCCATCCTGAGGAAGGTGATACCAGCTTGTTCCTACATGCCACAGCTAAGAGCACACTGTGTATCCTGCTTTGCACTGCTTCACACCAAATTTGCTAGGATTCTGCCGCCTAGCAGGCCATCACTCATTTAAACCCACCAAGAAATCTGGGATCCCACCTTGACTGCTGCTTGCAAGCAAAGAGGCTTGGAAAGTCAGTCAGAGGAGACTAAGCATGTTGTTTCTGCTGGAGAAGCACAGATGCTACATAAAGAGCCTACACATCGAGGTCCAAAATAGGCTATGACAGAGAGCACTGTGAAACAATAACACCCTAAAGGTAGAACAACCATAATCAAGTGTTGAGTTGAATACAGTGGAGGGGCAGCCAAGAAAATCATAGTCTCCACACGCTACTGCTTTTGCCAAGCTAGGTCCTATAGCATGAGCAGCATACAGACCTTCCAGGCCCTGCTAAGTTGGGTGTTGCACTAAGCAGCTGACTCCTGCAATGAAAACTCAAGGAGGAATAAGTCCAGTTAGCACATGTATTACATCACACTTTTATTTTCATTTTCCCTTGCAAATTTTAACTGAATTTTTTCTTCCTAGAGTGATTGAAATACCAGTTTAAGGAGGTCATTCCAAGGAAAAGATTTTTCTCACCTTATGTGGCTAGAAACCAACGCTGAGCTTCGGACAGTGTTTTGCTTCAAGACACAGCTAACACACAAAATGCACTGCTTGGATGTCCTGCACAAAGCTGTGGCCTCCTCTTTCATTGTTCTGCAGTGAGTTGCCCATGGGAGTAAGGAAAAGAGGTATGTTTTTCCATGCTGATGTAGCCATTGCTAGTAGAGACAAAAGCACTGCAGCACTCTCAGGTCACGAGTTCTGCTTTTCACCCTGTGACTGATTAAAATCTTGTAGACGTTGCTGGAAACCCTCCCATTGACTCTGATGGTCTCTGGAGGAAACCTGCATTCAGCATAAATGCCTCATGGTAGACTACAGCTGCACACCAGAAAATGTTCAGAGCAGGGATGAAATCCAGACTCGTGCCTTCAGTTCAGCAGATCATTGCTGCACACACTCACAGGGGAGAAAGGGTGTGTACAAAGTCAATTAGGGGGAGATTTACTGAATAAGGAGGCCCGACTGTCCGGTCCCATTAGCCACGGCTGCTACAGCACCTATGCTCTCAGCTGTGTGATGTGGTAGCTGCCACATAACTCCTGGGTGCCCCCTGCTCTGCAACCTCACAACAGCTGCATCCAGCCCTAAATGCATACAGAAATGCCCCCATGGAGTCATTTCAAGCCTGTTACAGAGTCCAGCTTAGCAAGCTGGCAGAGCCAGCAGGACTGTGAAGCTGCTTTTGGTGCAGAAGAGGTCACTGTGAAGTTCCTCTCTCCTTTCTAGTTATGTCTTCCTTTCAGGAAGTTTTTGACATGGCTTTGGTCCAACTGGCTCTCTGAGGAAAGCAGTTTTTCCACACATAAACCTTCTCTGAACTTTATGATATTTTTTAAAACATTTACACTGTTAAACATGTGAATTGTCAGTTGGTTTAGTGAAAGAAGGGAGGGGAAAGAGGTAGTTTTAGGCACATGAGACCTCTTATTCTTAAAGCAAAATGGAAACTTAAAACAAATCAGTGCTACATATGGGCCCAAATGATCTCTACAGGCAATGGGAATGCAAATAAGGAGCCTTAGCTCAAGAACCCAGTAAGTAATCAACTTCCCATTTAGGCTGGGCTGATCACAAGCAAATGAATAGTTCCTTCCATTTCAGAGCATACAGCCTTGGGAAGTCTCAGTCCTGCAGTGGCTAGCCTTTAAAGTAGTTGCAGCCTCTTTGTGAGAGTTAATTTGAGGACAAAAGGAATAAAATAGGAAGCATACCACTTTGTTGATGTGTGATGTGTGCCTTCTCTGTTACAGAAAGCATTCTCCCACAGGGAGGAAAAATGACTGAACTTTACTGGCACAGAAAGGTCTTTCTGCCAGCTCTCTTACAAAGGAGCCGAAGTAGATAAAACCATCTCCAAAATCTGTCCAGATCATCCCTGCTTAGTAATGTTTGCAGACACTTTTATGAGGAATGAGGACTGCAGAGATCTCTTTCAAAGGAGCTGACAGAATTGAAAAGATAGAAAGAAAAGTTAACTATGAGGATTAGCAACAAGGAATTTTTAGTGATAGAACAAGGGATTTAGTGGAATGTGGACATCTGAAACAAGTAAGGCCAAATTCAGCTTTGGTGGAAGCAGCACAGGTCTTAACCAGCCAAAACTCCATTCATTTTAAGTCCTCCTCAAAATGAAGCCATTCCATTTCTCTGATGCATAGTTGTGTATCCCCAGTGCAATGTAAGGACACGAGTCTCTGCTGGGTCTTACCAGACCCCAGGAGCACAAGGTCTTACATTGAGCTGGGTGGCTCTACACTAGTTCTCCAGTGACTGGGGAAGAAGTTGTGTTTCCCTTGGATGCATCAGGGAAACTGGGCCCATAAAAGGGAACTGGAGACTAAATAACACTTTGTGAGTTTGCCCGTACCACCACAGTGAAGCCAGTGGATTCCTGAGCTCACTAGAATTTATATCTGACCTTGTTTTAGCCTCTCATCCAAGATAAAACAGCTAATTCAATCTGCAAGTCTGACTAACTTGAGTCAGAGATTTTTGTACCCAGACGGAGTGCAATTACATAATAATTCAATTGAATTTCTGTGGAAGATGTATTTCTAGAGTAAATACAATTATTTAGACATGTAACAGGAATTCAGGATGTACATAAGGTAGAAATTAGTTATGTTGAGTGATCTTCCTGGGTGTTTTGTAGCTGTACACAGATTACAAAGACATCTAATCTAGTCAATCAGAATTTACCTCAATGTCTTCCCATAGTGAGGACTGACATATAGAATTTTCAGCTCTAGTCATCCGCATGGACAGGAGAAAATGGACAAACATACACAATGAGCAGACTGAAAGGAATTTGTGGGAAAGCTAAATTACCATAACTTTTATTTTAGTTTTGTTCCACTGCTCTAAAAGTCAGATGAGTTGATATGTACTGGAAAGCCTTTTTGGTCTGTGTGTCTGTGTGTACGTATAGATATCTCTCTGCACGTACTAATGTACAAAATTTGCCCAGAATTCTTCTCAGAATCAGCAACCCATGAGGCGCAGGGCTAAGTGCAATTTCTGTTGAACAACAGGATAATTACAGTTCATTAGTAGATTAGGCACACTGTTCTCTTTCGCTTTAGAGCATTGCCTTTTCTTTCTGTTGAAGCAATTCAATATCATGTTTGAAAAATAAAAATCCAAAAGTGCAGTATAACTGTAAATGCCAGTAAGGAGAGGAAAAACACTTTTAAACCTAGAGAAATCCTCCTGTTCTTACAACTTTCTGAGTAAAATCTTGGACTTACAGAAGCCAAAGGCAAGACTCCCACTCATTTTAGCAGGGCCAAGATTTCAATATGCTTTGTGTATTCTCAGTACGTATAACCTGATCCCTTCTAAAGAGATTTATAGCAGGCAGGAGAAACTACAACACTATAAAATGTTGGTGTGTACATACAAAGTGAATTAGTAGATACAAAAGATTTTGGCACTTAAAGTCAAGTTTAAAAATGTAGGCCTTTATCAGCATGTAGTAAATCCTGATAATTCCCACAGAACTGCTTGTACATTTTTGAGAATGTGATTTCTCTGTATTATATTCCTTGCTTGCCTAGAGCCAGACTCTGCAATCAGCAGCAGTTCTGTCTGAACAGAGATTTAAGACTGCATCCCTATAATTCATTGTAGAATATTCTGTTCCCTGTGTATTATGTCCACAGACAGTAAGCACAGATGATAAATCTGGAAACTTTCCATAGGGAATTCAATTGATTTTCCATACACAAGAATACTACCTATATATTGAAACACATGAGCTTTTATTTGCAGTGAATTGCACACCTGGATACAATGCAGAGTTTTAAAATATTATGCAATGAATTTTGCATGAAGAGGAAACATGATTGAAGAAGTCTAAAAATGTCAAACCGTGATGTTTTAAACAAACAGCCCAGCATTAAATGAATACATCTGATATTCCTCCTGGCAATAAAGATAGAAATCATATTCACTGTGCGGCACAGATGGACTCAAAATTAATCTTGATAAAGATCTTTAAGCAAACTAAATCCCCTAGCAGTTATGAAACTCAAAGTTGACTATTGATCTGGAATGAAAGCTTATTTTTGAATTTCAGGGGTTTATGTGAAATCGAAAGGCCAGTTGACTGACAGGTTATTGTGGGAAAAAAATAAAAACAAAGTAGCTCTGCATTCACTTTCATAGCAGACGAGACATAGGCCACCTTGGCAATCTGCACAGGCATGTCAGGGAGCTGCTCCCAGCCTTTCATCCATGAGTTTGGTGCCTAGAAAACAGCAACAGCTTTAGAGGAGGTGTTTCCGAGACCTGTCACATTCTGCCTGCCCCCAGAGTCCTTTCGTGCCCACCCAGCGAGGGCAGCTGTGCACGGTGCAGTGGCAGCCGACGTGCTGCTCTGTCCCTGCGGGCGGAGGGAAGGGCTTTCCCAGAGAGTGGGAGCTTAACACAGGAGGTTGTGCCAGACCAGGCTGCACAGCCCTGGCGTGGGAGACACAAATGCTTCATTAAACAAACTCACGAACAAAATGATTATGAATGAAGCCAACATTTTATCTCAATGGCCCCAAGGAAGCTACGTATTGCTGGTTGCTGTTACTAGGTCTTTCAGGGACACAATGCAGTGTGCGATGAAGCCTCCAGCTCACTGGAAGCACACCTCCAAAGTGACTGCAAGTTGCATGCCACTTCTCGGATAGAAATGATCTTGCCACCACTCTGCAGGCGCCAGGCAGCTGCACAGCCCAGGTGCCATCGAGCTGCCCTTCCAGACACTTTGGCTGGCAATACCTTGACTCCAGCTCGGGCAGACAGAAAATCTGCATGCAGGTAGCACACAACCAACCCGCCCAGTGATGCAGCATAGAATCATAGAATCACCAGGTTGGAAGAGACCCACTGGATCATCGAGTCCAACCATTCCTATCAGTCACTAAACGATGCCCCTCAGCACCTCGTCCACCCGTCCCTTAAACACCTCCAGGGAAGGTGAATCAACCACCTCCCTGGGCAGCCTGTTCCATATTTTGATGTTCTTGCTCCTGCGCTGACTCCCAAGACTGTGGGGCTGAGTACCTAGCCAAGGGGAAAGAAGGAGGCAGGCCAGTGAACCTGGTCACCCTCTCTGAATGCTGCTGACAGGTGACCTCTGCCACGACAGGTAGTGGCAGGCTGGGTCAGTGGCTTTGCTTGCCATGCTTCTGCCCCATGGGGTGCTCAGGGGAAGGCTGGTCAGGTGCCCATATGCCATCCTCAGCCCTAGGTGCCAAGGGCTCGTCCCAGCAGTGAGGAGGGCAGAGGGGGGAGTGCCGAGGGGAGGTTTCCCTGCTCCTCCCTATGCAGCAGGCACTGCTTGCCCACCACAGGCTTGGAGACAGCTGAGGTGGCAGTGGGTCCACGAGCACCCAACACGGGGCCATAAACTGGCTTCTTTCTGAGGCTGCACGGGGCAGGCAGCCCCTGGGGAAGCTCGCCTGGCCCAGGAATGATGATGTGTTTTCTTGCAGGTGAAGACAAAACAAATCATGCTGGTTTCAAGGCAGCATGTTCAGCTTGGGTGGAGGCAGCAGTTGCAGGAGACTGGTGGGGAGGGAGCCAGGCTCAGGTGCTGCAATGCAGAAGTGAAGTCCTCTTCAGGGCATCCCAGCTCCATGACAGGGGAGGGCTGAAGCGGCAGCTACAAAGGACCAAATCCAATCCCGTGTCCATGAAGGCACTCTGGTGGAGGAACCACTGACTACAGATGATGTCCTCCCCTCTGCCAGTGAGCATCTTCCCTAAAAGAACCCCAGGGCATTGCTCAAGTGCAACAGATTGATGGTGCTTGAGCCTTTACCCCTTTCCACCTCAAATTTCACTAAAACTTGGTTTTATGGATCACTGTGCTGTGGCATTTCATGAAGCAGAAATTGGAAGTGCCGAAGGTATATGACTTTGTAGGCAAACAGAGCAGCTATTATGTGCTTAGCAGTGTTCGGGGCCCTGAACATTCAGGTCTATTTTATGGAGGGAACAAATACAGGTCAGAGGGGTGAGGTTATCCTGTCTTCACTGAAAAATGTGCCATAACCTCTTTAAATATTGTCTAGTCAGTGATCAGAGAGACCTCACCAGTAGAGATTTTTCCTGCTTTTTCAGCCAAGTTACTTTTCAAAAGTAACATATTTGGACTGATAATAAAGGCATTAATCTGAAGTGCTGCCTGTGCATTTACCTAAATGCCTATAAACTCTCAGGCTGTAAAATCAAAATGTTTTATTTAATTCTTATATTAATTCTTCTTGCATAACCTTAACTCTCCAGGTTGGCAAAAGGAAAGCATCATGCATATAAAATATGCTGTCCAAGATCCAAAAGCAGTACAGTTTCAGCCTCAGGCTTTTCCACACATATTGTGCTTGGGGCTACAATTAAGCGTGTCAACTTCAAAAAGAAATATTTTTTAGAGTTAGAATAATCCTCTGAATTATTCTGACACAAGCTAGGATATTTACTCTGCATAAATCAACACAGAATATTTCTATACTCTCTGAAGAACTTATATAGGATTCAAGATGCTACAGGAAATTTACCACCTAAATATTGAGACCAAAGCAGTGCGGGAATGTTTCAGTGACAGGCAGGGGTACATGATGGAATTAGTCAGGGGAAAGATTTATTTTCTTCTGCTTCTGGGAAATGGATTTCCTAAAATCTTAGAGTTATTGAAACACAGTTCCTAATTTATCAATCTAGGTCATAGATTATGTACCTGAAACTCCCTTGCATATTTTACAAAGGATTAAAATTATTAGTAGGTATTATAGAAGTTGCTGACGTGAACATTATGTGCTACAGAGGGTTATAAATGCATCAGTAGAAGCTTGATGCTAAAGATCTTATTGACCAATGATGTCTGTCTTTCTTTCTAAGCATGGTGAAATAGTTCGAGAGTTGAGGAAGGTTTTCATTCTGATCAACACTTAGGCATGGAGTAAACTATCATTAAATGAACAAGAGAAAAGCTATCAGGGCAAGTGTATAGACTTTTAATATATGAAAGTAGTGTGATCAGAAGAACTGCCCAAAACCCATCACACTTATATTTCTGGGGTGGGGCAGAAGGGCAACCGTACATCCTTACATGCAGGCTCTCTGCTAGCTAGCTTTGCCAGGAGTGGCTGTTCACAGGTGTTTAGGGAAGACATACATAGAACAGAGTTTGCAAAATGTGCTTCTTCCCCAGCAAACCTTTTACACTTCCAGGAACTAGAGGGTCAGAGATAATAAGAGGCACTTTAAATCACAAATTTAAAGAAGTCAAAGTTCTTTCTTTAAAGTTTGATTAACAACATGCTTCCCAGATAAATCCTTCCATACTTTAATTCCCAGTATACTTTATTAATTTTCATTTGTTGAACTATTTCAGTTCAATCTGAGTTTAGAGCAACAATTTCTCTTTTGCACTCCACTCCCCACTTCTTACCCTGCCCCACGATCAGAAGCAAGCGTGATATTGAGTACACAGGGTGGTTTTTTTGGCCGATTTTCATTTCTTGTTCACACAAAAATGGCTCACAAACCTGTGCCCTGAAGGACCTGACTCCCCCCTGGGTTATGTGTTCCTTCATCTTAATGTAAGCATGACTTTCTGAACAAAGGGCATATTTGCTCCCATGTGACTGATCAATTCATATACCAAGAAAGGCTGATTGCAAAAACAATTTAAATCATTTGGCCTTTTTAAAGTGGTACTTTTTTCTGATCTTGCCAGGCAAAATAAGAATTACGGTCCCCTTTATATGACAATTTTAAAAGAAGTTGGTTCAAAGTAAACAGTAAAATGAGCTTACAGGAATTCCTGATGCTATCACAGAATGATGCATGTAGCCTGAAATATTTGCAGTTTGTTAGAATTAATAAATTGCCTAAAGAATCAAACCCTCCACCAGACAAATATCTTCTGGTTGACATGATATTTTGGTTTACTTGGGCTCCATCTGCCCTTCACTGGCTTGTTTTACACTCATCTCATATTCTCTGGCATGAGGAGCATCTTCTCACCCGCTCTTTGTAGCATCCCTAGCACAAAGAGGTCCCAGCTAAGGCTGGTGGATGTTGTCATCACAGAAATAATTGTATAATATGAGACTTAGAGTGGGGCCTCCATAGCCCTCGTTAAGGTTATGCAGCTCTGTTTCCCTTAACTTTGCAGGCTGAGTTGCAACTCACACTGTTTCTGGAGAGTTCCTGACAGAAACTTGTCCTCTAGCAAGGACTTAGGCCCAGGAATTGTTGCTATTGCATTGCATTGAAATGCCCCCTGAAGTCCACACATACGTATTTTACTGCAGTTGTTCTTTAAAGCCCACTTCCCTGGAAGAGGTCTTTCCTTTCTTACTCCCCTCCAGGCCTTAATTTCATATGCCTTGGAGCCAGATTGCTTTGCTGAGGTAGCACAGTTCCTCTTCCAGAGTCTGCAGAGGGCTCCCAGCCGTGCTGTTTATGCCCTTGGGGAGGAAGCGTGACCCTTGCAGAGTGAACCAGGCTTCCTACTCTGGGCCTTGAATGACTGGAACTGCAGTCACTGTACTTTGCATTATTTATGAAAAACAAGCCTTTCCTCAAGATCACTTCTGCCAGCATCAGTGGCCAATCTGCATATGCTACTATTCTTGCTGGGATTATTACTAATATGCATTATAATAAGAAAGCTGTTCCCTATTCCTAATGAACAGAGAGGATTTAAACATCTCCCTTCTAGAGAAAACAGGTGATTCATCTCTTTTACTGGGAGGAAAGACTGACATACGCTGAGCATATTATATCCTCTTTTGCAAAGTTATAAAGCTTCCTCTGTAAGCAAGGATCACTTAGAAGAAAATGCCTTCCTTTGCTCTCCCCTTCCTCCCCCCCAAAATGGAAACCATTCAATCCTTCCCTACGCTATAAACAAAGCTGCCTGTGTGCAATTGAGAAGAGCTGTTCAAAGATGTGAGATGTACAACTGAAGTCAACCACAGAAAGAATGGCTGAGGCTTGGCTAAAATTAATTAAAGTCGTTCCCTTACTTAGGCTGGGAACCCAGACAATCTAAAAATACTTCGGCTCTTTTTTCTGACTCTGATTTTAGGCATGTGCTATGTGTTTATTTCTTTTTGGTGACTGAAAGCATTACCAAAGAAATTGTTGATTTTATTTTAACGTGGGCTTTTCACAAATCCTTTTCTGAATACCAGGGCACAGATTTTACAACAGCTGGGAAGCAGCACACATCCTATGCATTGGTAAGGTATCTTATCATCCACAGCCATTTGTCTGTTAAAAAAAAATACAGGTGTCTGGCTTATGGCAGGATTTTTTTAGACTGCAGGCTAGCTAAATAGCTGAAACAAAATTCTTACCCTTATTTTTTCCAGATTGTCACATAATTCTAGTGCCATCAGCTCAGCTTCTACAAAATGCTTCTGAAAGTGCTCACACCCAAATTTGCTCTTTGAGAAGAATGACCGGATTAATAAAAAGAATGCTGCTTTACACCATACTGACATCTGTATATGTGCGACACTGCCATTTCAGAAAGATGCTCTAATCTGATCTTTCTGGCTAATTTTGAAATAAGACAAGAGAAATCCTCTAGCTTCTTCATGAAGACTTTATTTTGAGGCCTGGATTAAAAAAAATATATATATTGAGGATCAAGTAGTGTGAAGGATGCAAGCTGAAAAGTTTTCAGTAAATTTTTTCATTGTCATTATTAGAAACATAGAAGCAGAAACCAACATTTTATAACAGCTCTTACATTGTTGGTTACTCCTTTCAGTTTTATTAACTACTGAGAAAGAAAGAAATGACCCACCAGTCCCACTGGCATATAAAAAAAGTATAATGGAAAACTATATTTTTCCCAAATACGATAATGAAAATGCTGTCGTCTTAACCAAAACTTCAAATGTCAACCAAAATGGTGAGTCCATTTCAAGTTTTCACAAGCTTTATAGCTGATTGGAAACGAGATTATAATTTCAACCTTTTTAGTTGAATTTGTTGATGGAAATTCAATTTCTGGACCTAACCAGCAATTTTTTCATGTTCTGTGAACAACAGCTTATTTCTTTATGCATATGAAAATAAGCATCTTGTGGTATGGCTGTAATACCTACATCATAATCTAAGATATTATGAAAAAAGAATGCTATTAAAATATTAAAAATAATTAACTAGTGAATGGACAATGACATGACAAGAATAGAAGATAGCACAAGTCATTCTTTTCTCTTATATTGTTAAATTGAGATGCTTGTTCTCACTCTTGCAAAACATTGATCTTCAGGAGATCTTCACAAAACCCTTAACATACTGCCACATCATTTTCCTAAAGCACCTTCAGTGTTTCTCTAAGGGAGTGGGGATTCTCTTGCGGGTGCTCTGTCCCTGCCTTTTGGGAGAGAGCTTCCCACAAAGCTCTAGGAAAGCAGCTTTCTCACTCCAGCTGCTGCGATCACTCAGCACTCCTTTTTTCTGACCTTTTGGGTCAATTTCCCAAGCCCAGGCATTACTGCTCTAATAAAGGAGGACCTCCTCCAAAACGCTTCCCTCCATAGTTCTGCAGTCCTGGCATCTGCCTCAAGCTTCCCTTCTCCCTCTGCCTTCTCCCTGGCTGTTTTCTCAGCCTGTTCTGGGCCCACCAGAAGCTGGAGAAGAAATTGCTGCTCTGGCAAATACATGTATCTCCATTTGGATAGTCTGAAAAGCTACATCTGTGTGGGAGAGCCCTACTGAATATAAGCACCCAGGCATTGGTGGGTACTCCTGCACAGAGAGCTACTGCATCACTAATGTGCTTTGAAGCCTGAAGAGACAGTAACTCCCTGTAAAGCAGTGTCACCCCCTTCCCAGGGATTTCCCCATCCAGGGAGTGGAGAGGCACAGTAGCTTGGGGCAGATTTTCTGGGCTGTCCAGGAGGGCATCAGCAGGATGACCCTGGAGGCTCTGGATGAAAACTGCTCACCTAGCCACAGCTTCTTAGCCACACCAGCAGCTGCAGCGTTGCAGGGACTGCGTGATACACTTCTGTGCTTGGCTTCCATGGCACCTCCTGCAAGTCAGAGGTTTCACCACATCCCCCTACCCCACAGAACAGCTGGGAGGTCACAGTCCTTCCAAAACAAGAGCTGCACCGATACTGCTGTACAGCTACTGTACGTCTACCTGAGCTACCTGCAGCCAAGCTCCTCTGGGTACTGGAGAAACCTATCTGTGGCAGCAGAGGCATAAAGGAGCTAAAAAGCAGATGAGCCCCACAGCTGGACTTGAGATTCACATCTGGAGCTTTGCTGGAGGAGGGATATGCCAGGGGTGTTGGCTGCAGTGTCAGATCTGCCCTACGTGTCCTTACAGCCTGCCCTATCCACAGGTCATACCCACCCTGCCATGCAGTGTAACCATATGTTCCTGGAGCAGCCAGGGTCTCAGAGGTGGAAAAGTGGATCCCTTGCCCCTCTCCCATTTGCACCAGCGGGTACTGTGCTTGGAAAGCTCCTTCTCCCTCCAGTGTGGGCCTCCCACACTCTCAGCTCATAAAACTCCCTCTCCACCTCTTCCACCCTCCCATCACCCTCAGCGGCTGCAGTCACATACTTCAGGGAGGCACCACAGCTTTCCCAGGTGATGCAAGCAATAGTGAAATAAATGCAGTGAAAACTTAATTTAAAAGCACTACTTTCTTTCAAAGCGTGCTCTGAGCTCTGAATGGAGACCAGACTGCAGAGGGGTGTAAAGGAGAAAAGAAAACCACTAGATTTTACTTTTTCTGCTACAAAAATATATTAATAACTACGCTTATACTGAACATATAAGCACACGCGGAATAACTTGCAGTAAAGTATGATTAAGACCCTCAGCACTGCCAAGGCTGAGCAATGGCAAGCAGATGTTTCACAGAGCCATTTGGTACTTTGGTATCATGGCAGGAGGGAGTTGTACTGCCACCGAGACTCTTAAAAGGCAATTTGTGCTTTGGTCCTCTATTCTTGGGAGTTTTCTCCCATTCACAGTGCCCTCGAATATATAGGATATTATGAAATGCAGAGAGATGATGTGACTTGCCCAATTCTGTACATTACATCAATGTTATAGTGCAGAAACAGCCCCAGGCACAGCTTTTGGGATGGGCAGTCTCTGCATGAACTGAAATAAATCACTTGAAGTGACAGCTTGACAAAAGGTTCAGGGAAAATATGGTAAATTAGTTTCCATAGTATTGACTGCTCAGGTACTAAAAGCTGAGAAATCTGAACCGAATACATCAAAACCAGCTGCTGTTAAAAATCAAAATAACAGAGTGCAGGTAAGAATAGGCATGTTACTCAGGGTCTCTTTTCTCAGCATTGGAGCTGAACTTTGAGTGGCTGCAAGCCAGATAAGGCACAGAAACTTACCCCAGTTTGTCAAGTTATATGATTTGCTCCCAACACATGCTTTTCTTCCAGATTCCTGCCCAGTGCTATGGGGGAGCTCCACCGTCCAGAACGCATGGACTACCCTATGCAATGAGCCATGGACCAGCTTCACATGGATGTGTCGGGAATTCCAGGCAGCAGCACCCAGTGCCCCAGCAAGATTTCCTGCAAAGGCCCTGCTGTTCTTGCAGCCTGGAAGGGCAGCCTATTGCCTGCAACACAGCTCCCGGGTCACTGCAGGGTCTGAGCAAAACCCTCTGATGCTGGGAGACAGAGCTCCCAGCTGTATAGTCCCTCTACCTTTCTTCCCCACGTATTTTTTTTTACTTTCCTGCGGGGAGAAAAAGCAAACACTACATTCTTAAACCAATAAGATTTTGCACCTCCAGGGGCAGAAACTCTTTCCAGCAGATGTGTAATCTTGCCCCTGCCAGATGTTATGAGTCAAAAATATTTCTCTTTTGGGTGTTCTTTTTTACTCCCTCAGTGGCACAGCAAAAAAATGACCGCAATAACTTTCTGCCTCTGCTTTTGCGGGTCCCTAGTAAAGGCTGTGCAGCTGGCTGAGGTTAATCACAGCAAGTAAGGCTTTAACCTTCAGATATCTGAGAAGGAGCCACTCGCAACAGATATAAGGCTTGAATTTATGGTCACGTTACAACAGACAGCTCATGACACGTTTTCCAACCATTTGTGTGTGTTACTGCTGTGTAGAAATCATGCTACATAAAAACTGCAAAAAGACTTGCAGCAAATGATCAGGAAAAGGAAAAACAATTGGATTTTTAAAGTATAAAAAACTTAAGAAAACAAATCAAAATATTCCAATGATAGCTGAAATCTCATGTCAAAGGAACTTTAAAACATTGAGATAAATGTTTGCCCCCCAAAAGTTGGAATACTTACAGCAGGTGACTATTTTTTCCCAAGCAAAAAATTCACAGAAAAATGTAATTCTAGGTTAAACAAAGCTGTTCACAGCTTCAGGTCAAACTATTATACATTATTTCAGTATTTTTTTTAAAAAAAAAGTTTTAAAAGTATTTAGAGAATTATAAATGTTCCAGCTTCTGTTTTCACAATGACATTATCAGCTCTGTTTTCTCAATGACATTTTCATTTCAAATTGACCTTAAAGAAGGTTTTCAAAAAAAGAATAAATCTTTTGGTTCATCCTCAGGCAATTCCCTCCTTTGCTCTCCCTTTTCTTTACTGCTAAGGATCCAAATCAACTTCCCAAACCATTATTTCTTTAGCTGCACAGTTTTTAAAGGAGAAAGAATTCTTCCCAAAATTGGAAATCTTTTGCATACCACTCACCTTATTGTTTTTTTTCCTGAGTTACGGAAATGGCCAATATAGTAACAGATCCCCTCAAACTGTGGACAGATCTAGTAAATGCCAATCTCATTTACTCCAGAACGCTTGGAGCAAATGCCAAGGATGCCCTCATTGATATTCCACAAAGGTTTTAGGATCAACAGTAGCATGCATAATAGTGCTTAATGACAGCAGGGCTTATTATCAGAATGATTTGGCCTCATCTGGCCTCTTTTGGCATAATAATGTGCATAATAAGGTATGTTAATATCAAGCTCTTTGGCAGTTCTTAGGAGATGAGACAGTACAGCTGGCAGGACGAAATGGGAGCAGCTGGAAGAGGAAGACTTGGTTCCTACATATTAAAACAATTGACATTTGCTATCTGAAGGGAACACTGTTTGTTTAGAGCTAATAAATAACTTGCCAATGATGACAACCTGTAATGACAGCTTTTATTATGGTCTGGTTAATCCTTAAATTCAGCTTTGTCTTATTAGACCATCTGCTGTCAAATTTTTCTTTTTTTTTTTCTTTTTTTCCCTTTTGCTTTGTTAAGTGACATGCACTTGAAAAGTTGTAGCTGTGCAAATAGAGAATGTGTGTCTTGGAGCTGTTGCTTGCACAAGGAGGAGAACCAACAACAAGGCTCAGAGTTGCAGAAATGATTGCACAGAGCTTCCAAGTAGGGAAGTGGGGATTTTGCCATAGAACATCTAGTACTCCCCTCTCCAAGATCACAGTCAACGGATGCTGGCTCGTGTGCAGGTCCGGTTGAATGCATTTTTCTTCAGGCATTTGCATTTCTAGGCATGGGAAAATGCCACTTTTTTCCCACTGAGTGAATGTGGCCTGTTTCTGCCAGAGAAATTATAAGCCCCGCTCTCTGCAAACATAAAATGTGTCAGCACCAACTATTTCTTCAAAGCCTGAGGCGATAACCAGGCAAGGCCGTATATATACCCAGCAGACACATCTAGTCACCATGGATGTGGTGTTACTATGTCTCCCACAGTCCTCGTGATGTCTGATGTCACTCATTTTTTGGTATATTGTCAGATCTAATAACTCTGCCTGAAAGACAACCATTTTCACAGATAACCTGCCAGGATGCCAAATGTCTGGGAAATCCAGACAAAATGCCATAGTTCATATTCAAATT
The DNA here is from genome assembly GCF_032191515.1 of Phaenicophaeus curvirostris. Classification (NCBI taxonomy): domain Eukaryota; kingdom Metazoa; phylum Chordata; class Aves; order Cuculiformes; family Cuculidae; genus Phaenicophaeus; species Phaenicophaeus curvirostris. The sequence continues at coordinate 111,886,857 of NC_091392.1, forward strand.
AATTACAGGGCATGCGCAGTGTATTGCATGCATCTTGGAAGTGACAGACTGGTTGCAAATGTGCCATAGAGCTGGCTGGCAGGTACACAAACAGAACCAACCAGGGATGACTGCAACTCTGGGAGCAGAACATCTAGTAAAGAAAAGAAGGAGCAATAAGAAAATTATTAAAAGGGAAAAGTGATTTGGAAGGGGTGACACCTATAGCATGTCAGAAAGTTTGTCAGCTTGTTAGTAGTTCAGAAAAAGGCTCGATTGCCAGGGTGATGAGTTAGATGCACTCTTGTCTCAGAAACTTAACTTACCAGGTTAGGAAGCAGGAAAAGAAGTGGAGGAGAGTTTGGAAAGGAAGTCGGTTGTGCACAAGTCTGAAGTTGACCATTTTATAAAGCAGCCCATTTCACAGAACAGGTGTACACACTGCAGAAGTTTAAAAAAAAGGGGGGGGGGAGAGAAAGAGAAAGAGGAAGAGAAAGAGGAAGAGGAAGAGGAAGAGGAAAAGGAAGAGAAAGAGAAAGAGAAAGAGAAAGAGAAAGAGAAAGAGAAAGAGAAAGAGAAAGAGAAAGAGAAAGAGAAAGAGAAAGAGAAAGAGAAAGAGAAAGAGAAAGAGAAAGAGAAAGAGAAAGAGAAAGAGAAAGAGAAAGAGAAAGAGAAAGAGAAAGAGAAAGAGAAAGAGAAAGAGAAAGAAGGGAAAAAAAAAAGAAATGCTCCAGGTCCCACATAAAAACAATAATTTGCAAAGAAGATTGCTTTGCCCAGAACTACAGTGATCTCTGCATTGAAAACCTTGATTCCAGTGTGGTGACATGTCTGACCTATTTCCTTTCTCCTCTGGGCTCATATTTTCTTGTTCCACTGAAAAGGGCCACACTATGGATGCTCTCTCTGAGTTCCCAGCGGGAGCTGCTGAGGTGCCACTTTCCTTAGGCTGTAGCTGCAGCATTGTTTGTGCTGGAAGTGGTTGCTGTCCATATCCTCAGGACACTGTGATGTGCCTAAACGTGGCATTCTGCTGCTTTTCGAGGACCTTGAAATAGGCAGTCAAAGCCTTGAAAAGCATGTCCCACAGTACATTTTCATAACCTTATGTTGCCTCAGACACCTTAGCAGATCTGTCAAGTGTTTTCCTGGCTCATGCTTCTCAACAATGTGGTTTGCACTTTAAATTTCCTAGAATCTCTGCTTTGGGAATGGGTGCTCTGCTCCAGCTTTGCTGGATGTGTGCTTTGGGAACCAGTGCTCTGCTCCTGCCCACACTATAAATTTCCAGCACAACCTTGAATGGAGTCTTCAGCGTCTTTGCTCAACAAGTTTCCTACCTGTAAAATGGGAGTAACAACCTTCTCCATCCCAGACAAGTTCTGTGAGGTGAACTTCCCTCATATTTTTATATGCCTGTCTGCAGAGCATTTAGCAGACAGCATGTGCTATAGAAGCAAATGTTTTAGGCCAGAAAAGAGGGATTTATAGCACTGAGATAGTGTATACTTTAAAAATATTCTTTAGCTCCCTTAGGGAAGAAATTAAAAACTTCCAAAGGAATGGTTCAGCCTTCTTCTGTGTGGGTTTCCTTTTGTTGTTTAATGAGTAATATCCCAAAGAAGAACTGAGTGCCCTTTTCAGACAGTGTTTAATGTACCAGCATGTTTTTTCACCTGTTAATTAATTTCCATCACATTACTCACGTTATTAGGTACACATCACAGCAGCCTTCACTGAATATCAAGAGCAATGTATAAAACCAGGTCTGTCTACTGATCGTGCGCTTAATCATATCTAACAATGCTTAAATATGACCATGGAGAGTAATTAGAATCAAGAATGAACATCTTGTTACTGATTTCACAGCATTTTTTCCTGTCAAGTTTCCTTTGAAATCCTGAATGAAATGAATCAAGCAGAATATTTTAACACAGTGCTGCTTTATGGGTAGCCTAGATTGACCAACAATTCTAAATCTATTCAGAAAAAAAAAGCTCTAATTAGGCCACTTACATTAGTCAGACAAAATAAATGTTTACATTCAAAAAAGCCTTCAAGTGAATGCAGCAGATTGAAAAATAATACTTTTTTTCCACCAGGGCAGATTAGATGGGGATGCCTGCCAGGTTATCTACTACATGCATTTCCATCAGGGCTGAAAAGTTGCAGAACCAGCCAGCTCGATGGCATCTGACCTGACTCTGCACTATTCAGCCCAAGGGGAGACAGGCTGCAAATAAACAGACCCTGCACGGGAAGGCACTGACATCACTTAGTGCATGATTTCCTGATAGCACACTGTAGTCATCACTTAGAAGGACAGCAAATAAACGACTCTTGTGCTGTACCACTCCATTCTGAGCAGGCTGATGACTCTTCTGGGGAGCCTGGCTCATAAGGAGTCTGGATTCACTTCAACATACAAGGAAAAGATATGTCAAAACCATCCACTTGTTTGTCTTTTGCTGTGTGCTGTCTCTGGTGTCAGTCCCACAGGGCTTCCCCAGCCACATGAAACCAGGAGTGCTCCCAGACTCTGAGTACAAGGGTGAGGGTGTGATTCCAAGGGTCTGGAGATAACCTCTCCATCACGTATTTTCAAGCAAGAGTAATAGGGAAGTTGTCCTAATACGTAGAAGGGACCCCAAGCGTCGTCTCCAGCACCACGTGCTGGGGAGGTTTGATCTCTTGGAAACACCATGATTCCAGGCTCTTAGAGCAGGTTGTTAATTCCTTTAAACTCCGGAAAATCTCCCTTTTCATGTCCAAAAATCCATTGTCTCCCACCTTTGCCCTGATATAGTAAGCTCATGGGAACAAGAGGCTGGCACTGTGGTGAAAGCATCAGCCTGTGCCCAGTGCACTCAGGCCCATCCTCTGGGGTGTCCGGCAGCTACCTGAATCTTTTTTTGCCTTGAGTACATATTTGTAAACCAGGTATGAGACATTCTTGTTCCTAAAGATGAGTTTAAAAATAATAAAATTTGTGAGGTGCTCGGCCAGCAGAGTTATAGTTGCTGAGAGACACTTAAAAATGTGTCAAAACAGAGATGGAACAAATTTCTGCAGTTATGTCCATGGTTTTATAGTCTGCTTTAAACCAGGTAGCCTGGCTTCCACTAGAGTGAAGAAATGGCATCACTGCAAATTCTGCCTATAGCACTGAGAAATTGCCCAGCTGTCCAAGCCATGTCATGCTCAACACTCTTACCACTACCTACATTTACTTCTTTAAATCGCATTTGCATCTGTCTTTTTAGGAAGTTGTTGTGTCTCTGCCTGGAGTGTGGCTTTACTTCTCCAGATGACAGCACCCTGGGATGCTCATTTTCTAGCCCAGCACTGATGGCTTCAGCAACACATCGCTGACTGCTGCTGTCTGAGGTAGCTTTCTTTGCTCTAAAATACTTCTTTATAAAGTGCTGATAAATTATATGACAAACGCTAAGATAAATTCAGGACACTGATGGTTTTTTCACACTACTCAAGGCATGACTATTACAGAAACATACATGGAAAAAAAGCCTTATACCAGATAGTCTTGGGTTTTTTTACACTCAATGAGCCACAGATGTCCTTTACAGACTGAGTTATAAAATACATACAAACATTTGTCACTGTGTGTGGGTTTTTTTAATGTCTCACTCCTGTCTTTCAGTGGGACTTTGATTTGACTTCCTACTAAAATCAATGAAAAGCCTTAATTAAAATTTTGCTGCTCCCTGGACATCTGTTCTTGAGTGTTATATAAAATATTACACATTATTATAAATATACATTCATATTTTATTTTAAACACATTAGTAATTGGGGTTTTATAGGGCCACAGTGATTTATTAGGCATAGGAATCCAGCAACAGAGGCATATACGAACACACACATGCACACACTCCTATATAGATGTCGACATATATGTATGCATGTATAAAATCTTGTGAAGTCAACAAAATTCTGGGAAAGGTTTTTGGCAAAGAAGCAGTCAGCTTTCACATTTATAGTGTGTGCTTTGCTTCTGAAGTTCATGCTAGACTCACCATTGCTCTTGCCACTGCAAAAATTACTCAAATGTCCTATAAATGAAGGGCATTCAGAGACAGTAATAACCCACAGCAATTTTCATCCTTTTTGTGCTCTATAAATGGATATCTGCTACTGGGCATGCTATTTAATGAAAAGCAGCCCCTAAGGACGAGTTTATAACCTCTAGCCAGTCAAGAACATCAATGGAGAACTTTACAATCGATGTTGCAACACTTAGAAATGTTGCAAAGGCAGCTGTGAAGGCTCATCATTTATTTATTCACCTGCTTTGGATGATCCAATAGATGTGATTATTTCTTTCCAGAAATTTTGAAAGGGCTTGCAATGAATTTAAAAATAAAAAAAACTGGTTTCAGTTATGAATCTAGTTACCATTACAGCTCTGATCTGTTTCGAGAAAAAGTCTATGGAGTCTCAGACTTTCTGAAGCTTCTCTATGATCACTGCACATCATATGAAAAAAGCGTTGCTAATTAATAGCAACTCTTATTGGAAATAGCTCCCAGTAAGGCTCACCCCCATTTAAAAGGCAGCTAGAAAGTCTAGAAACAGGGAACCATAAGCATGCTGCTTCGGAGTGCACCTGTATTTCCAAGGCTGCACAGAGTCCTTCTTTCTGCAGTAAAGAAGACAATATGTTGACAGGTTCTCTTTCAACAAAACTGAGCACTCTAGACCAAAAGCTGAAGGTGATGACTAGACCAGAACAGTGCTAGCAGAAGAAAAATCTCAGTATTTCTTCTAATGTCACATCAGACTACATGGAACAAGTGTACCAAGTCAACCTCTACACGAATTCTGTCAGATTAGTTGCTCGTTCAACTTGGGACTTTCCCTGAACTCCCATCGCTCTTTATTTTCATTCTTTTTCCCTTCTGCACCATCTTCAGACCTGCCTGTCACATTGGTCTTTCTCAACCTGTGCAGATGCACTGAGCTTTCCAGCTCAACAGCACGAGCTTGAAATGGAAACAGTCTGATGTTGCCAAATCACTGAATAAGGAACATTTTGTCCAGAACAAGCAACTTCAGTGAGTGTATTATCCAGCCCAGTGCACAGGACACAGGGTTAGATTCACAGCATATTGTCCTAGAGCTGGCGCTCTCATGGCTTGCAGCCTGGAAATCCACTATTACTACCTGGAAAATCAGAACATCTTTAGTGCCACCTAAACCATATCTGCAGGCATTTGCACCTCTGGTGGTCTGGCTGAGCTGGATTTCTCTTGAGCTCTCTGAAGAACCTCGGTGCCTGACAATTTTCGTTTCATCACATAAGATTGTGAGCTGCTGGACAGACTTTGTTTGGGACTGTTGTTTTCAAATTAAATTTTCTTGGAATTCCACAGATTGTGGAAAATTTATAGTATTTCTGAATTTGATCCGATTTGGGGTCAAAGCCAATATTAAAAAAAATCCATAGCTTAGACATCCTGCTTTCTAGCCAGTTTAAGCATTTGTGATGACCAAACATAGTAATTACAGTTGCTACTTAGGACTAGAAAATACTTCCCCTTTACAATTAATATAACCTACTGACCAAAAAACCAACAAAGGACCAAGTTTATTATTTCAATTAGAATGTTAGCTTAGGAGCATGAACACAAGCCCTTGGCCATTGGACTGTGTTCACTGTGCGGCACTTGACTGCACATATAATATACGAAGCTCATCGACATTGCACTTGACTGTTGCACAGTTAATGCAGCTTATGTCCAGTTCCAAACTACCTAAAGCTGCAGTTTCCAGAGCAGGGATTCACAGCCTACAAAACACAATCAAGCTGCCCACAGTCTTGGGGAAAGGCATGAGGCCTGAAGCCGTCTTAGGTGAGAGTTTGACATGGATACGTGAAAGTCCATAAGGTACGTTGGGATGTGTTCTGTGGAGCATGCTTGGCTATTGCACATGTGTCTAATGCTGGATTTATCTACAGTAGACCAAAACTTCACAAAATTGTTTCCTCTTCCCCTTTGGTGGTCAGCGGTTGGAAGTCACATGTGCCTGTTGAGTTACTGTCTCTAGCTAACATGTGCCTCTGCACTGGCAGTATCAATAGAGGCCCTTTATTTAGCATTATGTGATATATTATTTCATAATTGCATATGATTTTTCCCCCATCCTCATTTCTCAAATACTTTTGTTAGTCAGTGGCAAGAAAAGAGTCAGAAGAGGAAAGATCCCCCCCAAACAAAGGAACCTGAAGGAATTTCAGGGTGGTTCCCAAAGTTCCACAGCCATGCAAAAGAGATTTCCAATGATTTCTTATAGCTAAATGTCTCACTTGGGTTTTGCAGCTCCTCAACATTATATCTGTGCTTAATGAACTTTTGAAGCCTCCAATTTCTTGGTGCAGCTTTTACGAAAATATGGGACTGAGGTCTCAGAGATGACATTATTTTGGGGCATCCATGCTTATCGTGTTGCTCTGGTTTAATTTGTGTTCCACAATCAGTGAGGAAAATCCATCCTAATAACAGCCTGTCTTGTGTAACAGGCATGTGTGGACATGATGTCATTCACAAGGGAGTTACTGCAGTTTGCACCAGATAGAGGAGATGCCTCATTCCGTGAAAAAAGGATTAAAATGTGAGTGAATCACCCTTTTTCAAGCCTGGGAAATGATTCCTGGAACTGGTGAAACTGCCTGAGCTGGTTTGCTGCGCACAGCCTACTGATCTGAACAGCTCATTGTCCAAGGGCTGTGTGCAGTCATTCTTGACATAACAACCAAAACCTCAGACTACTCCTTAGTTCTGGTGAATTAATCCAGGATCTCCTGACTGCCTGGCATCACCACGGATTTCCCTGTCCATTCCAGAGCCTGACAGAAGCACAGGCTGCTTATTGCAGTGATTAAAGGCATATCTCACACCCTATATGTAATAACTTTGGATATTGTAGCTCCCTTCTTTCTTGTCTGCTTCCTCAGCCTCTGAGTTTGCTTCCAAGTCCATCCAAAGCACAGCTGACTTCCTTGTGTGCTTGGGCTTGCCCATCCTTGGCCTTTTTTTCTCCAGCTCCCAGCCTCTCCTTGCTAACAGTAGTGAAGAACTCGCACCCCTGCAATGAGTTGCCCTGCTCCCAGGAACCTCTTTAGACCAAATGGAGCTATATTTTTAGCCTGTGCTCAAGGTTTTGGGAGCATTGGTTTCTGCAGCCCTTCCCCATGGACATGGTGCTTGTGGCCAGTCCCAAACTAGAGGCACTAGAGTCCCTGCTACTGTGTCCCCTGGACCCACCTCCAATGTGCAGCACCACCAGCCTTGCGTTTGGAGACAGCTGGCCACTCTCCTGGGCCTGATGCAACCAGAAAACAGCCAAGGGAGGTATCTTTCCACTCGTTTTCTCACCCAAGGTGTCAAGTAGTCATCCCTCAGCCCTAAACTCTGGCCAATAGGAAGAGCTGCAGGAGTCTGGCCGTACCCTGTTAGTGGGAGAGTCGGTGAGGATGTGTGCACCCACCCCCTGGGGAAGAACACAGCTTCTATCATGCAGAAGAGGACTTGGCAATCCTGACCTACATTTTAAATGGCTCTGGTGCAGCAGACTGGAAACTCAGTGGCAGCTCCAGATAAATTAAAAATGGGGCAGGCTTTTGTTGGATTATGGAAATTATTAGCATGAAACATGAGTCTGTATCTTACTTAATTGCATTAATTGAATGTTCCCCCATCATGTTTCATATTCAATGTGCTGCTGTATATTGTATGGAAAGCAGGCACGCTGAGGGGAGTTGAACGTTTAGCTTAGCAGGGGGAGAAAGAAAGATTTTTTTCACTGTGGAAGCAAATATATCTGGAATGAGTCTGAGCACTGGATGTTTCCACTAAAATGAGAAGCAGGTAAACAGTGAATAGGCCCAGCACTCTGACTCGTTACAGGGCTGTTTGCAGATTCAGACAAGCTGCATTGACAGATTTTTATAGTGGGTTTCTCTGAGCCACATTTCAAGATTTTCTTTACAGCTGTATTGGTTAAAAATTAGAGTAATTAAAAATTGGCATTTTGCACATAAAGGCAGAAAGCTCTAAATCTTTGTTGTCTCTTTCAGTTTTGTAAAACTTAGAGGTTAATTTTGTTGAGAAGGATATCTGTGATGTTAAGGTTGCGATAGACATTTCAAGTAGAATAGCTGGTAACTGTCTGGGGCTAACTCCAGTATTTTACATGCACCAATTTCTGTATGTACATCAATTTGCAAGTAGGCAGTTGTTTTAAATCTTCCATCAGGCTCTACACAGACAAATACACACATACTTGTAAGGATTAAATAATTTTTCCTGATGAGCAGGATGACTAGCTACTTCAACACAAGCTTTTTGTTGTCTGACTGAAAGGTCAAGTCAACAAGTTCAAGCCAGTATGACTGCTTCAGTCAATCCACAATGCTTTCACTGAATGATTTCCTAAATGAACCCATAATTATTTTAAATTGATGGAAGTTCTGAAAGGAAGTTCTGTTCCAATATCTTTAACTTAAAAATTGCCAGGCTGAGAACTGGATGTCAATTTTCAGTCTGCTGCCACAGGAAAATGCTGAACCATGAGCATCACACTGTTTCTATGAATTAAAGAGAATAGCTGATCACATGGAACATGTGCCTGCAGCACCACATTTGTTGACTGGGTATCTGAAGTTATGAGGACAGAAAAGCTGAAACCAGGTTTCTGGAATAGACTTAGGTGCTTGAGTTTTGACTGTGGCTAAATATGGTGAGCTGGGCAGGTTGGTCACCTGTGAAGGTGCCTATGCTGTGAAGTCAGGGGGTTGCAGATGTGGCCCATCTATGCCTGCTCCAGGATAGGTCCTAGGTGGGTCACAGCACCTCTTGTCCCTGGAACACAGCTGGCAGGGACACTGCATAACCAGAAAATGTCTTTTAATTTCAGCCTTTCTCTGACTAGGGAAAGCAAGCTCTGGAGCAGAGCGTGCTAAAATCCAGCACTAGCCATCAGAGAGGAATCAAAATCCCCTTCCCTGTTGCTGCTGTCCTTGCAGACTCGCATTTTTACTGTCTTTTCAAGCAGTTATGATTATTTTTTTTCGAAGAGCCTCCCCATTCCCCATCCTCTGGTCCATCTCCTGGCTCCTGAGCTGCTGATCTCATCACACAATGTAAAAAGCTCCAATATGGCAAGATGGTTTAAGCATCAGTAACATGTAACTAAGGCCAAAAGTCCAATGCTGTGTAGCAACAGGGTGGTACTGCTAGCGTGTTTGCTGTTGTGTAAGGATAACACCCTTCAAGGCCAGGTGCATTGATCCTACTAGAAGTGTTAGGACAGATCCCAGCAGTTCAAACAAACAAAATATTGAAACAGATGTTGCCCAGATGAGAGACTTTACAACTGGCACAAAACTAGGAGGGAGCATTGGCTGTTTTGCCAGTTGTCTTTGGTACTAAGACTGTGCTGAGAAAAGAGAGTGCTTCTGGACAGCAAGTGGTGCCTAAGCCAAGCCTGCATGTATGGTCACTACACTGCACAGCTATTCCATCTAATCTGCCTTGGGACCAATGCTGACAAGTCACCCAACAAAGGGTGACAGTTGCCCTTCCCATAGCTGGGAAACTGCCATTCCCTCTTGGCAAGCCCTAAGGTGCCCCAGTGGGAAGAGGAAATGTGTTCTGCAAGGGCAATGGCAGCCTGTTAGATTTTTATGTCTTGAAGCCCATGCTTTGATCAGCTTTCTCCTTGCCTGCTCAAGATGGCAGTCTACATTTCTGTATCTGAAAACAGAAATAGTATAAACATTACCAGCACTGTCTATATGTACACAGGAGAACTGTGTTGCCAGTTTCTCCTGGACTTGCCTGAATTGAAACACTCTTATTTTATTTTAGAGACATTTTGAGGATGATAATCTTTTATAATAGTTCCTTATCATGGAAATGACAATCCATTTCCACATCATTCATGAGGGAAGAAATGCATCATCTGCAAAAATCTATCCTTGATTTGTGTGTTTCTCTTCATGGGTTGCTTGCTTATTTTCTTCAAAAAGAGCAAAACACAGTCATGCCTTATTCATGTTACTTGTCAGATGCCACTGAGCACTCCTTGCTATGCTGGCTCATCTTCCTCAGATGCTGTGTTTGTTCATAAAACGTTCTCCTCTAGAGGAGGTAACTGCTGATGATCAGCCAGATTCTCCCCTGCTGGACATTTCATCATCACGTTACCCATTTCACATGTGTGAAATGATTAAGTCTCTCCCAGCAGCTGTATTGCCACTAAAAATGCTTCTTATGTCATATGGGATGTGGCATATTTTATGTATTAAAAAGCTACTGTTATGAAACTTCAGTGTGCAGCCAGTGTTTGTGCCTCTAAATAGCAACAGTATAATTTTCAGAGGGGTCTATCCTTTTCAGGTTTCATTGCTATTGTTTTGTTCCCATCCAAAAGCCGAACGGGTTTATCTTATTCCATGAGGATCAAGGCTGAAGGTTCCTCACAGAACCTGTGAGGAAAGGACTTCAGAGACTGAGGCAGACAAAGTTAGCCAGAGACATCTCCTAAGCTACACAGAGCAGCCTTTGACCAAAGGAGACAAAACATTAATTAACTTGATCTGCTGAGAGATAAGTGTCCAGCAGCAAGACGGACAACTTCCCTTCCACTCAGAAAAGCCTTCCCCAAAACAGGGTCGAGGCACCTGCAGGAAGTACTGTTCACAAGAAATTCATCAAGAATTCAACAAGAGAATATTGTTCCTTCTTTGGACACAGCCAGCTCCATCCTGTGACCTTGCCACCACCTGATTCCAAGCCAGAGGATGTTAGTGCTGACTTTGTTTGCAACACCTTGGGCTTCAGATAAAGGGGAAGACTTCAAGGAGCATCTTGGAAGGGAAAGAACAGAAGTGCTTCAAATGCTGGCTAGCCTGAAGTCTGTGATCTCAAGAAGCACCCGCCCATTCCTGGGGGAAGTTGGCTCACTTTAAAAAATCAGTGATGGTTTCTACTTCTTCCTCTCCCCAGTCCTTCTCAGAGAAAAGTCCCCTGTGCAGTGCTGAGTGGAGGTAGAAATTAACGCTCCAGCACAAAGATTTCAAAAGGACAGGACGCTGACAGCCCGAAAGGAAAAACAAAACCCATGGGACGATTCCACCTCGCTCCATGAAAAGGTATTTGGGACTCAAAGAAGTTTTCTTTTCTCTCCTCTTTGTTTGCAGCTGAAGAGAGGCTGGGGCTCAGCCCATGAGCTCCTTTGCTGGGGAAGGCAGCCTTAATTGCTTTTCCAGCTGGATTGCTCAGCAGCATCCCCTGCTCCCCCGGGCACTCTATGAATGAGGAGCCTTGAGGAACACCTGCAGGGCTCTTTTGTTTACTGCCCTGGACATGGACTCTCTTAGAGAAGGGCTAGAGCATCAACACTAAGCCTCTAAGAGAAACACGAGAAATTTTGGGTGCCCTTGCAAAGCCAATGTCATTCCGGTTTGAGTGTCACTGCAGCTGGGTGAGCTCTTGGCTTAAATTCCTGTGGGCTGTGCTCCTTGTGGTCAGGTCTTTGGGTGAAAGTAAAGCATTTGCTTTGAGGAAGAGCTTGAATATTCAAATTAATTATGATATAGTGTGACAGGAAGGAGAGGAAGCACCAGCCTAGCTGAGAAGTTTTGCAGGAGGAGCAGACGATTGCTCTGACCAGCAGCCAGCGGTTTCCTCTGCTGCTGCGCCCAGTACAGAGGACACACAGAGAGGTTCCCCCCCCTTCACCAAAAGCCATAAATGAAGTACTGCTGTGGGGGCCTGTTGGGGATTGTCTCCAAAGAGAAATGGAATATTTTCCTTATGGTGAACCACAAGAGAATGTTACTACATCCTGCTCCTTGTATGGTGTATAAATAGAATGAGGAAAGGAATGACTAGTTAACTGTTTGACCTCAGTTTGGGGGAAAAAACGTCCCAAGAAACCTCAAGAACTCACCCCATTAAGCATTCAGGAAAATGACACAGATCTGGCACCTTGATTATATGCTAATGACATCCTACCAAGACAAAAAGCTTCAGGTATCTGAAAGAGAAATATATGACTGAAAAGGATTGTGTATGCTTGCAGAACGTTTTGTAACAGTTATTCCCTCTTTCTTTTTGTTTTTTTTTTTATTTTTAGCATTTGAAAAACAAAACAAAACAAGCCGACTGAAGAGCTAGGCAAACCTTTGACATTTGTGTTTGATTTTCAGCCTCCGGGCATGAACTGAAAACAAAACAAATCGTGTTGCAGATAAGTTTGTCAAATGTGCAGACTTTCAGTGACCCTTCTGTTCATAATATATTTCAGATTCACTTTTAGCTACCATTGCAAATAGTGTTTACCCATCACCTTCTGGTGAACTTGTCTGCAAAATACTTATTATTTTCCTATAAATTTATTTGCTCTGCCTAAAAAAAAAAAAAAAGCTCAGCTTGTATAAATATGTAGCAAAGTTAATTAAGGTATACCCAGATATCCAATCCCAATTACTGGTATGATTTTTGTTGACTTACTGGTCTGTTCAAATTATTATTTCCCAAGGGTTTCACATTACACCTGAATGCTTAGAGAATCTTCTACTTATAGCAGAAGCTGATGATGACATCTATTTGGACAGCTTTTCTGGCTCATATTTACATTCATTCACATGTGGTGCATGTATTGGCACTGAAATTATAGTGTATTTGATTGTTGAACATTCTTCTGCAAAGCTGTTGGCTGAGGATCTTGGTTCATGTGCCATTTCAAGCCTCTGTTTGATTGGTGTTGAAAATTAGGCCTGAACCTGCTGACAAGAAAGCTTGTATCTCATCTGCTGGACCCCAAAGAGATGAGAAGCAGCCTGATGTGCCCAAGTCTTTCCTTCAAGAAACATTTGCAAGCTGGAGATACTCCACAAGGCTGTCAGGGGGGAGCTAGGGCAGGGTCAATGGGCATCAAAAGAAAATAGAGTGAAAGTTATTTGCATATGTAATAACTGCAAAGCTGAAAGGAGTAGCTCCAATCAATGTCTGGAAATAATTAGAAACAAAAGGGAAAAAATAACAGCTAAGGAAGGACTACTGAACATTCATTAAAAAAAAAAATAACAAAAGCCTCCATCCATATGAAAGCAATCCCAAAAATAATGATAGAAAACTTACCTTTGTCTGCACTAAGTGGAAAAAATGCTGGAGCCAAGAATGGGAGCTCCAGTCCTAGCTAGCCTGGGGCTCACATGACAAAGATTAAGCCTGGCTGCATGGGACAACTAACATAAATGACAATGGCAAAACAGATACTGTTTTAAAAGAATGAAATCATTTTTATTCAGTAAGAGTCCCCACCTGGAGCAGTTATTCCAGGATAACCTGTGTAGGAAACCCAAGATGACATTTGCTATTCCAGACATTTCTCCAAATGGGTAAGTCTTTTCTTAGAAGAATAGTCCTGCTGACTTGCCAGGGATGTCTCAGGCATGGAAATGCTGCAGACTTGAGATAGCTACTTTGCTTGTTAAAAAATGTGAAACTATTTGGCTTTTTCCCCATTTTGTTCCCTCTTTCTCTTCTGGGATAGCTATTTTTGCCTTACATTAATATGGGGTTTATAATTCTCAGCAAAGACTGTGTGATAATCCCTTTAGTTTTTATTTAACATTTGGGAAATAGCCTGATATTTGTATAATAAACAGGGGTTTGTTTTCTCCTGGATGACACACATTGGGTTTACTAGATTTAATTTATTAATTGAATTTTTAAAATGTTCCTTTTAATCATACTAAAAATGTTAGCTTTGTGTGTATCACAAGGAGTAGCAGTAACAGGACACAAGAGCATGGTTTTCAAGAGACTAAGAAAGGATGTAGCTGAAACTAAGGAGGTTTTCTGCGTTGATAAAAAATGTGCCATGTGTTTTGATATAACCAGGCCACATGAGCTAGCCACAAGTGAAACCCCATCAAAGCTATTTGAGATGTGTTAGCTTTACTTTGAGATAGTCTCACCAAGATTAGCCTCATCCACCTGCCATTGGGGTTGACTTCAGGGGGGTTTGTTTAAGGACAAAACAAAGGGAATTTGTACCTCTTTGACCCAGTTAAGTGTCTCACTCACCTGACAGAGTGAGTGTGAGAGAGAGGAAGGATGGCATGGAGGGGAGCAGGTAGAGTAGGAAGTCAAGACAAGGAAAGGAAACCCCTTGTGTGGCTGAGCTGGGCAGATTCTATGGTCTCTTGTACTTGGAGTCCCTGCCATACCCAGGAGTGGCTGATCCCAGCACCGCCTGCTCTTAGACATGCCATCCTCCGCTCTGCATCACCTCTCACTATCCCTGCTCCACCTCTTTCGCTTGTGTTGGCATGGGATTCAAACCTCTTTTGCAGAACTATGCAGAGCCATGCACTTTTGTATCTAGAGGTGCGTTCTTCTTCTAGGTAAAGGACAGGTAAGATAGGTAGGTAGGAAGGCAGGTAGGCAGGCAGGCAGGCAGATAGGTAGGTAGGTAGGTATTTTTGTGGTGAGGACCCATGGTGTTATCGGCACTGTTGGGTCAGCCAAGCTTACCAAACATTAAGCTGGCAATTAGACATTTGCTCTGTGAAATTCATGATCCATCGTGCATTATCAGCCTTCTTAAAAGAAAAATTGCTATGCATTATTAACACCTGGCAGACCTCACAGCAAGTTTTTTCTGGATAGGTAAGCTTTTGAGGAAAAGTTCTTCCTGCCACCTCCATCCCCAGAGAAGGAATGTGTCCCTCACTCCTTGTAGGTGTTATTTGATGTTCCTTTTTCCAATTAATAGGGGTGATACCATACATATAGAGCCACGTCACCCATATCACGACTGTCTCCAGGTGAAGCTAACCTGACTGCTTTCAGCACCACCGAGCGTGTGTGCATAGGACCTACATTAGTACTAAGAGAGAAAATGTGCCTACATGTGTCCATGGCTGGGCATTCAGGTGTGTGTGCACACAAGTGTTCACGGGCTTTTACATGCAAAACAGAGAGACACAAGCAGACTGTATCTTTGAAGCAGCTGGAGCCCACGTGAGTGAAAAGGAACAACAGGAGCTCCTGTTCAGTGAAGACAGACAAATAGGGTCGGGGAAGTTCTCCCAAACTTTCTGCTGAACGCTTCATCTCACAGAGCAGCAGTAAATGGACTGCTCTTCACTTGCCTCTCCTTGATAGGGCTGTTGCCCTATCATTGCTTATTTAGCCTATTGATTAAACCAGCTGCTGCAGCTAACAGGAACCTCCCGTTTTCCAGAAAGACACATGCGAAACTTTAAAACTGGTGAGCGTTCCCCTCCATCCTCCCTTTCAAGGTAGTATAACTGCTCCTTCTGAAGAGGGCCAGCTTGGATTACATGAGGCTGCATATCTATGGAACCATGAGTGTGAAGAGGAAATGAGAGCAAGTTCTGCATGAAGGAAATTTCTAGAGCTTGGGTGGCTGTTCAGTTTTTTTAACACAAAATTACTAATTTCCTTTAGTATGAAAACAGAGATGGTATTGGAAAATACAGTCACTAAATCAGTTTGATTTATTAAAAAACCTTTAGAATACCGTGCCACATTGTTGAGTGACATGATGCCCTAGACAAAAGGTTTGGGGCTTGAATGGAGGAGAACAGGAAATTTCTTTTCAGCCATTGCAGCTCTGTCTTCATTGGGAATACTGCTGTCAGTGACCGTAAGAAGTTACCCATAGACTGACATACCAAGGGGTCCACCATTGGAGAACCCAGTGAGCACTCAAGAGCTAAGATCCTGTCACCTCATGGTGTAAAGCTGTCTTCCTGGGCAAGCAGGGAACAAAGAGTGATTTTGACAAGCCAACACAGTAACCCAGCAACGTACGTGGAAACAGGCCCTGACTCACACCCCTGTGTGGTGCCCTAGGCACAAAGCCAGCTTTCCTCACTGCTAGCCATGCCTGTGGCTTTCCCTTCTGCGGTGGAAGGTGACATGGTTTCTTTCTTTAAGGAAGTTGCTGACACATCTGTGCACCTGGATCAGTCAAGACTGATGTAAAACGTCATTGGTCCTGTTTTTACTGGAATCACAGGCCACTCACTGCCTTAGCAGGCACTCAAGGGGAGGTGGCGGGGCAGCAAGCATTGTACAGCTGCCTCCTGGCCTGGGCTGCCTCACAGCGGCATCCATCCAAACCACAATTTCATCGTTGGAGGCACAAGGATTGTGGACTGGCTCCAGCAAAATAAACTGTGGTGTTCCTTGATTTTACCAGAAGAAATCATGGGCTCAGATTGCTCAGCGTGCCCTTCTCTTCTGCTTAGGACATACTAGTCTTACTGCATCCCTCTGGCATGGACAAGCAAGGTCTTTGGTTCCCAACCTTCAAATGCTTTCAACCTACCTTGGCAACACAGTTGAAAACCTCTGGAGGACAAAGGAGCAAAAGGATGAAAATTGTTAATCAGCCTGCGGATTCTGAATAATGTCTCTAGAGCCATAAAGCTGCATAAGTACTTAATGCCCTAACATCTGAAAGGAGAAGCTGGGTAGTATCTAAACCGAACGGCCAAAGAACGTAATTTCTTATTGTGCTCATCTCCGAAACAATGAGGAGCACACCCAGCCCTAGTAATCAGTTAGATGTTAGGATACCCATCACAAACCCAAATATACAATATAAAAGCTACAGGATTTCTTATGGAGTGATGTCTCTGATCCCTACCCTGTTTGCCAATGCTGCAGTAGCTCCAGCTGCTCCACGTCCCCATCACACCCGTACCAGATGAGAGCTGCCATGTGCTGCAGTTCCTCTGAGGCTATATGAGTCCAGAATGTATAATGGCTTAATTCTTCCCAGTTTTCCCTTAGTAGGACACTGCATAGTGCTCCCTCACTGCATTGTCGAATTTCATAAAGTTTATAGCCTTCAGTTACCTTGGAGACTTTTACCTCTCCCTGAAACTCAGCTGAAACACCCATCAAAAGTTACTGCAGGGAAAGACAAATCATCAGGTAGACAGGTAAACCCATCTCCATAAGTAAAAACAAAAAATCACACAGACTAGAACAGTGCACAGGAAACATTCGAATGCTGGGTTATAAGAGACTCAAAGCCACATGACAAGGCGGTGCCATCGGCTTTCCTGTGCACTGCTCCAGTGCTTGGTGAGGGAGCTCCCCATGAAGCAACCGCCCCTTGCTTGTTACACTTCCAGAGGGAGGCACTGGGTTTGATGCAGACAAATGTTGAGCAACCTGGAAAGAAATTGCTTTCTTGTTCCCTTCTGATAGGGAGTTAACCTCAGGGAACATCCAACTGAAAACTATACATTTAGAACATGTTCTTTTCTGCTAAGAAAACATCCAAGGGAGGACATTTTTCCTGCAGCTTGGAGAAATTCCAGCAGCCTGATAAAACATGACAGCTGTGATATACAAAAAATCCCAGAGGAAAAGATAGCTCTCAGTGATATTCCTGCTGACTGACACGTGGCAGCGAGCATTGCACATTTCCTTAGGCTCCTACGCTTCAGTATAATTCTTCTCCAGGATTTCTAACCACACAAAGCAGAGAGACAGCAAACAACTATTTTGCTGTGAGATGCTAATTTATCTGTAATACATCTAATTGAAACCCTGATTGTCCTTGTTTCTTTTTCTCCAGGAAGGAAGGAAGGAAGTTACAGCTGTGCTAGCAGTCAGTGTGCATGAAATGATTGAATTAGTGAGTATTTTCTAAGTTCACTTCAGCAAAAGATGCAGTGTTTCATCTTCCTTCCCCTGCCACCACTGGCAACGTTCCCGCTAGTTTCAATGGAAGCAGGAGGAGAGCTTCAGAAATGACACCTCAAACAGTACTGACCTAGGTTACCAGAATAAGAAAATAGAAATGGGCCTGAATGGAAAGCAAAGCTTACCCATCTAGGCAAAAGTGATCAAAAGACACAGTAAAGCTGAGAGAAGTCACTGAATGCACTGTGCTGTTTAATGCTGTTGAAAATCAGATAAGTTTTGTTTAGGTTTCACACAGGATATTTGAAAATGTTGACCCTTTGTAGATCGTCCTTCTCCTGCAGTGTGCTCCTGACTAGGCACGCACACACACAGGCAACCAAGCATGGCAAGAAACACAGATAATATTTCTCTTCTCCCCATTTAGTATCTCCACACATTGAAACTTCTTAAGTCTACACCCTCAGCATAAAAGTCTGAAGGGCACAGAACAGCTTAAAAGCAACCTCTCGGCAAGGCAAGGGGTTCTTCTCCATCACTATTTTCTGTCAGACAGCTCTTAACAGAAGAGAGCACAAGTGATGAGGATAATGAACAGAGCTAGATTTTCCCTTATCTTTTTACGTGAAGGCTCCACCAAGCCCTCTTGAAAGAAATAAGCCAAACAGTAGCACAGTAACAGAAGAAGAAATAGTCTGCATGCAATTCTTGAACCCCCCCAGGAACCCTAGCACAAACTATGCATGGTTTTGGATGAAATCTCCTCACAAAGCTCATTTCTTTCTTTCCTTTTCATTTTTTAGGAAAATCTTGAAGGAACAGAGCAGGCAGTGGCACCCAGTCTGCCCTCAGTTCTTTCTATGTCTCCTCTCCATCCACCAAAAAGACTTCTCAAGAGAAAACGGTGCAAATAGATACTACTCCCACCTTGCGCTTTGTGACTGAAGTATAACTTTTACTTGTTCGTTTAGAAAAACTTGGATAAAGAAATGATGGAGTGAAACACAAGCTCTTCTCCATCCCCACAGGAAAGTATCTTCTTTGGTCTCTGAAAATCACTTTTCCAATATAGTATTGTGAGTCTTGAAAGCACAAAATGTTTTGCTTACGTTACTCGATTATTTTCTAATTAAAATAAGAGAGAAATATTTTTTGCTGGCTTTAATGGAGCCAGGCCCTTGGCTGGTGGGCGTGAATCAGCACAGTTCCTATATGACCAGACTGATTCCCCTAAAACTGTGGCTCCCGAGGACTGGGGTGCATTACAGAAGCAGCAGGTGAGAGGCACACTTATTAAAGGCCATATTGTTAATGCAAATCAAGGCAGATGGCATTTCCACTGCAGGGAACACAAATCTCTGAAGAGCTTCTGAACATCCTGTGAGTTTTAATGACCCATTCAATGCTTTAGTGATTTTGCCCTTCAGTCACAATTCAATAGCTTTAAACATGTAGGGATCCTACTGTCTATAAGGGAGAGTATTTCTTAGGACTTTACTAAATAATAATTTAATTGGCTTTCTTTCTTTTTCTGTAGTATGATTTTTGCAAGACAAAAATCCAGGAGCAACATAATGGACTTCTCCAGAATCCATATGGGGTTTGAAGCACTTAACATGACTCTTGTGTGAAAATACTTTTTTTCAGGAAGCAACTCCGTTTGAGAGTGTATTTTCATCAGCATCAATGTCATCATCTGTAGCAAGGTAACCTCAAGATATACCAAGCTCAGGGTCTCATACTCCCGAGCTTTGGTGACTGCCAGATGGAAAGTTGTAGCAAGTGAAAGGGAGGTATTAGAGAGGAAGGATGGCGAGAAGCATGGATGATTGCATAGGGAAGTGTAGGCACAACCTTGTGGAAAGACATACTAAACAATACAGTGCTTTAAAACCATCACACAAACCCAGTAGCCACTCCAACCCCATGCTGGGTTTTTGTTATTTGTACATGAAATGCCCATATGAACTCCCTTGAGGAAGGAAGCATGAGAAAAAACACACATAAAGCTGTGGTTTAAGCTCCTTAACCAGTGCAGGGCAGGGCAGGCTCTGTTATCAGTCTCCAAAGATGCTTCTCAGAGAATTACACCAATTTCAGCTCTCCTGCCTCCAGATACAACAGCCAGCTGTGGGGTCCAGGCTCCCAAACTATGTGAAGCCGTTTACTGACAGGCTTACCATGGTGTTTTCAAAGATAACATTCACTTCTTCAAAGCAGAGCAGAAAAAAAATTCCCAAAACAAAATAATCTTCAAGGAGAAGGATGTGATCACACCCGCAAAGAAACCTGTCATATGTCACCAGGGCAGAGAGATAATACTCTTAAGGGCAAGACAGGCAGCAACTGAAAAGTTACTAGAGCTCCTACTGCAAATATTCTGAAGTATACTTGATAAATAAAGGAGGAAGAAAAATTAGGGGATGCCTTTTGGATTAACAATGAATGAAAACTCACTAATAGGAAAAGCATAGTAAAATTGAGGCAATGCTAGCTCCATGCCAGTTCATAGTGAGATGCTGAAGTTGTGGCACTGGTCCCAGGGGACCCAGCTGGCACTGGGCCTCTTACTGACTCCGAGAGATTCACTGTCTCTTGGCCTGTGCAATGGCAGCTACTTGCTTAGCTGGGCAACCAAGATATAAGCAAAAAATCTGGGAAACAGTATGTTTTATACAGTGTTTGAGTTATTTGTTTGGTTGAGGTTTTTTTCTGAGCTATCTGGATTAGATAACAACCCTGTCTCAGTCTTGTCAATGCTGCTCACTGCTGTGTTGCACAACTCTGCTTTGTGTCCTGTCAGGGTGCTGTCTTTCCATGTTTCCTGATCAAATTCACAAACACTATGTTGTTTAATAAACTTTTTAAATGGCATTTCCTCCTGCCAGTGTGGAAATGGATCTGCCTCATCTGAATGACTGACTCACATAGCCTTGAATTATCTGAAGACCTGTAGGCCCATTCCTTGCTGATTCAAAGGCTTTTCCTCTCCGCTTGATGTAACCTGCTGTTAGAAATTGTGGTTTACTCCTGTAGGTGCTGGATTTGACAACAGTAGACACGAAGGGGTTTCTTTAGCTTGTGCTAGTAACTTTTTGCAAGGACAGGGTTATCACACAAAATCATGGAATCATAGAATCATTTGGTTGGAAAAGACTTTTGAGATGATCAAATCCAACTGTACCTGTCCACTAATAAACCATATCCCTGAGCACCTTGTCTACCCATCTTTTAAACACCTCCAGGAATGGTGACTCCACTGCTTCCCTGGGCAGCCTCTGCCAGTTCCTGAGAACCCTTTTGGTGAAGAAATTTTTCCTGATGTCCGATCTGAACCTCCCCTGACACAGCTTAAGGCCATTCCCTCTTGTCCTATCACTTGTTACTTGGGAGAAGAGACCAACACTCACCTCTATGCAACCTCCTTTCAGGCAATTGTAGACAGTGGTGAGGTCTCCCCTCAGCCTCCTTTTCCACAGGCTAAACAACCCCTCTTCCCTCAACCGCTCCTTGTAAGACTTGTCCTCCAGCCCCTTCACCAGCATCCTTGCTTTTCTCTGGATGCACTCCAGCACCTCAGTGTAGTGAGGGGTACAACATTAAACATCGTATTTAAGGTGCGGTCTCACCAAAGTCAAGTACAGAGGCATGATCACTTCCCTGGTCCTGCTGGCCATGCTCTTTCTGATCCAAGCCAGGATGCATTGGCCTTCTTGGGCATCTGGGCTACTGCTGGCTCATGCTCAGCTGGCTGTGAACCAACACCCCCAGGTCCTTCTCTGCCAGGCAGCTTTCTAGCCAAGGGATGTCACTGTTGCCTGTTTCAAACCTTGCAGCCGCTGTGCAGAACCTCTGGCCTCCAGCAGATGCCTACCCTCTGACACTCAAGAAGTACCCAGATGGCTCTGTGCACCTTGGCAGACCATATCCTGCAGGAAGGCAGCTCCTGAAGACACCGTGTGTTCATTGTAGGAGACTGGGTTTCTTTGCATCAGAGACATGGTTGAGGAAAGACTCACTGGAAATGCCCACCCTCCACTGCCACATCCAAGGTGTTTCCCAGTGGGTGTGCACAAGGTTTGGGCTAATGCACCATCAAAACAAATAGTTCACGCTGGGGTAAAAGGTGGCAAAGGACCACTGTGATGGTGGTGAAGCTACAGAAGGGTTGGATCCTCATTAAGCAGTGCAAGGCAGAAGAATATCCAGCATCTCAAACGTAGTGTGGATTTACATCAGGGACAGAGGCAGCACCCAGACAGGAATGATGCTGGTGACAAGGGCCTGAGGAGGCCACAGCTCTTGGTAGCTGTGATGTCTATGCTCACTCAGTCACTGAGGGCCCACAAAATATCTGGAGAGAAGAGGGGAGGTCCATCCTTTCTGCCCCAGCTGTGGGAGGAGGGAGTCATGATAGGAGGCAAACTCCGTAACAGATCCCTGTCTTTCCCCTGCCACAACAGGATTATTTTTTGACATCTGGCCAGGCTTGTAACTAGCTAATGGCAGTGATTGTTTACTCCTGAAGATAATATTTAAAAAAAACCAAACAAACAAACTCTTAAACGGCAAGGAGTCACTTTTGGTCAGAAGATGGGCTATACTTAAAACATCTATTGAAGCTGACTTTTTATGCAGAATAATGTTTGCCTTGCATCACCTGATTTTTATGCGACATGGTGTCCAATGATGAGGCAACAGACCCATGGTTTCTGCTGTAGATATCATAGGATCAGATAAGCTCAGCTGGTTCAAAAGGACCATACACGACCTGGCCCGACACCATTTCAGTGAACATTACTGGTCTGACATATAAACATGAGGCAGTTAAGCATCGTACTTTTCACTGGGAATCAATAGCAGTAAGTAGAAGTCTATCCAAGAAAAATATCTGACAAGTTTTTGCAAAGGAACACAGAATGCATGCACACTGTGCAAGTTTTTATACCTCGGTGACTGCTACAGTAGCCAGGGCAGAGGAGAGGAAAAAACTATAGTTCAGGAAAAATGTGTTTCTTTAAAATGATGAGCTTCAAATTGAAATTTACAGTTTCAGAGATGATTTCCCACGTACTTTACTGCCTTATGTTGCACTGCCCATTGTGGCTTAAGGAAGACATGATTGCTTGTCCCTAATATTGAGTCAGTAAGTGCCATCAGCAGTTCAGTCATCCTGGTCTAATCTGACAACAGAGTTTCACAGCTGAAGACTATGAATTCGACAGACCCTGGTGGCATCAGAGAAGGCTCAGTGTGAAGGACTGTGGGCCATCTGAAGCATGCTGACTACTCCACGCAATTGCAAGTGTCTGTTATTTTTGCACACAACACTGCTCTCTGCTGCCCTGGCTTTTCCTGATTTCTTTGTGCTGAGAAGAGTTTTTGCGAAGTCTCTTGTGAGCAAAACACAAACATGAGTGGTGCAGAGCGGTCACAGGGGCAAGCTGTGAGCTGCAGCATGGTGTAGTGGGAACTCTGCATTTGCAACCAGAGACACTGAAACAAGTGAGTGGTGGTCTTATTCCTTTGCAGCTGGGACTGACATCTCGAGGAGGGCAAGCCAGCACAGAGTTCAGTGCCACAGCACTATGGGTGATGGGCCCCCACGTGTCACAATCTCTGGCTGGGGCTCAGAGTCAAACTTTGGGCTGACAAGTGTCTCCACATGGACCAATGCAACAGGAGCTGCAAGCACACAACCCTGCCTATTTTTCTGTTTTGTATTCAGCGGCAACACATAATCAAGTGTGTGGGCAGAAAAGGCAGCTGGACTGGGGAAGAGCACAACAGCAGCTCCCCAACAAAGCCAGGACCCAATGAATGAGCTCATCACCAGCCGCTGCAGGAGTCCGGCACCACTAATGTTCAGAGAGGGAGGGGAGCCTCCATGGACACTTCTAGTAGCTACAAGTCCTGCTTGCAGTTCCCCTGCAGGGGACTTCTGTGACCACGCAAGCCTCTGTGTTGCGATCTGCTCTGGTGGTGTGGGCCAGGCAACACGGGACGTAAGGTGGAAGGCAGTGATGGCAGCATGTACCGTTGAGGGACTGAAACCCCTAGGAGGTGGCTCATCCTCTGCTTGCCTTGGGGTAGCAGGCACTGCCCAGCCTCTGGCATGTGGGATCTCACAGCAAGAGAGACATGACAATATTGAGTCCATAGGGTATGGGCGTGGAGATGGAGCAGCAGGTGGATCGGCTGCTCAGACCATAAAGGCTGAGAGTCTCTTGCAGCACATTCGTCGCTGTGCTTTCCTTCCGGGGGATCCAGTAACGTTACTGCAGGAGCTTTGAAGCAGTTAGCGAGGACTTTCCATTGCCAAATGGAAAGATTTTTTCGACTCAAGACAGCTAATAAAGTCAATTACCAGTTTAAACCTGACTGGCCAAGGTTTTCCTAAGGAAAAGTGCCCTGAAAGGAATCTGGTCCAACCACCTTTTGGTGGGTTATTCACTGTGGCTTATTTCTGCTGCATAAAACCTTTGAGACTAACTTTGCAGTCAAAAACCTATCCAAATAAGAAAAGTGGTTTGCAAGTTGTGTCCCTGAGCCCTGGCTTCAGCTACATGGGTTTCACTGTGCCTGCGGGGTTGGGACAGTACTCGAGCAAGGAGGCTAAGGAGACACCAGAATCAAGTAAGCAGCCAGAAACTAAGCAGCATCATTATGAATGGGGACTTAAGTGGCTAAGCCAAGCCAGCCCTCTGTATTTATTGGGGCTGGGGAGGAGAAGAGACTTCTGATAGCAGCAACCGGGAAGAGCTTGTGTGCTTGCAGACTACTTCCAGGACTTAATTCCTGCCCAAATATGAAACTTTGTAAGCTTAACCCTCCTTTCTCATCAGCTACTTTCAGAAAAGCCTTATTGGTCTGATACAATGCAGAGCTTTGCTTATGCAAGGTTTAAAGAACAGCCATTAAAAAGTAGCAGTACATTCAGAGAACCAGCAGTTTTCAGGGGTTCACCTTAAATCCGGTGTTCTTCTCTGGCTCTGTGCTGCTAAAAAGAGGTTGCAGAAATTTGCAATCTGACAAAATACAGAAAACAATTGAAGTGTGAATAATGAAGAGCCTATTGTTACTCATTCAGGAATCATTGCCTAGAGACACTCTGTCCCAGGATATTTTTAAATACATATTTGGTGTATCTGTATTTTGGTTCTTTTAGGAACTGCTTGAGATTTGCCAGCAATGTTAATTACCTAAAGGAAAAGTCTGCCTTTTTCATTAAAAACTTAGTCTGTGGGTTCCTATTCCAGAGCATCACAGTGCCACTGAAAAGTAGATTACAATCCTTAAATAAGCAAGTTTTCATGGTTTCGACCTTAACTTTCATTGCTTTTTAAAGGTAAGGTAAATAGGTTTAGTTTTTGTCAAATCATGGATATTTGCTCCTCAACATGGATTAAGTGAATGCTTCCTATATTTTATTGCTTCTGTAACATCTTATAAATCAGAAACAAAAGACAGATGTGAACCTAAATCTACTCACAAGATTAGAAAAATCTGTTCAAGGTTTTTTTTTCATTGAAAGCGTCGCAATAATAATAGCACATCATCCCCAAGGAACAAGCAGGGAAGATGTGAGTCCTATGAACTCCTTTGTGGCTCCATCTCAACAGTTTTGAGTCTAAACAGTATCCAACATACCCACACTTCCTACCTCCAAGTAACAAAGCAGGACAGCCAGCATTCTCCAGTTAGCCTGCAAATTTGTCTTGAAGAGCGAATAGGAGAAGAAAGAAGGGCAAAAAACCTGCAGCGCTACATGGTAAAAAAACCAAGTCCTGAGTGAGCAGAATGAGCTGGAGAGGAAAATCCTAATTGTCACTGCTAAAGCAGCAGTGAATCTCTTATGGAGATGTGCCCTCTCCCGGCCTCACCAGGAAAGCCTGGAGGCACCACAGGTGCAGGGGACACAGGTGCTGCCGGGAGGAGGTTCGGGAGCCTGTATTACTCTGCTGTAATATTACCAATCAAATAAATGGAATGCGTATCAGCCTGGCAATTACATATCCACAAGGCATTTGGGTCAAGGTTTAAATAAATAGAGGAGCTGCCCAAAGTTCAGCTCCCACGTGGCTGAGAGCACTGTTTTTTCACAAGTGCAGGAGCACCTGAGCCTTATAGTGGGCTTCAGCTCCTTAGATTGCAATAGACAGTTGCCAGCAGCTTGAAAGTCACACCTCCTGTTTGGATGCTTGGAGATGATCATCTGAACCCAACTTTCATCCCTGTTTTGTAGTTGTTGCTGCTTTTGTTTGTTTGTGGTTTGAAATTGGGGCCTGGGAGCAAAAGCTTTGCCCAACAGGGACCCAGGGAAGGCTGCCCGTACACGAGCCTTGCCACATGGACCGAGCCCTGGCTGCAAACAGTCCCCCTCCCGGGGACTGCTCTGAACTTGTGAATTTGGCCACCCACACAGCTACAGCCCAGGGCTCCTGCTCAAACCCACAGCCAGTTGGGATCTGTGCCCGTCTTACAGGTTTCCAGCCACGGAACATCCATTACTTGAGCACATTGGTGCATAGGAGTTGCCTTATTGATTCTGTTAAAAAATCATACACGCCACTTCCAATAGGATTTTAGCCTATCTTGCAGTCCAAAGCACTGATCCCTCCTGTGCTGCTAGACTGAGTGTCTCTGCACGAACAGATTTTGTTCCTCACAGATGAATACAACACTTAAACAGTTCAAACAGTTAAAATCTTCAATGAAATAAAGCATATTTTACTATTCTTAAGACCTTCTCCTACCTTCTTCAAACCGTGGACATCAAGCAGGAGCACAGTCTTCCAGAAGCAACTCTCCCTTTGCACAGGAACAGCCTCCCTACCCTAGCTTCCACTACACTTAGTGCCCACTATTTAATTCTTCTACCTGAAACCTCATGAGAAACACATCTGTGCCTGATCCTCTCATAGCAAATCCTTCTGGGAGAAAATGACTGCATAGAAAATAATTTTGGAATATTTGAAGTGAAGCAGCTCTGCCAACGGAGTGGATTCATGTGATATTGTACAGTAACGTGTTATTTTGATAGTCTAACTTAGCTGAAAAAGGAGTTAGAAAACCAAAATGCATTTCCGGTTTTTAATTTCCTTATTATTTCCACCTTCTATTTGCTGTTCTGAGAGATTTGGGAAGAGTTTCTAATCAGTTTACAGGAGATTTAGAACAAATCTTCTCTGTCATCCTACTATAAGAATCAGCCCTTTGGGGTTAGGAGGAAAATGTTGCTTTCAGACCAGCATAGAGTGAGAACAAAGGGATCTTTCCTGGTTCGCGTCGACAGTGCTTTTGTCCCAGCAGTAAAGCTTTGTACTATAAAATTACATAGGTTTGCTCTCCTGGGTGACTTAGGTGAGCTTGGAGTTCTAGTTAATTTAAAGGAAAATACTGTTGTGGTTCTGTGCTCATTTTCACACTGACAACAATGCTTTGCTCTTCTGGCCAAATGGTAGGAAGGCTTGGGACATATGGAAAGAATTGCCATGATGGTGTCATGCTGCTGGGCACTGCAGAAATGAGTCTTGCTTCTACTGTAGCCCCACAGCACACTCAATGCAGTGTCACCTTGAACATCTCCAGGGATGGGGCATCAACCACCTCTCTGGGCAACCTGTTCCAGTGTTTCACCACCCTCGGTGTAAAACAATTCTTCCTAGTATCTAGTCTGAACTTCTCCTCTTTTAGTTTAAAACCATTACCCCTTGTCCTATTGCTACAGGGCCTGCTAAAAACTTTTTCCTCCAATCTTTCTTATAAGCCCCTTCAAGTATTCAAAGGCCACAATAAGGTCTCCTCAGAATCTTCTCCAAGCTGAACCACTCCAACTGTCTCAGCCTCTCTTGATAGCAGAAGCATTCCATGGTTGAGGCTTTTCCGGTCTTGACCTCTTCTTTATTTTGTTTGTAGCTCTATCAGCCCATTGCCAATAGTCAGATGACTATAGTTAAATTTGTTTTCATTATAAAAGGCAGAACTGTTTAGCAGTTTAATGTTTCATTTGTTTTCAGCTTTAGGTTAGTTTTGTGTAACTCCAATTATTACTCCAGAGCATTATGCCGTATATGTTCATTGATTATGCTAGCCCATTTAACACTGTATTACTGAATTTGTAGACCAACCAGAAAGATGTGTAAGCAGTCAGCTGCCTGGAAATGCACATGAATAGCACCAAGCTGTCTGAGAAACTCCCCACTACCAATATCAGCACACAACCTGCTGAAGAATCTGGACACTGAAATACCTGCACCATTCTATCTGAGGTAAAAAAAAAGACCCTCCACCACAGACACAAATGACACCACAAATATGAGGGGGAGCTGGTAGAAAGCCTATATAACAGTTTTAATTGTATTTATGGGAATTAGCAATAATTAGAAGATTTGGAAAGTGCTGATATCATTGTAACTAGATTAATAATAGCTGCTTGATACTATTTGACTAGATTGCTAAAGCAATTAGTTATACTAACAAAACATTGCAATTCTTTGCTCTATATAAGAGGAGTCAAGTGTTCATTCCAAGTGTAACATAGTCATACAAATATTGAGTAAAACAATCTACTACTAAGCTCTTTTAGCCGTTTTCTTCATATTATTTTTGTTTTTCAATGAGAATTTTCACTGACTATTTTTCATTTGCTTTCTCCTTTCAATTATGGAATCAATTTTCTGTAATTCTTTCTCGCCCTGAAGACTTGAGAAGGGTTTTCAAATGATCTACTGGCCTGTTTATGGAGAGCACTGCCTGCTCTAGTGTTCCCTCCTCCCCATATAAACACATTTTGTAAGAACAAAAGTTACCTTATTCCAGAAACAATTTACTATGTCACTTTCCCCTCCAGTAACTGTATCTGTTTGCCTGCATACACAAGACCTACAGCAACCGAAAGTTCAGATCTCCCTGGAACTAAACAGATACAGGTGCTTTGCTCCTTTTTGGAATCACACAGCTATTTTCTTCATGCTCACTCCCACAGTATCATGCTTTCCTGTCAGGATATTATGTGCCAGGTTTCTCCACTTTCTGTTCCTTCTGCTCTGGCACATTTTTTCCAGTTCGGGCTTTTCTTCAGCTTTTCTCGATCCTGTCAGCGGGAAAGGAAAGAGGCATTGATGGAGACTGTTTTTCAGCTACTAGATTATGTTGATTATTCTTATCAGTGTTTTGGGGTAGTTTAAGTTACAGAAAAGTGTTTTAAAGTTTGAATTGGGGGATATTGAAAACTCAGTTTTAATCTTCTGATGTATTTTATGTCATACCACTTTGTCTCTAAAGGGCATAAGCAGAGTGAGCTACAAAGTACTGTTGTGCTTGAACCCCACCTTTATCAACTGCAGACAAAACTAAAGAATTCACCAAAAGAAGTGGTATTTTTTTCCCCCCTCCCATAATGCACAAAGTGCCTAGGTCAAGTATAAGGAATCGTGCATTGAGCATGGCGATTCACCCAAAGGGGAATTCAACTTCCTATTTATCCCTCATTTGAGGATAAAAACAGAGACTGGGTATAGAAGGAACTGTCAACTAGTAACAGGTATTAAGCAAGGAGCAATACCTTTTACATGACTGTATACTGTACATCATGCTGGCACGCTAAAATTTTGTGACTATTATTTGGCTAGGGAACAATTATAGCTTTCCTTAACATTTAAAAATTGTTCAAATATTCTATAATACACATTTACACAGAAAAATTCTCTATTATATTACCTTTAGCCCAGTTACCAACTCAAGATACTAGCTCCTTATCGTGCTTAGAAGTGAGAAAAAAAATTCACCCTCTTAGAACAATATACATACTCAAAATATACACATTTCCCCCTGCAGATATAAATATCTCTACATGAATATGAAATCTATTTTAAACTTAGACTGTTCACTGCACACCTTATCAAAGCAGCAGCTGGCAACCACTGAGTGAGTGGAAATGCTATTTTAAGAGCCTGTTGTGTTAATGTGCTAGAGCTCCCACCCACAATATGTTAGCAGACATGGTTCTAAATATACACTGATGCCAAATGCAGGTATTCAATAAAGAAAAGATACACAAGACCAATACACTAAACCAAAGAGGAAAAAACCTTTACTTAACACACACTTTTAAAATGTGTTACCTGTGTATGTTGCATCACAGGAACACATAGGCCAACCCAGATTCTTTATAGTCAATTCTCTCTACGAATTCAGGGATATGCTAGTAGGATTATGGTTTTGGGGTTCCTTCTTCAGCGGGTATTTTACCCATAGAGCCTAGAAAAAAGGCATAGTTATGGAATTCAGCTGCCTACGTTAAGATAAGCAATCAATTTTACTGAATACTAACTTACATATATACAACTTTACTTTCATTACACTTAGTAGCAATATATGACACAGGAGACTGGTGCTAGGTATCTGCCTAACCAAGTCTCAGAAGGATCTCAGCTGGCAAATCTATTTAAGATACTCCCTCTGAAAAAGTTAGCTGCCCTCCATGATTAATAGAGTCACATGTTCATAACTACAGGTGCTACTTGAGGCCAGCCAACCTGGCCATCAAGTGTGGATCTATAGTGGTAATTTCATAATGTAATTAACAAATACAAGAACCCTCTTAGAATCATAGAATTGCTTGGGTCAGAAGGCACTTGAAATACCATCCAGTTCCACCCACTCCTGCCATGGGGAGGGACACCTCCCACTGCATCAGGTTGCTCAAAGCCCCATCCAGCCTGGCCTTGAACACCTCCAGGGATGGGGCATCCACAGCTTCCCTGGGCAACCTCTGCCAATGCTTCACCACCTTCACAGAGAAAAAAAATCTTCCTGTCTAATCTAAATCTCCCTCTTCCAGCTTAAAAACCGTTGTTATCCCTTTTCCTATCACTGCACTCCCTGATAAAGGGCCCCTCCCCAGCTTTCTTGTCATCCTACTTTAAGTACTGGAAGGCTGCTATAAGGTCTCCCTAGAAAACTACCTCCAAGTTGCTAAACATTAGGTTATTCAACATCCCACCTCCTCTAACATGCCAATAATTTGGCTAGGGAAGCATCAGAAAACCACTCAAGTTTCTTTGCACTTTCGTGTTTTGTAGCTGCTTTGCTGGAATACGAATTTTAAAGATACGCTGTTCTGTCTTCAATCTTTAAACAAAAAAATTTAACACATCACCTCTACAAAAAAAAAATAAAATCTACAGATATCCTCATAGGCTTGTGTCCCTGCTCCCATAGTTGTGATTAATGGAAAAATAAATCCACATCTTTAGAAATGCACATCTATATCTTGAAAAAGCATTACATCTGCAAAAGGTAGGCCTATGAAACCATCAAGTGTTAGCATTTCCCCCCCCCAAAAAAAACCACACTCCAAGTAACCAACCTTCAGCTGAAGGAGAACAGTAAGAAATTCATTCTAGATTTTTGGAGAAAACTTGAAAACTTGTAGTAAAATTTAGTGTTAGGTAACAGAAGAAAAACCTTTTCAAAGTTATTCTTCCTTTAGGCTCCAACTGTTAGCTTTTGTTTTATTAAGAAATTACTTGGAACATTCACACTATATAAGAAATTCTGATAATTAGTTAAATACACAGAAGATCAAAGGGAAACAAATATCTGCATTAAAACAACAAAATCCTGACAAGTGCTCTTAATTAGCATTTTTAATTCATTGCTCAAGTATATGGCAATTTTGCTGTTACAAGCCTTATTTCTTTTCCTCCCCCTGAGGCTGTAAACCATATGACCTCCAATACTGCATGGAAAGACATTTTACCTAATGCTTTTAAAGCTTTCTTATGTACTATGCTTTAACCTCTAGTTTGCAAAGACACAACCCCAAACCACCAACCACGGAGCCCCATACAGTTATTGTGCCATACCCATCTCTACACACAGGTCAAGCAAAGGCTGTGAATACCGAAAAAAAAAAAAATCCAATACCTATGTTGTTCCTCCAGACATTACAGCGAATTTTCTTTTATTGGTTTAGGAAGGAGATGCACACCCACTTCAGAAGATACTGAATAGCAGGGAAGTCTGGAGATAAATGCTTTGATTTCATACATAAAAAATTAAATAAATATTTACATGTAAACCAAGAGTCTACATAAGATCAATTTTAAAAAAATCATGTATTTTTCTGGGGTATCCTTTTAGAACACAAGAGAAGAACTCCTTGTCTATGGTGAAGATTCATAGTCAGCTTTGTTCTACCACAGCACAAGCCACCGATGCCTCTCAGTTCTTTGCACATTTTTTTGCAACGCTTCCACAGGACAAGTTCTATATACATCATTCTCCTGCAGTTAGCCTTCCAGCATGTAAATTCTTTCAGTTTTTAACATGAAGAGAAGCCACACTCGCTTCAACAGCAGTCAGTCTTGTCTCCAGAGCCTTTAACAAAGTGTTTGCCTGTAAAGTAAGCAGGGAAAGATATTCTATTATAAACAGAACTTGACAACACAAAGAGCAAGTGTAGAGATCAGTAAGTGCTCAAATTTGACCTTGCATCACCAATCCTATTTGATTCCATTCCTGCTACTTTTATACTTTGAAAGTTCACTCAACTCGAACATTAGCTCTCCACACTTTCTCAAGTCTGTAATTGCCTCCAACCTCACTGAGAGTCGGATCCACACATTTGGCTTCTGCTAGACAACCATCAGTTTCCAGAGACAACTTTGTTACACTATTTGCTCCCAACTCTCCCTACCAGCAATCAGAAGTTTTCAGTAGAGCAAAATTTTGACTTGACTTATTACATAATAATTTGATACAAAGTTACAGTTAAAAACACTAAGGCAATTTACATCAAAGACAGAAGAGACACAGCACACAAGAGAAAAACACAGTTAAGTGAAAATCTGGAGAAGCAAACCAGAACTAATTAGAAACAAAATCTCTAATTACCTACAGACATAAATAGGATTCTAATGCTGTGCTTGCTATACAAAAAATGCTAATTACTATTAAAATTGAAGGAAGTTACTGAAAATCTTACACAACACAAGATATGAATGACATGAATTATTGCAGCATATGTTAAAACCCAAAGAATTGATCTGGATGAAATAAACCATTTTGTAGAAATTATTTAAGGGTGTTTAAATCACCTCTGTGAAACCTTAATGAAGAATGACACACGGCTGTGATAAAACACAGAATGATAGAAACCTTACCCTTTGCAGCACCTCTTCCAAGACTGCTTGCTTTTCAAGAGTTAAAGGTGCTTCATCAGTAAGAGCTTTCTTTTCCGAGGATCCTAGAATGTAACTGAGACGCTACAGTTTAGATCATGCACTTGTCACTCTGAAAGCAAAAATCCAAATGCAGCACTCATTTATTGTTCCCAGTGATTATGAGATTATGATTAACACACCAGCAAAGTGGAGGCATAACTCCAGCAACAACAACAAAAAAGCGCATTTGGTAATCTTGTAAACAAACTGCATGGTGGAACAAAAACAGTTTAAAGCAGGGAAATACCAAGATACTACCATTTTATGAAAGTTAGAGTTAAGCATTCTGGTGCTACAGGATATTACGGAAAATAACGCAGGCATTGAGAACAGTGTAGCACTAGCTGGGAGAACCAGCCATCACCATTACTGCCCAATAAAATGCCATTTTGTGGCAACGCTAGCGTCTCAGAGAATTTTACTGCCATGGAAAAAGCAAAGTACTTTAGCTGTTGAAAAAGAAAAAAAAAAGACACCTGTCCAGAGTAGGAAGGTGAACTTCCACGAAGATACAGCAGAATAAACTGGAACTTAACAAAAAGCAGAAACATTACATCTACCCTAGGCAGAAATGATGCTTAGATAAAAACACTCTGGTGTAGAGACTTAATTCAGGACATAGTTACTGAAGAATATTTTAAGACTACTGTTACGTGACATAAGACAAGTAAAAGCAATACAATAGCACGTCTTCATTTCCTAGACAGTTTTTGACTGCAGGACAGTTAAATGAGAGTATCAAGCACATATTCACTTTTAAAATGTGGTTTTGTGTACCTTAGCAAGGAAAAAGCAGACTTGACCAGGACAGGTATGGCCTCACCCTAAGTTCTGCTTAATTTTCTTTGCCCATGTTCTCTGCTGATATATTTATTTCTAGTAGCTTACAGGCAGGACCAAACAGGTCTGGCTAAGAGTGCAGGTTTATTTGATGTTGTCTAAAGCAGATCACATACGCAGTATCTACTGACCAAATGAGACTGAAACCCCCCTCCATGTTCTGTACCTGGCGTTATTCTCTTTGGTAGTATGCAATTTCTTATACAAAAGGCAGTGCAGGTATTTTATATATATTTTTTTTTAAGATTTATCTAACATTACACAGATGATGTTTCTCATACTTAAGCAGTAATACAGAAAAACACACTTGTTTTCTAGCTACAACTAGATATGCCACAAATATCTATGTCCCTCGGTCTGATGCCCGGTGAGCGAGGTTTAGCTGACAGGCTTACCAATAAGAAATCTGCTTTTACCTTTCAATTGAGTCAACACTGAAACAGAACAAATCCCTCTTGTAGTCGAGATGCTTTGGGGTATATTTGTAGATGCTGCCAAGTGTCATTGAACAGCCAGAGCAGGTTAACATCTCTACCATACTGTAAGTAAGACACATAATGTTTATTCAAGAGAAAATGAAAAGCAACATCGCTCCCATCCCTGACAATTTTTTATCCCTCCCTGGAGCCTCTCGGTTCCTCCAGAGGCAAGAGAACAGTGCCCAAACAGGGATGCCCACCACCACCCCGGGGCTGCTCCTCACCATCCACACTCGCCAGGCCGCTTGGAGAGCTGGCGTTCCTCCTCCACTGAGACGATGCTGGCTGCACCTGCATAGAGAGGGGTGATACTGAAAATACCGGCAAATTAACTCTCCAAGACTCATTTTGGAGTTTTAGACAGCAGTATCCTTTATCAGGGATGGGCAGCATGAGGGAGCGATCTATCGTGTGCAGCAAGACAAGAGCTGGGTCAGGATGGATTTCCCACCCGCATGCATAAGGATCAATTCTCCCAGAAATGTTATGCATGTTTTATTACTTTCCAAGGTCTGATTTTAATGTTATCACAAACTTCGCATCAGTTAGATCCCTCGCTGCTTTGGAGCCGGCTGCAGCCCTGCCTGACCCTGCACGGGTGTGGGAAAGGCTGCAGACAGAGGGGATGCAGCAGCCCCAGCTGCTCAGCACAGATCACACTGCGCACAGGGCGTTATTGTCCCCAGAGAATGAATTGTGTCTGCAGAAACCCTGACTGAGAGAAAAAATGCTGTCAGAGGGACATTCTGACTTGCTAAGAACAGAGTTACTTCGGTGAAACCTAACTCTGCTTTAGCTTAAATCGAAGATACTCCACGCTTTGCAACAGTAACTGCCCCTTTGGGGGGGGGGGTGGGGTGTGGGGGTGTGAGGTGTGAGGGAGGCGGGCCCGGCGGGCAGGACTCACTGCGCAGCAGGATGCACCCCGTCTCCTCGTCGTTGGACACCCAGCTCAGCGTGTCCCCCACGGGCCGCTTGCAGCCGGCGCACAGGAACACCATGGGCATTAGGTCCGGGTCCTCCGCGCCCGCCCCTCGCTTCTGCTGCGGCTGCTCCGCCACCGCCGGCGGAGCCCGCCCGACGCCCGCCTCCAGCAGCGACACGGAGGAGTTCAGCTCCGCCACGGCGGCCGACACGGAGAACAGCGGGTCCGCCATCGCCTTCGAACATCCCGCGCCGGAAGCGGAAATGACGCCACAACCGCTGGGGAGCCGCGCGAGGCGGGAAAAGCCTCCCCCGCCGGTGAGGCCACGCCCCCGCGCTTAGGCCACGCCCCTCGCTCGCCATCAATCCCTAACATGCACTGAGGTCACGCCCCGTTAGTTAGGCCACGCCCCCACCGGCACGACGACGCGTGCGTTGGGACCGCGCCCCTCGATCGACGCCACGCCCACTCCTGAGACCACGCCCCCTGCGCTGATAGCACGGGACATGCCTTGAGACCACGCCCCCCCCCCCGCACGGAGACCACGCCCCCTGCGTATACGCTACAGGGTCGTGTCTTGAGGCCACGCCCCCAACGAGGCCACGCCCCCTTCCCCCTGAGACCACCCTCTGGAGCTGAGGCCGCGCCTCCTTGTGCTGATTGTTAAAGGATTTTCAGCAGGCGGTGGTCAATTCCAGGCTTGTTTTTTCCACAGCTCACAGCTGGCCCATCACCCCAGTGAGTGGCAAAAGCACACACGAAATCATCAGATATTTATATAGCGTCATACGATGGATGTTTTCTTTGTACAAGTTCTCGGTGGTTTCCCTCGTGCTCCTTGTTCTTTATTCTTCATTAAGTCAAAAGTCCACAAAAGTCCATCTCAATGATTCATCTCTGCTGTTTCGTTTCGGTTCTCTCTCAGAAGTGACACTCCAACAGATCGTGTCGCTCCTCTGGTCATAAAAATCTAATACTTCTGTTGTAAGACTGACATTTCCTATGATTCAGCTGGACAGGGGCTGTACATGGGGCAACTGAGCAGGATCCTTGTAGATTTATTTCCAACACCTGTTTTTGTTAAATTTCTAACACAATATTCTCTTTATCACCAGGAACTATCAATAATATCTTAGCCTTA
Organism: Phaenicophaeus curvirostris; assembly: GCF_032191515.1. Classification (NCBI taxonomy): domain Eukaryota; kingdom Metazoa; phylum Chordata; class Aves; order Cuculiformes; family Cuculidae; genus Phaenicophaeus; species Phaenicophaeus curvirostris. Next base: position 111,923,177 of record NC_091392.1, read on the forward strand.
CCTGGATATATTCCACTTCTCTGTGTCCCCCAGGTATCCCAGAGAAACTTCTGGAGCCCTGTCACTCCCTTGTGTCCCCCAAGTGTCCTGGAGGCACTTCTGGAGCCCTGTCACTCCCTTGTGTCCCCGAAGTGTCCCAGAGGCACCTCTGAGGCCCTGTCACTCCCCTGTGTCCCCCAGGTGTCCTGGAAGCACTCCTGGAGCCCTGTCACTCCCTTGTGTCTCCCAAGTGTCTCGGAGGCACTTCTGGAGCCCTGTCACTCCCTTGTGTCCCCCAAGTGTCCCGGAGGCACCTCTGAGGCCCTGTCACTCCCCTGTGTCCCCCAGGTGTCCTGGAAGCACTCCTGGAGCCCTGTCACTCTTCTGTGTCCCTCAGGTGTCCTGAAGGCACTCCTGGAGCCCTGTCACCCCTCCGTGTCCCGGAGACACCCTGGGAGTGTCCCAGAGACACCACCAGCCTCTCCAGCCACAACATGCCCTGAGGACTTTAGGGATGCCGTGAGGAGTGGGCTGAGGGTCTGTTTCAGTTTTGGCACCAGTAATTGCTGCCAACCACAGTGAAGCACGAGTGTGCGTGCTCGCCGAAGCACTTGGGGCTGCTGTGGGTTGAATGCCTTCCTCTGCTCTGGCTTCATCATGGTTGGGATGGTTTCCACCCATTGCCTTTGGAGTGGAGGGAATGAAGAAGCGACGAAGCTAAATGTATGGTTATTCCAATACACCCTTTGTTTATGAAGCATTTTATCAGGTCTTATCTACTACTTTATGCCAAGAGAAATTCAGGAATGTCTTTCATGCCAGCTTTTTTAGTAGCTCCAGAGAACGCTGCGTTACTGTGAGTTTCTGAGAGAAGGGTTTGTGATCCAGCTGGCACTTGTCCACCCCATTCTCAGGTTAGCTGATGTCCATCTCAGTTTAAAATAGGCTGAGGAATAAGATAATTGCCCACCAGGAAGCGAAGATTATATGTAAAGTCTGCCATTACGTACCCGTCAGACATTAATATTCATTGCTGCTGGATGTTTTTTAGCACCAAGGCAGTCCTTGAGCTGTGGGACCCCGGAGTGATTTACACAAGCATCAGTTATGCAATCTCTTTCTGAGGGCGCTGAAGTACAATGAAAAAAGTATTTGATTGGAGTTCCGAGCTGATTTAAAATGCACTACTGAAATGGCTAACAGAACAAACTCCTCTGAGTACTTTTGGTCGTATGAATATTATTGGGATTATATAGATCCAATTCCAGTAGATGGAAGCAAGTTGAAGGTTAATAAATGTAAGTATTGTAGAGTAGCAAGTGCTAATCTAGTACAAGAAAATTGTTGCGTAGCTTATCTCACTGACTTATTTCTTGTTTTCCTTGCAAGACAGACCATACCAGGTTATATGTGTGTGGTTTGTATGGATGGATGTCTTCCAAACTGACTGTGCTCTAACAGCAGTTATTACTAATACTGAAACTCTTTGATTTATTTTACAGTGTTTGAAAGTGTAAGACTGCTAATACTAACTCTTAAGAAGGAGAGATTCTTTTTTAGCCTTTAGCTAAATGGAAACTTTATGACTTGCAAATCTGTGGTTTGGGGTATTAGTTACCGCATGCTACTAATCAAAAATGTTGGCTGAATGAGCAGAGTTTTTCATAAAACGTTTTTGTCTTGGGACACAAGGCTTACATTACAACCGATAAACATTCGAAACCTTAGTAAAAGAAGAAATGTATGTTCCCCCAGCCAAGAACAACAAGCTGATAATATATTCTATTACCTTTCCTCCTTTGATTTAGTGCTACTGAACAGTAAGATAAAGTAATAATATACATTACTGTCAAAATATTTTAGTGCAGTGAATCTGCTGGGCTTAGAAGTTTATTTTCAAAGTATATAATATGCAATAGCATTCACCAAATTCAGCCTGTGACAGTTTATTCTGTTTCATGCTTTGTTTTGCACAATGAGATAGCAATGTCTTCTAACGATTACTTAAAGAGGCAAGTAATTTTTTTTTAAATGTCACTGTATTGGTTAGGTTTTGATAAGATACAATGACAAGCTATGTCATGAGGGGTTAATTTAACCCAGTGTAGTTGGGTGGATTGATGAAGATCGAGGGAGAGCAAGTAGGCAGGCTTGAGTCATTTAGACTATAGGCAGCATTTTCCCTCGATTTATGCCAAATCTCTACCTATGGTTTATCACCATTTGAGTTACAAACGTGTGGGCTGTTTACAAACTATGAACGTAGTTGCTGTTTAGTTTACCAAGGACAACCACGGCTGTTCAGGTATGGTTTCAGAGACTGGAATTGCTTTTCCCAAGGTTATTTTGGTGATCTGGTCTGTAAGGAAAATGTGATATTGTTTCAAAATATATGCATGTCTCTCTAATTAACAATGCAAGAAATGGTTTTTCTAATAGTTAAAACTGAACTGGACAGTGGTAGGAGCTTTATGTCCTTCACTTGCATTATAAGAGCAAGATTAAAAGAAGAGAGTAGACACTCTTATTCTGCACTGCCTCTAGAAAAGCTTTTCTGTCCACACTGATGTGCCTAGGGTTTACTGCCTCTAAACTTAGAGCAGCATGCCTTAAAGAAGGAGGTGTAAGTACACACATCTTTCCATGTATAAAATCCGAATAGAGTGACGTTTGGTGTTACTGGGATCAGGCAAGTTATTGTAAGGTTCTCTAATCATCTTAATTCTAAAGTTAGGGTGAATAATTACCCCCACATTCTGACAGGGAAACCCCAGACTGCTGAGTTAAGCTGTCTGGAAGTTCCCTGCACATAGCTGGCTTAGTGAAAAAACAGAACTTAGGAATCTAACCTCTGCCCTTTTTTTCTACTAAGATCTTTTTAACATTTGAGTTGCCTGATATTTAATACAGGTGGGGTTTCTCTGACAGCTTTTCCCTCCATGGCCTCTTATAGGATATTTCTCTTTACCTAGCTGCTCGTTTTCTTAGAACTTGTAGAAATTGTGCTTCTGAGAGATTAACCCTCTGTTACATTTAACTGAAATTTGTTGATAGTTTCATGGAGGAAATTGTCCCACGCATGTGAGTGTGTGAGTGCTCATGAGTGAGCTCAAAGACCTTATTTCCATAAAAAAAAGCAGTGCAAACCTCTTCTTGTTTTTTTTTAATTTGTTTTCTCCCCTAAATAAGTAGAAAAATCTGCCACCCTTACAGACTTTAATATTCTAAGGAGATGATTTATGGAATCATACTTTGTGTTTATATATCTCGTCCGCTCTTACAGTAACTCTATCTTGTTGATCTAGTATGAAGGAGTAGAGACCTTAAAGTCATAAAATACCTTCAAGTTAAAACAGCTGGTGGCTAAATAATGGAGAAAACGTTGTGAGTGAAGACCCTTACTTACAAAAAGGCTGCAGGGTGAGATCATGCCTCTTTGGACACCAAAGGAAATCACCTTTGGGCTCAGCTTTAGGAAACAAATCTGCAGGAAACCAGGATTCTGTATTTCAGTTGCTAATCTCCCAGGCAATCTTTTCTCTAGAAAGAGAAAGATGCAAGTGCAGGGATTGAGGTGTGGTTTTTCCCCCCTCAGGAAGTTAATGTTAAGGCAATTTGAGTTCCCCGGAGCAGGTATTTATGTAAGATAGCTTGTCAAAATTGAGCTCTTTCTTTCTTTCTTTCTTTCTTTCTTTCTTTCTTTCTTTCTTTCTTTCTTTCTTTCTTTCTTTCTTTCTTTCTTTCTTTCTTTCTTTCTTTCTTTCTTTCTTTCTTTCTTTCTTTCTTTCTTTCTTTCTTTCTTTCTTTCTTTCTTTCTTTCTTTCCTTCTTTCCTTCTTTCCTTCTTTCCTTCTTTCCTTCTTTCCTTCTTTCCTTCCTTCCTTCCTTCCTTCCTTCCTTCCTTCCTTCCTTCCTTCCTTCCTTCCTTCCTTCCTTCCTTCTTTCCTTCCTTCTTTCCTTCTTTCTTTCCTTCTTTCCTTCTTTCCTTCTTTCTTTCCTTCTTTCTTTCCTTCTTTCCTTCCTTCTTTCCTTCCTTCTTTCCTTCCTTCTTTCCTTCCTTCTTTCCTTCCTTCTTTCCTTCTTTCTTTCCTTCTTTCCTTCTTTCTTTCCTTCTTTCTTTCTTTCTTTCCTTCTTTCTTTCCTTCTTTCCTTCTTTCCTTCTTTCTTTCCTTCTTTCCTTCTTTCTTTCCTTCTTTCCTTCTTTCCTTCTTTCCTTCTTTCCTTCCTTCTTTCCTTCTTTCCTTCCTTCTTTCCTTCTTTCCTTCTTTCCTTCTTTCCTTCTTTCCTTCCTTCTTTCTTTCCTTCTTTCCTTCTTTCCTTCTTTCCTTCTTTCCTTCTTTCTTTCCTTCTTTCTTTCTTTCCTTCTTTCTTTCCTTCTTTCTTTCCTTCTTTCTTTCCTTCTTTCT